>NW_012098699.1:478340-565792 GCF_000951045.1 Mandrillus leucophaeus | reverse complement strand
TCACGCCTGTAATCCCAGCACTTTGGGAGGTTGAAGCAGGTGGATCACCCAAAGTCAGGAGTTCGAGACCAGCCTGGCCAACATGGTGAAACCCCGTCACTACAAAAATTACAAAATTTAGCCGGGTGTTGTGGCAGGGGCCTGTAATCCCAGCTACTCAGGAGGCTAAGGCACAAGAATTGCTTGAACCTGGGAGGCGAAGGTTGCAGTGAGCCAAGATCACACCACTGCACTCCACCCTGGGTGACAGAGCAAGACTCTGTCAAAAAAAAAATGTGTATATATATGTGTGTGTGTGTATATATATACATATATGTGTATGTACATATATATACACACACACATATAACCCTTTCTCTATGGTAGGGCATCACTCTACCTCTTTATCTTCCTTTTGATTATCAGTAAATAAAATGCTTATTTATGCATAGACATCTTGATAGGCAAAGGAGAGTTGATAACTCAGGAATAGTCCTTGCCCCTAGGTCCCTTTTGTTTAGCTCTGTAAATAAAAAACGCAGCAGCATGTTACAGGCTTTATGCTAAAGATGTGGACAGTGTCAGGATTCACAAAGGAAGGAATGATCAGTTTTGACTGCGGGTGGGGTGTCCAGGTGAGATTCTGTATGTGAGTATGTGTGTGAGTATGGGTTGGCAAGGTGCACAGAGATGAGGGTGAAAGAACTGGCAGCTCAGGTTTGGAGATGGCAGGCCTGAACCCACCCGATGTTTTCAGGAAACTGCAGGGACATTTGTGTGTTTGGTGTGTAGGGTATGAGGTATGATAGAAGAGGACTCTGGGGAGGGAGGAAACATGAAGGACTTTGTTACATAGTTGAAGAGTTTGGACTTCATCTTGTAGAGTATACTGAACTGTGAAAATGTCTTAATCAGGACAATAGCGGGATCACCTCTGTGTTTTAGGACAAGACATGTATTTATTTCTGTATGTTCTTGATGCTTGTGAGGGTCCCTCCCTAAGGAGTTGGTCTGATGGAGGTAAGAGATGGGATCACAGGGAGGAGACATGGTCAACCATCTGGTCTAAAATTAGACTACAGTCATCTATTGTGTGCTACACTGAGCCTCTTTTCATGCTAGATATGGTCTGGGAACCAGACCTGTTTAGACGTGGCTTAGGTGAGAAACTGGTTGCCTTTTTCAAAGATGATTTGAATTTCAAGAGGAAAATCACAGCATCGGAGTTCCAAGCAAAGGGGCACTGTAGGCCAGCAAGACTGTGCAAAACTTAAAGCTGCAAAACAACCAGAATTAAGTCTACCTGAGAGCATCACTGGGAAGAAAATTGAGGCCATAGGTATAGCTGGAAATAAAATTGAGAAGTGTTACCATACTGCTACTGCTTAAAAATCAGAAAGAAAAGAATAAAGATGAATTCAATCTCCCTGAAAGCAGGACTAAGAGGTCCAGGCATGACGCTTGGAGCTCTAAAATGAGCATAATAATGGAAAGTGGGGGGCTGCATGCAAATGGCACATGAGAAATGTGTTTCTCCATAAGTCTAGTTTTTCTTCTCAGGATCCAAAAGTCCCCACCAAAATCAGGGCAGTTTCTACAATAATGGGCTTAGGAAGGAGTTGGGCAGATATTCTCAAACTGTCTGTGGCTCTCTGAGCCTCAGGCCAGTCTTAGCTAGTAATGACATTTATAATGTGACAGTGCCTACCTAAACCACTTGCCTGAAATAAACTATAACATGACAGTTGATTAAAACTATGACTCACTTCACCGGGCTCTTTCCAGAAGCAACCCCATCAGAAGCTGAATCTGTAAGGAGAGAGTGCTTAGGAGGTCAAGGTCATAGGCTTGTTCCCTGTATAGATCACTTCACTCTGCTCTGCAATCCCATATCTCCGGTGACTTCCTTCAGGATAGGTTACATGCCCTTTCCAAATGCTCGCATAGAACCCTCTGTCTCTTCTATTACAGCACATGTTATAATTTACTGGAACTGCTATTTAATTTTCTTTCTTTCCCGTCAGAAGGGAGAGAGGGAGGCCATGAGTGGAGGTTTCTTTCTGCAATGGCAGCACGTGTGTGGCATGGTGGGAAGCTCTGAACCCAGAACACCTGCTTCCAAGTCCTTGCTCTACCACTGAATAGTTTGAAATTGAACCTGTTTCTTCAACAATAAAGAGGAAATAATGGCACTTATTACATGCCATTATTAACGAGCCAATGAAAGTAAGGATTCTTTACTAAGGGCTATTTGGATATTAATTAATCATAATATTCACCAGTCTTGAGACTGTCCTAGCAGGGTGTGTGTGATTGAACTGGCAGAGGTATGGGGAGGGCATTTCTGAATGAAGTTGATATTACAGAAGAGGGAAGAGGAGGGGAGCGAGTAGGGGCACAGAGGTAAGCAGTGGAAAGACAAATGAAAATGAAGAGAGGATGGAAAATGAAGAGGGGCCCAGAGCTGTGCTATTGAATGCAGTAGCAGTAAGCCCCATGTGGCTATTTAGCTAGTTTGAATTGAGATGGGCTGCTAGAGTTGTTATTTAAAAAAAAAAAAAATGAAAAAGAGCTCATTGATAATGTTTATATAACATGCATGTGAAATTACAGTATTTTTGATATATTGGGTTAAATATAGTATGAAAATTAATTTTATCTATTTAATTTTACTTATTTTAATGTGGCTACTAAAAAATGTAAAAGTATGTATGTGGCTGGTATTTGAGGCTTGTGTTACATTTCTATTGGGCAGTATTACTCTAGGTTATTTGCTGTCCATGAAATAAGTGATAGGGAATATAAGAATTTTTGAGAATTTGGCTTTTCAAAGTAAAGTCAGGGTACATGTAAAAATTGAATTTATCTCACAAATTTACCCTTTTTTCTTTTTTTTTTTTTTTTTTTGTCTCCCAGGCTGGAGTGCAGTGGCGTGATCTCCGCTCACTGCAAGCTCCATCGCCTCCCGGGTTCACGCCATTCTCCTGCCTCAGCCTCCCGAGAAGCTGGAACTATAGGCGCCCGCCACCACACCCAGCTAATTTTTTTGTATTTTTAGTAGAGACGGGGTTTCACTGTGTTCGCCAGAATGGTCTTGATCTCCTGACCTCGTGATCTGCCCGCCTCAGCCTCCCAAAGTGCTGGGATTACAGGTGTGAGCCACCGCGCCCAGCCAAATTTATCCATTTTCAAAGTTAATTTCACTGACATGCTTTAAACATCTGTTCTGTGCCAAGGACTAAGTACAACACAGGCCAAGCCCTTCAGGAGCTTACACTGTAACCATGGATGAGGATGGGAGAGTCTCTTGTAACTCATAGTATTCCATGGCCATCCAGAAAGTGTTTGACTGAATCTTATACAGTATCAGCAGACTAGGGGTCCCCCAATGTATCTTCAAGTTAAGAAGAAACAACATGATGCCAGGAAATCTAACTTGGTTTGAATGTTTTCCTTCTTGCTGCTGCCGGGCTGCCTTTGACTGTTTCAATGTGGCATGTGGACGTAGATGAAGGGCAGGCTTTCAGGAGCTGTATTAGCTGAATCTGTAAGGAGATAGTGCTTAGGAGGCCAAGGTCATAAGTTTGTTCCCTGTATGGGTCACTTCACTGTGCTCTGATCCACGCCTCAGACTTGCCCCCTGTCAACCTGAGCCAGCTGTTTTGTAAATATGCTTTGAATCACTTGGGGAACAGGGCGAGAACATATGCAGGGAGCTGGTCAAATCTATCACCACTGATAGATTGGAGCAACAACTGAAAACACATTCTCAGTCAAAAGCAAGGACTCCCGGGAGGAGAGCCCATAAAACTTACACATCACCTCATACAGTGGACCCAACTGAAGCCATCTTTTCCCTGCACATTTCTGCCTGAAGTCATTGACTAGGATGGAGCTTGTAGGGCAAAGCTTCTGGAGGCCATAGTTCCTGGATAGAGCAGAACACAGGCAGCATTCACCGGGAATTCAGACTTCTGCTAAAGGTGGTGTTGCCAACAAGCACATGGAGCCTCCCTGTCTGACCTACAGAGATTGTTTAGACTTGGAAATACGGGCACCTATCTCTTGAGTGACCTGTCTGCTGGTAATATTTACATCCACATTCACACAGAAAGGTGGCATGTTTTAATTCCAAGCTGAGATTCAGCCCCATGCTCTTCACTGAAGCATCGCTGACAGAAAGGCTGGTCTGGGATCTCCAGCTACACAAATAAATACTGAAGCAAGGCCTAACAGGAAGACCCTCACTACCCAATTTCTTCCAGATGGCAGTGATGGATGGCTGTATGTTTATGTTTACTTGGTTTCCCAGGTGACTGGTGTCCTGGTTTCCACTGGTCATGGTTTGATGAGCATTTCTTCGAAGATGTGAACTGCCTACCCCAACGGCCCAGCTCTTGGCCCACCAGTCTACACCACGCTCAACATTGTCAAGAGGTCATTGTGCTTGTTGGATGGCTAGTTAACTCTTTATTCACCACCCTCTTCTTATAAATTTCTAAAACTAGCAATACAAGATTCAAATCTAAATCGTCATAAAGAACTGCATGTTGGGCAGAATAATGGCCTCCAAAGTATCCGTGTCCTGATCCCCAGAACCTGTAAACATGTTACCTTTCTTGGCAAAAGGGAATTAAATTTGCAGATAAAATTAAGGTTTCTAATCACCTGACCTTAAAGTAGAGAAACCAGCCTGGATTATCTGGGTGGGCCCAGTGTAATTACAAGTTTCCTTTAAAGGGGAAGAGGGAGGCAGTAAAGATGGTCAGAGTGATGATATGTAAGAGGGACTCGACCTGCCCTTGCAGGAAGGGGGCCATGAGCCAGAGTAGAGTCCTTTAGAAGCTCTTAAAGTCAAGAAGAGAATTCTCTCCTAAAGCGTCCATAAAGGAACTCTACCCTGCTGACGCCTCAGTCTTAGCCCAGTGAGACGCATGGTAGACTACTAATGGAACTGTAAGGTAATACATGTGTACTGATTTATGATAATTGCTTATAATAATTTGTTATAGCCACAATAGAAAACAAATACACACCTAGACAGGTTGAACACTCCTTGGCCTCCACACTCTGCTTAATGTAAGAAGTACTCCTTCCCTTAGCACAGTGTAACCTAGTGGAATACATTCTTCCTCAGGGCTGCTAGAGGCTGGAGCATACACATGGCTTCCTACAAAATTTAGGAAAGTGAGTGACGATGGAACCCTAATTGGAGAAAATACGTAATCAGTCATCAGCTCCTCTTGGTACTATCTAAGTAGAGAGAAAGCATATGGGCTTTGACATCTAGCAGACATTTGTTCAAATCCTGGCTCTGACATTTAATGCCTGTGTGATCTTGAGTGAGTAGTTAGCCTCCCAGATGTTCAATTTCTTAAGGGGCACATCACACCTACCTCACTGGGTTGTTGTTGTAAAGAGTAAATAAAATAAGGTATATAAAGTACCTATCTTGGAGCCTGGGGGCAAGATAGAAATCCAATAAATCATGTTATTTTCTACCTTCTTTGTAATCATTTCGCAGATCTCTCCTGGTTATCTCCAGTCTCATGATTCTTGACTGAGTTAGTTTCATCATATCTCTTGCCAGGACTGTTTTAATAGCTCCTAAAGTTTTTAGGCCAGCTCCAGACTCCAATCCTTCTTTACAGCCTCTACAGCTATCTTCCAAAACATAGATTTTCTCGTAATACCTCTTCTGCTGTAAAACCTTCAGCAGCTTCCTGTGGCCTGTGGATTAAAAAGTCTGAAGTCCTTTCCAAGGTTTGTGCATATATTAGTCTGTTTGCATTACTCTAAAGGAATATCTGAGACTGGATAATTATTTCTTTGTTTAGGTGAGACAGATAATGTGCTGATGTAACAAGGTTCAAAGGTGGCATATCTCATACATGCTCATGAACTACAAATCAAAAGAACTAGGTAACATAAGGAGGTTTATAGCTGGGCATGGTGGCTCATGCCTGTAATCCCAGCACTTTGGGAGGCTGAGGGGGGTGGATCACAAGGTCAGGAGATCCAGAGCATCCTGGCTAACACGGTGAAACCCCGTCTCTACTAAAAATACAAAAAATTAGCCAGGCGTGGTGGTGGGCACCTGTAGTCCGGGCTACTCAGGAGGCTGAGGCAGGAGAATGGCGTGAACCCGGGAGGCGGAGCTTGCAGTGAGCCAAGATCGCGCCACTACACTCCAGCCTGGGTGACAGAACGAGACATCATCTCAAAAAAAAAAAAAAAAAAAAAAAAGAAAGACAGAAAAGGGGTTTATTTTTGGCTCACAGTTCTGTAGGCTATACAGGAAGCTTGGCGCCAGCATCTGCTTTAGGTGAGGATCTCAGGAAGCTTCCACTTAAGGTGGAAGGCCAAGGGGAAGCAGGCATGTCACATGCCAGAGAGAGACCAAAAGAGAAAATGGGGAGGTCTCAGACTCTTTTAAACAACCAGATCTTGAATGAACTGAGCAAGAACTCACTCATCACCAAGGGGATGGTGTTAAGCCATTCATGAGGGATCCACCTCCATGATCCAATACCTCTCACCAGGCCCCACCTCCAACATTGGGGATTACATTTCAACATGAGATATGGAAGGGACACACATCTAAACTGCATCAGTGTGAATCCTTCACAACTTCACCTCTGTCCCTTGCCTCCTTTATCTGTCTAGCCTAGGTTCCTTTCTTGTCATGCGCTTACTCATTTCTGTGCCATTTTTTTTTCTTTTTAGCTTAGTTGCTATTTTCTATCTCTGGAATTCCTGCTGCCTCCCTTTTTATCTAGAGAGCTCCTTTTATCTCTTCATGTCCATTTTAAATGTCACCACCTTTTCAAAGTCTTTTCTAATTCCTCTAAGAAGTTAAGCACTCCCTCTGCTGTTTCCACCATACTATGTACACTGTAGAAGTTATCAGAGTGCATTGTGATTATCATTCTAAATTTTTTGATGACAGAGACAATGCATTTTGCACCTTTGTTCTCAAAGCTTAGAATATTTGCTTTGCTTATAACGTATACTCAATATAAAAGTATACTTAATATTTGTTTTTATTAGTATGAATAAATGAATGAACAAATGTTACGTGAAGAACTCACATCTTCAAAGCTGTTTCCAAGGAATGGAATTGTACTTTTCACATCCGAGGTTAGCTGACCCCAGGATGGCCCTTCTGCGATGTTGTGCATACAGTGAGTCTTCTAACATAGTTGGATTATTGAGCAACTTTGCATTTATTTAGTAAGGTTTTATGGATTTTAGTCAGGTCACTTTTTCTTTTAAAAATATTTAGTTGTTTTTCCTTGCTTTAGGAGAATGTCCAAAGTCCTTAGGAGGCTATTTAAGGCCTTAGGTGATTTGACACCGACATATCCCGCTTTTTAATTTGTTGACTACTCTGCACTCCAACAAAACATTTGTAAAACAATTTCTTAAACATGTCTTGCCTTCACTCTCATCTCCATGCCTTTGCAAATACCATTCCTTTACCCATACCTCAATCTTCATCTAACAACTTCTTACCTTAGAAATGAAGCCCAGGCATCCTTTGATCCAGGCATCCTTTGATCCAGGAAGTCTTCTCTGACATTCCCCTTGTCTCTCCTGGTTCAGATGCCTGTCCTCTGTATCCCATTATACCCACCACCTCTATCATACAACATATGGCAGTGTGCTTTTAACTTTTTAATTTATTTTATTTAAATAAGAGGAATGTAGCCACATAGAAAAAGAGAGAGAGGTAGAAAAAGAAAACATGTCATACCACCACCAACAGATCTTTGTATCCAAAGATTAGCACTTTCTTGGTAACTTTCAGAAAAATTATTTATGTATCTATAACTCTACATTATCCATAATCTTTTTATTTATAAATAAGATAATATTAAATATGCTGCCCTGCATCTTGCTTTCTTCACTTATATGAGAAAACATTTTTATCCCAACACATCTACTTTAAGATTGTAATGGCCAGCCTGGCTCAGTGGCTTACACCTGTAATCCCAGCAGTTTGGGTGGTGGAAGAGGTCACCCGAGGTGAAGGTGGAAGATCACCTGAGGTCAGGAGTTTGAGACCAGCCTAACCAACATGGGAGAAACCCCATCTCTACTAAAAATAAAAATTAGCCGAGGGTGGTGGCAGGTGCCTGTAATTTCAGCCACTTGGGAAGCTAAGGCGGGAGAATCGCTTGAACCTGGGAGATGGAGGTGGCAGTGAGCTAAGATCAGAGCACTGTACTCCAGCCTGGGCAACAACAGCAAAACTCCATAGAAAAAGAAAGAAAGAAAGAAAAGAAAGAAAGAAAGAAAAGAAAGAAAGGAAGGAAGGAAGGAAGGAAGGAAGAAAGGAAGGAAGGAAGGAAGGAAGGGAGAAAGAAAGGGAAAAAGAGAAAAAGAAAGAGAAAGGAAGAAAGACAAAGAAAGGAAAAGAAAGAGAAAAGAAGAAAGAGAAAGAAAGGAAGAAAGGAAGGAGGGAAGAAAGAAAGAAAGAAAGAAAGAAAGAGAAGAAAAGAAAGAAAGAAAGGAAGGAAGGAAGAAAGGAAAGAAGAGGAAAGATTGTAATGGCCAAGGAGTTCGATACCAGCCTGGCCAACACGGTGAAACCCTGTCTCTACTGAAAATACAAAAATTAGCCAGGCATGTTGGCAAGTACCTGTAATCTTGGCTACTATGTAGACTGAAGCATGAGAATGGCTTGAACCCAGGAGGCGGACGTGGCAGTGAGCCGAGATCATGCCACTGCACTCCAGCCTGGTTGACAGAGTGAGACTCTGTCTCAAAAAAATGTATATATATATTGTAATGGCCAAATAGTATTCCTGTAGCAATAAAGCAATAACCTTAAAGAATAATTAAATAAAAGCAATAAAAGATAACTGTAGCAATAAATAACTTTATTTAATGATAATCATTGATGAATACTCAGGTTATTTTCAAGTTTTAAAATACTGTCCCTCTTAGGTTACATTTGTAAGTACATATTTAGGATAAATTCCTATTAGTGCGTCAAAGGACATTTAAAATTTCAAAATATGTTGCCAAGTTGTACTCCAAAAATTTTGCACCAATTTAAATTCCCACCAACAGTATACAAATTTGTTTATTTTAGTCTTTTCTTTCCAACTCCACATATATCAGAACTTTCTAGTGTTTCCCTATATGTTTGATGAAATATCCCTTTGTTGTTTTGATTGCATTTAAATATTTTCAGTCAGGTTGAGAATCTTTTCACATATTTCAGGTCATTTGTTGTATTAGGGTTCCCCAGAAAGACGGAATTAATGGGACAAATGTATATAAAAATGGGAGTTTATTAAGGACTATTGACTCATATGATCACATTGTGAAGTCCCACAATGGGCTGTCTGCAAGCTGAGGGGCAAGGAAGCCAGTTGGAGTCCCAAAACTTCAAAAGCAGGGAAGCCAACAGTGCAACCTTCAGTCTGTAGCCTAAGGCCTGAGAGCTCCAAGCAAATCACTGATGTAAGTCCAAGAGTCCAAAAGCTGTAGAACTTGGAATCTGATGTTTGAGGGCAGGAAGCATCTAGCAGGGAAGAAAGATGAAGGCCAGAAGACTCAACAAGTCTGCTCATTCCACATTCCTCTGCCTGCTTTATCCTAGCCGTGCTGGCCGCTGATTAGTTGATGTCTACCCAGACTGAAGGTGGGTCTGCCTCTCCCAATCCACTGACTCAAATGTTAATCTCCTTTGGCAACACCCTCACAGACACATCCAGGAACAATATTTTGCATTCTTCAATCAAGTTAACACTCAGTATTAATCATCAAATTTGTATTTTTATCTTTTTCTGAGAACTATCTGTTTATATTCCTTGCATGTAGTTATTGTTTTCTCTTTCTCTTTCTTTTTTTTTTTTTAATTTGGTAAAGCTTTTTGAAAATTAAGTAGCCATTTATCTGTCATGTTTATTTTGAACAACCAATGTAGTATTTGTCCTTAGACTTTGGCTATGGATTTTTTTATTTTTATTTTTTGGCCATATAAATGTTTTACATTTTAAGTTCTTAAAATTTCCTTTCTGGCTTCTGGGTGTGCTGTGTATTGAATGTATTTTCTTGATTGCTTTTGTTTGCCTATTAACAAGAGGACCTTTCAGTCACCTTTCTATTCCCAGTGCTTAGCAGAGGGACCTGCCCGTAGCCCACTGGATGCTAATGGAGTGAGGAGATGAGTAAGTGTGAGCACACGTGTGCCTACTGGCATAGGATTGACATATTACCAAAATAAAACAAAAACCAGGCTGACAACAGTTTGAAAATGTCTCTGGGATTTTCATGGGCACATGAAGAACAGTAACGTGGTTTTAATTCCCACAAGCAGGCCAGGGTACATGATTCTGTCTGTCTCCCACTTACCTACAAACTTTACCAGTTTTACCACCACCTCTATATCCTTTAGTCCATGTTCAAGGATCCAGGTTCAATAACCTAAGGTGTGTGGGCCAGGTAACAGGGTAATTGAGCAAGAAATTAGAGCTAGGCTCTCATAGAATAGGATTCAGGTCACGTTTTTGTCCACTTGCCCGGCCAAAATTGCCTTTGACGAAAGCAGAAAATTTCCATCTTTTTTTTCTTTTCAGTAAGGCCCTTTTTCCCTTAATAGACAGTTACATATGTAGATAGATAGATAGATAGATATCTGTCTAGATCTACATATTTATCTACATATCCACAAACACAAATACATATAATAATGAATTATTATCACTATGTAGAGATATCTAACAATTTCTATTTGGGAAATACATCTTTTATTAATGTTCAGGGAGAAAAGCAATCTTTCTTTTCAGAGTTTCAAGGCAACCAATGAATAGTTTGTGATTCTAATATGAAAATGAATATACATTTTATAGATTCTCCTGGAAATTTAAACTGGTTATATACTAGACTGTGACTATTTATATTATTTTTTCTTAACTTAAAAAAATCATATCTTAAAATGCAGAAAACACATTAGTATTATTTCACTCATGCCATGTAATAATAATAACAAAAATAGTATTTGCACAATATATTACAGTGTGCATTTGTAGGCACTTTCTTGTTTATCAATCTCAACAAAATGTTAAGACAGCAATTATTATTATTATCTCCTTCATTTTTGTGTGACTCATGCAAACATATCCTCTTGGTAAGATGAAACACAAACCTTGGCTGACGCCGGATGTAATGTTTTTCCTAATAAAACACAACTAGGGTAAAAAAAAAAAAAAAAAAAAACAGTGTGTTTTCTTTATGTAGTCCTTTTAACTCTCCTCCCTAGCATTAGTTAGGTAGGAAATTCAGAATTGGGATTCAAAGGGAAAATGTCCATTCATGCCAAAAGATTATTTTAAGAGGCATGAAGAAGTGAAAAATAAATAAGGAATTTAGTACAATATGCTACAGCCACCATATACCTCAGTCCACGTTCAAGGATCAAGATTCAATAATCTAAGCCATGTGGGCCAGGTAATAGGGTGGTAGAGCAAGAAATCAGAGATGGGCTCTAAGAGATTAGGATTCAGGTCAGATTTTTGCTCACTCACCAGTCTAAAATTGCCTCCAATAAAAGCAGAAAATTCCACCCCCGCACCCTCCCCGCTCCCCCTCCTCTCTTAGGTGTTTGCTTTACTGAAGACAAGAAGTCCTGGGTCCTAAAGAGATCCTGTGTCTGCTCTTAAAAGCTAGCGGGGCTAAGAGGGCCAGACAGTCTTAATTGAGAATTTCTTAACTTAATTGAGGTTGGGTTTCAATTCTAGTCTTGGAAGAAGCCCTATCTCTCTAACCATCTCCCTTGTCAATGCACAAATCTCACCCCAGCCTGCTTGTTGAGAAGCATAAGAAGAAGAAAGGTCCCTAACTATGCGAAGCCACGGTTATGATCCACACTGTATGGTTTAAAAGAAATTTAAGTTTACTCCTGGATTCTTTCCACATGTTCTTGATATATCATGAATTACAAAATAAATAAAAATCCTCATTTGGAGAGGTCAGTGTCCAAGCAAACTAAGAGAGACAGATTGGCTCAAGCTGGTGGCCCACTATTTTCCTGCATATAGTTATAACTTAAGAAATACGTACCACTTTAGACAGTTTGCTTCCAAAGTATAGAGGCTGGTAGAAACCACAGCACTGTGACTCCGGCATGACAGTTTCATTGATTTCTGAGTCATCTCACCAGGATTTGCATGTGAAATTGAGAACAACTTCTTCCCTGATGGCAAGTGCTCCATATGTGGGGAACTTCTATTTTTTAGTATCCCTTCTCCCCAGCCCATCCTGGCCACTTGACTGGCTATGTCAATGTTAAGACAGGATAATAGTAGCTTTGGAAGAGGATTGGGCAATGAAAGAAAGTATAAGGAAAATGCCAAAATAGAGTCCCAGAAAACAATCTGAGTCACAGAATTGGCCAGAATCTGACAGTAGGTAATCTCAAGAGAAGACACTCAAGTGGAACAGAGGCAGAAGCAGAATCTATGAGCAAATCTAAGGTCTAAGTCATAAGGAGTTAATAAGGAAGCAAAGCACACAAGTCAAGGTACAGAGATAGTAGTCACAAAAGTCCAGTTAAATTCTAAAAAACAGCAGGAGGTCCTCTTTTAGAAGCCCTAGTTCCTTGACCTGTGGACATGACTCTTCACTTTGAGACCAAGGGTTGCAACCCTGAATTTCAGAAATAGAACAACAGCTGCCTGTACTGCAGCAGGAGCAATAACGATGCATACATTTATTGGCTCTGCTGCCAGAGCATCACAAGTGCAGGAAAACAGGTTGGTCTTGAAATGTCAGTGGTCAGGCCTGTGGGAAGAACTAGTAAGGAAACCCCAGGCATGGGAATCTCCAGGCTCTGTGTCCATGCTTGTATTCCTTGGCCTTACTACTACTGTCAGCTTTAGCTCTTTATTTGTCTTGTTCCTAGTTTAAATACTAGTTTAACGTTTTTCTTTTTGATTTTGTTTTGTTTTTGAGACAGAGTCTTGCTCTGTTGCCCAGGCTGGAGTGCAATGGCATGACCTTAGTTCACTGCAACCTCCTCCTCCTGGGTTCAAGTGATTCTCCTCTTTCAGCCTCCCGAGTAGCTGGGACTACAGGGGCACACCACCACGCCCAGCTAATTTTTGTATTTTTAGTTGAGACGGGGTTTCACCATGTTGGCCAGGCTGGTCTCGAACTCCTGACCTCAGGTGATCCACCTGCCTTGGCCTCCCTGCCTCAGCTGGGATTACAGACGTGAGCCACTATGCCCAGCCTCTCTTTGATTTTTAATTGTATTTTTTAAAAAACTACAAAGTACTGCATGATCATTGTAAAAATTCAAGTAACTTAAGAGTATACAAAATACAAAGCAAGAGTGCCATTCTCACACTCTACTCCCACTCGCCAGTGGAAACCAATGTTAAAAATTAGAGCTGTATACCTTTAGAATTTTTCTAGGTTATTATATTTTTGAGCATGGTCACACTGTATATATTATACTGCAACTTCTTTTTTTTTTCTCAATCACATATTACAGACTCTATTCCATTTCAGTATATATGTGTCTAACTTATTCTTATTGATGGCTACATAGCAGTCATAGTGGAAATATGTAAAATATATTAATCATCCCTTTATTAATTTGCTATTATAAATAATGTTGCCATGAACAGCCAGGATGGTTTCTATCTCCTGACCTCGTGATCTGCCCACCTTGGCTTCTTGACTTCTTCTCCTGCTAATACTACTCTTGCATACACTGGGGATTATAAAAAATTTGATACTAACAGTTTCATACATTTTTCAGTTTACATAGTGTCTTCCCTACCTATTTAATTTGATTCTCACAAAATTTCTGTTAGGTGTGCAGGGAGGAAATTTTTATCTTGGACTCAGACTAGCTTTCTTAAGTTCATATGGTTAATAAAGGAAAGAACTAGGACTTGAATACAAGTTGGCTAAGTCCAGGTTCTATTTGCCATTTCCCCCTCTTCCTCTTTGGAACAGATAACCATAAAAAAGTTTGTGTTTCTATCAATTGCTTTCTATTCATGTGAGATGTCCACGATCTCTAGAGAAGCTCAAGTTTGTTGATTGGTTGGATGGATTTGGGGCTGCTATAATTTGTGACTTAGACGTATCGATGTTGCTTATAAAAATGCTTTTGCAATTTCAATATTCTGGCATGTAATCCAAGATGACCCAGGGCAACATCTCCAGCAGAAGATGCCTGGCAGGGTGCCAAGAGGCCTCATGATGACCTTATCTAGTAAGTGTCAGTGCTGCAATTGGAACCAGACCTTTCAGACCCCAAAGCCTAAGCCTTTTGCACTTACTCTATGCACTTCCTCATATAGACCAAGATGCTTAGGGCAGAAGATCAATGCATTCTTTCCTTATAGGCAAATTATATGAGAAGCCAAATTCTCAGAAGGTTGCATGCTGAGCATGGAATCAGAAAAAGGAGAGTTCAGGGTGTTAAGAAGTGAATTTCAGCTCAAGTAGCTGAAGGCATGCTTACCCATTAGGGAGTCACACATTCAAAAATCCAAAAGATTCAGAAGAGTGTAACATAGATGAGTGAAGCATGTCAGGGAGCAGGCAATGATAGGGAATAGTGGGGACCATGCCAACTAGAGAGTGCATGCCCTTCCAAAGGAGGCAGCCATGGCGTCATAGCTCGAGCCCATTGCGGCCAGCCTGGTTAATCCAGATTTTCCCAGTGTTTCATGAAAGGCTAGATATATGGATTTCTCTATGTGAAATTAGTTGACAACTTATTCAATTTTAAAAAACAATATGACACAATATAGTGTGGACCAGACTTGATCTACCAGCTGCTGGTTTGTGAAGTTTTACTATGGGTAAACTTTCACCAAGAAAACTTCAATTCTCCAAGCCATTTAAAAATGGCTTCTTCACCTCTAAACAAATCAAGATCAGGATTCTTCAGATTTCCCTTTTTACTCTTTGGGGTCAACCTCTGCTTACAGTCATTCTCCAGATAGAATAGAACATATTTCATTCTATTTCCTCATACTAAAATATACTTACATTTCAGTCATATCTTCTTGGAGGATCCCCATTTCAACTTTGATTGGATTCACACTTATGTAGCATGAATTCCTTTGCATTTTTATTGCTACCATTACTATTTTTGGAGTTGTCAGTCTTACGCTAGATGACATTGCTGCATTGAGTGTGAATTTTACTAACTGACTCTCAGAGTGACACCAATTTCCAAGTCCTAAGAGGTCTTTCACTGCTGTTATATTGTGGGGACAACAAAATTATTTTGCCTTTTCAGACATTAAGAAATTGTTTTAAGTAAATACATAACTTTATTGCCTTACAGATTTATTGAGTGATTATCACTTATTTATTGAGTGATTTATTCTCCTAAGAGAATTTAGCAAAGGAAGTGAACAGCTTATAGGAGAAGGAGAGAATAGGGAAAGCTCTTCTAGATACCAAAACAAGCAGGAAGAGTTGGACTGGATTTTAATTCAAAATAAAGTCTGAACTTTTCTTCTGCATCTCAGTGATGCTGAATTGACCCTCTTCCTCTCCAAATGGAGAGATGGCAGTTCCTGCCTTGTGGCACACGATAGCCTTCAGGACCCTGAAACCATCACTGAAAAATGGAGGAGGAGGGAAGGCACCCAGAGAATGGAAGGTAGCTCTGCTCTTCCTCAGGCACATCACGCCAATCCATATATGACACGGTAATGTATCAGGTACATTTCCAGAAGAAATGAACTTGTGAATTTCACAGCATTTGGGCATGGGGACTTCACCAACATCTTCAGTCATATCCATAATCAACTAAAAAGACTATCCTTCAGTTAACAAGTGTTGGTAACATTATAAGAGTATTATTTCCAAGACACTAGTTCAATTTTTTAAAATTCCTTTCTTTTTTATGTACTCATTTTTCTTTTATTCTTTTAATTTTTTTTGATTCTCTTTTCCTTTTTTTTTAAATCTTTATTTTTCTTCACAATCTGTTCCCATGTAATTCAAAATTGACTAATCGGACTACCATCTTGCCTTTATTATTGAGAGGTGACACACAGTGACACATAACAAAATAGATAACATTCATCTAGAATCTAAATAGCTAAGAATCTAAAGCAACCAGATCTTTATCTCTCCCCCACACGGTCTTGTACAATGACAGTGATGCCCACTCCAATGAGCCTGATATCTTCTAAGATTCTAAAATTTACCTGAATCATGATAAAGATTATTTGTGCTCTGTAAAGTGTGTCCATTGTTTTCACTGTATGCCAATTCTTTGAAAATTAGAAATCCAAAATAAAAGACTTCCCAGTGCAGCCTTAGCAAGAAAATTCCCTACATTTGCTTCTTGACAATTCTACCAGATTACCCACAAATGTTTTGGGTTTCTACTCCTTAAACCCGGGTGGTGAAGAACATGGTTAAACAGACATGGGCTCAAATCTTGTCCACTTCTACCTATAATCTTGGGCAAGTTGGTTAACTTTCTGAGTTCAATTTTTTTAAGTGAAAATTGAGAATAACAATATCTACCTCAAAAAGTATTAGTATGGGGATTAAATGAGGCAATGTGTAATAAGTGTGTGTGTGTGTGTGTGTGTATATATATATAATATATATAAAATAATTCTTTAATAAATGTGGCTGCCAACATGTTTTTCAACTCAATCACCTGTTAGAGGGCAAATCAATGACAGTGAGGCATATCAAAATGCATTCTGCCCTGAAGGAACCCTCTCTTTTGCTGGAGAGAAGCTGCAAACACTCATGCAACATTGAGACCAATCTAAGACCCTTTGCAGGAAAGAGCTTAAGTGACCAGCATATGATGTCAGCGTTGCAGGCACTGAGAGACATTCTTACTCCTCCATTTTCACCTGGTCTCTGTTGCAGAGGAGCAGGACTTGGACAGAGGAGACCAAGCTCCCTATCTTCCTACCCAGTATACTTTACAACCTACAAGCTGCAGGCTGAGCCTCACAGCCAGCCAGGGATAGTGGATACAATTATCTCCCAGCCCTTTGAAGCTCCAGTCAGGAATATCTGCTGTCACTACCACATGTGATTAGGACAGCAATGTCCTCCTGCAGAAAACAGAACTCTTTGTACATCACCCTCCTTCTACCACTGTTAGAGATCAGAAAGTGTGCAGAGAGGGTGGCTGGCCTCTCTCCTTTTGGTCCAATTTCACATATTGGATTCTCTGCATTAATAAATTGGTTACATTTGCCCAGCATTTGGCAGGCAAGGTTTCTAATAACACTCTGATCCCTTCAGAGAACATGAATCGCTGGCATGCAGGGGGCTCTGGTTACCTCCTCCCCCACTCTCTGCTGCTAAAGGTCCTACGCATTAGTAGGGGTCAGGCGCTTGCCTGGACCAGGGCAGTCTAGGACAAGGGCTATGGCTTCGAGGCACTGTCATAGAGCTCAAAGATTTTTCCCTCAGAGGGAAAACAGATAACTTTAAGCCCAGGCAATGTGCAGCTTTCTTCAGCTGTCAATCCTACCTGGTTTGCATACAGATTGAGAAAACGTGTGATATTTTACCACAATAATCGGTCCGGAGAACTCAAGGGGGTTGGTGGTGGGTGGAGAGGGAATGGGAGACAAAAAAAATGTGTGGTGCAGATGTCTGAGAGTCCCATGCTGCCCCGACATGCTCCCTTTGTGAAGCCAACATTCTTTGGGGATGGAGAGCCTGAAGGGAGACTGGGTAGAATGCATCTACATTGCTCTGATGCAGCCTTTCCCGTTGCCATGGTGCTCGAAAGTTCCCTGAGCAAGGAGAAGCCCTTGGGTTGAGAAGAGGCCCAGAGTCAGGGTCCAGCCACACCTTCAGCCTTCGCAAGCCAAGCAGAGGAAACAAAGCAAGGGGCAAAAATGAGCTAAAATAACACTAGCCGACTGGGACAAACCTAGGGAATCAAAAACGAGAAAGAGATGGAGAGGGAAAGGAAAAAGAAACATGGAGAATTGAGAAGAGAGGGAATGGGAAGGAATTCAATTGAATTCAATAGACATTTTATGTTAGCCTGTATTGGGGAGAAAAGAGTGGGGTTTTTGATTGTTTGTTTTTTCTGACATGGAGTCTTGCTCTGTGGCCCAGGCTAGAGTGCAGTGGCGCAGTCTTGGCTCACTGCAACCTCTGTCTCCCAGGTTCAAGTGATACTCATGTCTCAGCCTCCTGAATAGCTGAGATTACAGGTGTGCACCAATATGCCTGGGTAATTTTGTATTTTTAGTAGAGATGGGGTTTCGCCATGTTGTCCAGGCTGGTCTCAAACTCCTGGGCTCAAGCGATCCTCCTGCCTCGGATTCCCAAAGTGCTGGGATTATAGGCATGAGCCGCCATGCCTGCCAAAAGGAGTGTCTTTTACAGAGCAAATGTATATGGAATCCAGTTCCTGCCCTCTAGGAGCTTGCAGATATCAGGCCAGGTGCTGTGGCTCAAATCTGTAATCCCAGCACCTTGGGAGGCTGAGGCAGGAGGATCACTTTAGCCCAGGAGTTTGAGACTAGCCTTGGCAACTTAGGGAGGCCCCATCTCTCCAAAAAAAATTTTTTTTTTAATTAGCCAGGTGTGGTGGTGTGTGCCTGTAGCTCCAACTACTCAGGAGGCTGAGGTGGGAGGATTGCTTCAGCCTGGGAGGTTGAGGCTGCAGTGAGCCGTGATTGCACCGCTGCACTCCAGGCTGGGCAACAGAATGAGACCTTGTCCCAAAACAAAACAAAATCAGCCACACAACGCAGTCCTGCAACAGTCCATGAAAGGGTGTAATTCCAGACATCAATGCCATGAGGTATGGTAAGGAGAGAGATGGTGTTGGGGAGACTTTGTGGAGGTGGTGAGTCTTGAGACTGTCCTAGCAGGGTTAGTGCAGTTGAGCTGGCAGAGGTACAGGGAGGGCATTTCTGAATAAAATTGGTAGTAGAGAGAAGGAAGAGGAGGGGATCGAGTAGCGGAAAGACAAACGGGAAGAAAGAGAGAATGGAAAATGAAGAGGGGCCCAGACTGCCACTCACAATTGCCATAAGCCACCTACCCTTACCTTTAGACCTTTTCATCTAAAGGAATTGGAATTAGAAGCTTCCTATAGGATCCTGGAAATCCCGGGCAATCCACTAACCCAGAAGCCCAGCTTCAGGCCCAGAGGGAAAAGAAGGAAAAAGGGCTGGTACACACTTAAGTAGGAAACCTTCCCCTTTCCTGCTGACTCCAGCCAGCCTCACCGCCGAGGTCCCCAGTCAGCAGATCTGGAGCCACCAACACATCGCAGAGCCTCCCGTGGGAGAGTCCCAATGTGGCCATGGGACAGTCCATGATCTGTCTCTCTGCTATTATCCTTCTCTCTGTGGTTTCCAGTATTTCCCAGGAAGATAGGATTTTTTTTTCCCAGCTTTTTATTTTGAAAAATTTCACATCTTAACAAAATTTGAAAATATACCATACTGAGCACAAGGAACACTTGAAATATTTCACCAATTATTAACGTTTGATTCCATACGTGGTAGTGTACTGATAAACTGGTTCTAGGGTAGGAGAAGCCCTCATTTGTAGTAATTGCCAATTTATGTGGTGTAAGAATTCCCACCAAGGATGATTTTGAGCAAATAATGACTTAAATGGCTTGCAAAATTCCTAAATATTTATGTGCTCTTGAGAGCTGGTAAGAATCGGCTGCAGTGTATCATATTTTTTTCTGAACTATTTAAAATTGCAGATATCACATCACTGAATCAAATACTTCAGATGCATCTCCCAAGAATATAACGTTCTCTGACATAATCACATTATCGCACTTATGAAAAAAATTAGCAACACATTTCCTAATATTAGCTAACATACATTTCCCACTAAAATTTTCCAAACTGTCCCCAAAATGTCTTTTAGTAGTATTTTTCTGAAAAATGAAAATCTAGTCAAGATTACATATTGCATTTGGTGTTTTAGTTAGTTTCTTTTATTATTATTATTTTATTTATTTATTTATTTTGACAGGGTCTTGCTCTGTCACCCAAGCTGGAGTGCAGTGGTGAGATCTCAGCTCACTGCAACCCCTGCCTTCTGGGTTCAAGTGATTCTCCTGCCTCAGCCACCTGAGTAGCTGGAATTACAGGAGAGCACTACCACACCTGGCTAATTTTTGTATTTTCAGTAGAGATAGGGTTTCACCATGTTGCCGAGGCTGGTCTTGTACTCCTAGCCTCCAGTGATCTGCCCGTCTCGGCCTCCCAAAGTGCTGGGATTACAGCTGTGAGCCATCGAGCCCAGTGGTTAGTTTTTTAAAAAAAATTTTAATTTTTATCAATGAATAATTGTACATTTACGGAATAAAGAGATGTTTTGATATATATATACACTATGGCATTATTACATCAAGCCAATTAACATATCACCTCATTTTTTTTTTTTTTTTGGTAATGAGTACACTTAAAATCTATTCCTTTAGCAATTTTGAAATACATAACACATTATTACTAACTATGGTCACCTTGCTATGCAATAGATCTTGAAAATTTATTCCTCCTAACTGAAATTTTATACCCTTTGGTCAACATCTCCCCATTGCTTACCCTCCCTGCCCTCAGATTCTGGTAGCCACCATTCTACTCTCTACTTCTCTTTAGTTTCTTTTAATTGGAAATGATTCCTCTATCTTCTTCTTCTTCTTTTTTTTTTTTTTTTGAGACAGAGTCTCGTTCGTGTCTCCCAGGCTGGAGTGCAGTGGTGCGATCTTGGCTCACTGCAACCTCTGCCTCCCGGGTTCAATCCCAGCTACTTGGGAGGCTAAGGCAGGAGAATTGCTTGAACCTGGGAGTTGGAGGTTGCGATGAGCCGAGATTGTGCCATTGCACTCCAGCCTGGGCAACAAGAGTGAAACTCCGTCTCAAAAAAAAAAAAAAAAATAGATAAATAGATAAAGTAGTAGCCAACAAATCTGTCCATTTAAAAGGTATCTTTTCTCCTTTGTAATTAATAAATGATTTGTGGGATAATATATTGATGGTCTGTAAATATCCTAAAATGCCAAAACCTTTTACTCAGTGGTTAGCATCTGCTGATGATCCTTGCCTGAATCAATTGTTACATTAGAGGCCAAAATATTGTGATCTTCTAATTTTATCACTCTTCTACATTTATTAGATGGCTTTCTTTTTTTTTTAAATATGCTCTTTTACTATCATAATGGACTCACGGACTTAAAATTCAATGGATTATAATCCATTACTGTTGTTTTCTTCTTGATATTGAAATTACCCCAAATTTGGCCATTGGGAACCTCTTCAAACAGGATCCTGTGTCCTTTTGACATGACCCCATTGATCGTCAGGCCCTTCCTTTCTTTCTGGCACACCAGGACTCCCCAGGCTCATTTGTGTTTACCCTGTAACAGAGCCAGAAGCACGTATTTCTTCAGTGAGCCCTGATCTCTTTAGCGGGAAATGTTGCTTAGAAATCAAGGTCTGGGTGCTAGGTGTGCTCATGCTGTGGGAATATTATTGCTTTTAGATTTTTTTCAATTGACGTGGTTGGGGGGCAAATGTGCATATATGTATATATAATACATATTATATATAATACGTATTGTATGTCATATGTACATATATGTATATAAACTAAATTATATATAGTGAATTCCCTAACCCCTATTATTTCAGAATATAACCTTATTTGGAGATAGGGTATTTACAGAAGTAATCAAGTAAAACGTGGTCATTAAAGTGGGTCCTAATCTAATAATTCTGATGAAAGGGGGGATTTAGGCACAGAGGCACATACAGAGGGAAGATGATCTGAAGACTCAGGGAAAAGATAGCCATCTGCCAGCCCAGGAGAGGGGCCTGGAACAGATCCTTCTCTCACAGCTCTCAGAAAGGACCACCCTGCTGACACTCTGATTTTGGACAGAACCATGAGACAATACATTCCTGCTGTTTGAGCCACTACTTTTGTGGTAACTTGGTATGGCAACCTTAGCAAACTAATATGCTGCTATATACATTACCATAAGTTTATCAGCATCTTCTTGAAACAGCACATATTTATTACCTTGCATTTCTGTAGCAGTGTCCCACAGGCCACATCAGACTAAAATCTAAATGTTGGCAGGGCTGTAGTGCTTTCTGGAGTCTCTAGGAGAGAATCTATTTACTTGCTCATTGAGGTTATTGGAAGAATTTAGTCCCTTGTGGTTGTAGGACTAAGGTCCCCATTTTCTTACTGTCCGCTGAGGGCCTTTCCCAGCATCTGGAGGACATCTGAGTGCCTTGTTACATGGCCCCTTTCCTTCATCTTCAAAACCAGCAAAGGCAGTTTGAGTCCTTCTGGTGCTTTGAATCTCTCTTGCTCCTGCCTCTTCTTCGCTGTTGCATCTTTCTTGCCTATGATTCTTCTCTCTTCTTTCACTGTTAAGGGCCCATGTAAACTCACTGGGCCCGCTAAGATAATCTGCAATAATTTTCCTATCTTAAGGTAACCTTAATTCCACCTGCTAAGTTGCTTTTGCCATGTAACATAACATATTCATAGGTTCCAGGTGTGGACACCTTGGAAAAAGGAGCATTATTCTGCCTACCATGTAGAGATATTGATATACTTACTTATTTGTTTTGTCCAACAGCATGCACGGAATAGTTTCAGAATGCCAGTAATGTTATAATTATTTAAAAATAACCAACTAAAGTTAAAATTTCTTTGGAATTATTTTTATCCCTAGAACATTTCCCACTGAGGTAGTGAACACAGAGTACTATATTCAGAATTTTACTTGAATTCTCTTCTCTGTGTGGTGAGGTTATTAATGTGATATACAGCTAGATTCATTTGTTTGCTTTTGTATTTGATTTAAGATTTGTTTATTTTTCATCTTTTCATATTTAATTTTATTTTGTGAATAAGTAGGACATTTCTATAAGTCAGAAGTCAAAACTACATGAAAAGGTATTCCTAGATAAGTCTCATTTCCATCCCGATCCCAGCTCCTGGTTTCCAAGGACTGGTCTGCTTCTCTGATTGCTTGCTCTGATGGTCACTGCTGTTACAGAAGTCAGATTACTGACATATCAGTAGCAAATATGTGTTAGTACAAGTCTATCATCATTTTCATCAACTATAGTCATTTATTGCAGATTAAATACTGAGAGCAAAAAAGAAGAGAGCAGTCCCTGCCCTAAGGTGTGACAGTCTTCTTGGAGAAACAGACCTGAAGTGCTACAGAGAACCACAGGCAAAGTAGGCTCCACATATGATGAAAGGTTTACCTCCAAGGTGTGGGGACCCTGGATGATTCCTCATGATTAGGCCTCCTAAGAAAAACTTCGTGGAGGATGTAAAACTTGATTCAGAGCATTTTAAGAAAGAAAAATGGCATAAGCTAAGGCAAAAAGGTATATACCAGAGTGTTTGGGAAACGATTAGCCAACCAGCCTGGTGGATGGAGTAAGCACTGGAGTTGGACCACAGGGAACTGGCTCCAGGTTCAAATGCTGCCCGTGTGACTGTGGGCAAGGATTCGCTCCACTGACACACTTCTCAGTTTCCCCACCTACAAACTAGAGGTAAGACTAAGTATTAAGCCATTCTCAGAATAGTTTGATTTAAAAATAGAGTTTCTTTATAGAAATACTGGGGTAGGGTGGGGGAAGTTAGAGAATCAGGTTTGAAGCACATCACATAGAACCTTCATTAGTTTGGATTCTGTCTTATAGGCAATAGAAGCCAAAGGGAGGATTTTTTAAAAACATATGTAATAAATGAATTTTTTATTACTTATGAGTAAATAAAGCATTTACTCATGAGTACATAAAGTATACTTTGACTTTGGTTAGTAATATTATAGGTATATATTTCTGAACTTGTTCTTTTTTTACTAAGTTATATATGCCAATGATCTCTCCATGCTAATACTTTTGCTCTTTAACCAGTGCACTGTATTTCACAGGATACATCAGTCTAATCTATTTAGCAACTTTTTATTGTATAGTGACTCTTGTTCACACAAAGGTACTTCCTTAGAAAGGGTATTTCTATATCAGTGGCTCCCAAATTCTAAACATGCATTAGAATCACTTGGAGGTCTTGTTATAACACAAATTCCTGGATCTCACCCCCAGAGATTCTGATTTAATAGGTAAGTGGTGGGACCTGAGACTATGCATTTTAACAAGTTCTCAGATGATATTGATGCTGTTGGTATATTTCAAACTTTGAGAACCATCTTTCTATATGATGGACTCTTAAAATTAGAATTATTGGGCCAAAGCTTATGTGAATTTGTCACTTTGATGAATCCTGCACATCATATTCCACAAATACTGTTATCAATTTGCATTCCCACTGACAATTGTATGAGCATGCCATTTCCCTGCCAACCCTGGTTATGATAACTTTTACTTTTTTGCCAATGAAATTGTAAAAACTGGAAGCTCATTATTGTTTTATTTTTCACTACTTGGAGTGTATTTTTCTTATTTTTATAGTAGCTTTTTAAAATCTTATTACAAGAATAATACTTACTGCAAAAAAATTTAAGAACTACAGATAAGCAAAAGATAAAATCATTCATAATTCTGCTATACACAGATCACCAATTTTTTTTCTTTTTTTTTTGAGGCAGAGTCTTGCTCTGTCGCCCAGGCTGGAGTGCCTTGGCATGATCTCAGCTCACTGCAACTTCTGCCTCCTGAGTTCAAGCGATTCTCCTGCCTCAGCCTCCTGAGTAGCTGGGATTACTGCACACCACCATGCCCAGCTAATTTTGTATTTTTAATAGAGACGGGGTTTCGCCATGTTGGCCAGGTTGGCCTCGAACTCCTGACCTCAGGTGATCAGCCCGCCTCAGCCTACCAAAGTGATGGAATTATAAGCATGAGCCACTGCACCTGGCCCAGATCACCAATATTAACATTCCATGTATTTTGTAATCTGTTTTCTTTTCACTTAATAACATTCTGTGAACATTTTTTCCATATCATGTCATTAACTGTTATTTTCCATTATCAGCCTAAACGGCTGCATGGTGTCAATGGAG
Organism: Mandrillus leucophaeus; assembly: GCF_000951045.1. Classification (NCBI taxonomy): domain Eukaryota; kingdom Metazoa; phylum Chordata; class Mammalia; order Primates; family Cercopithecidae; genus Mandrillus; species Mandrillus leucophaeus. The sequence goes on along the minus strand of NW_012098699.1, from coordinate 540,786 downwards.
TGTTTCTGAATGAGAGCTGACATTGCAAAATGTTTTGAGAAGATTGATCTAGCAGGAGGATTTAGAATGGGAAAAGACAAGGGAAGTCTGGAGGCAAGAAATTAGCAGACTATTGAAATAATGTAGGAGAGTGGTGACAGTGGGATTGGATAGACAGGAGTAAACATAGGAAACATTAGAAAGAAAGAATCAACAGTCTTGTTAGCCTCTATGATGGAAGTGAGGAAAGATGCAAGGCTAATCCAGCAGGGGGTCCCCAGTTACTAGGATCATAAATTTAAGAGATGCCTTACAAGGAACAATCACTCTTCCAATCTCTGATCCGTGAATTTATCTTGGTGTAGGGGATGAGGGAATAAAGTTAACTTTATAGAGGAAGAATTTCATTTAGGAAAGCAGCAGACTTTAAATCGCAGAGCCCAGGCTTGATGCCCCCATTTTAGTGTAAGTATCAATTATTTGAGAGATCCTACGGTGAGGTGGAAAGACCATATACTTCAGTATTAGACAGAATTGTGCATTACTGCTTTGCCACTTCTTGTGACCTTCAGCAAACCTCTTAACCACCTTGAACTTTTTTGTCTGTAGAGAGTAATAATATTTACTTCATAGGATTGTTGTGAGAATTAAGTGAGATTTGATATATACTTCTCATATATACATATAACACACACACACATATATATATAAACCTTGTGAATCATCCCACAACCCAGCCCTCCCTAGAGAATCACTCATGGCCAACCTAGACATGTTTGCTTGTCAGTGAAATGAAGCTCATTGATGAAATAAAGTGAGTACTGAAACAGGTCCTTCCATGGGTAGCTGTCCGCACTGGCACACAGAGTGGACTGTGGCTTCCTTCCTGAGCTTAGGCTTTGAGGGGTGCTGTGGATGGCTGGAGAGATTCTCTGTGTGCTGGACAACTCCAGAGGTGCCTCGAGAACGTTGCAGAGATGTACACAGCAGAAGCAATGGAGACTTGAAATCAGTATTGACAGGCTTGGTCCTTACTGTTTCTTATTTCCTTCATCTTCTACCAGCTCGTAAGGAACTCAGGCTCAATGTTACCTCTAGTCTCAGTATAGATATTGAATAAAATAAGTCTGCAGGCAAACAATTCAATTCTTCTCGGTTAAGTCTTCTCTTCCTTAAAGTGGAGATATTGCCATGGTGAATCTGAAGGGCAAATGAGATGTTGCATTTGAAAGTGCCTAGCATGATATCCAGGAGGAGTGGACACTTACTGTTGAGTTTCCATTGGGAACCTCTGTAAAGCTATCTCCCTATAGGGCAGCAGTAAGTCAACCACAACAGAAAATGTTTCAGCTGCCTGGTAACCACCTAGTCTATGATTAACAGAGACATCAAAATAGCCATCATCTCCTAATCTAACCAACAAGTCTCTGACACAGCAAGAAACACAAAACATCCATTTTCCTAACTTAACTCCCATCCCTCAAGGTTAGAAAAAGGGAAAACTTAGATCCAGTCACTAATACCCTATTTGCCTTAGATGACATGTCATGTATTTCTACAATACCCTGTTTGCCTTAGATGACAATATATGACATGTCATGTATTTCTATAATACCTTATTTGCCTTAGATGACATGTCATGTATTTCTACATGGCAGCCAACAAATGATTGCCAGGAACACTGTGGTGACTGTGGGTCTGGGGAGAGGGGTCTGCCAGGGAAAGTAAACCACTTATTTACTCAGTATCTAGTATAAGTCAAGTGCTATTATAAGCCCTTGTATAACCTTATCTTCACAACAAGCCTATGAGATGGGTGGTATTATAATCATTTTGCAGATGAGGTAACAAAGACTCAGAAAGATTAAGTGGAGGTACAGCATACTAGGTGGCAGCTACCTCCCCCTTTTCCATCTTGCTTTTAATTTAGTTTTTCAGCACATATTCCTATCATCTTGATTGCTTTACAGACCAACAATCCTTTAATCTACCCTAAAGAAGAAGCAGTATAGACCTGATTTCCGTCTTTGAATCAGTCTGTCCAATTTCATCCAATTTCAAGTTAAGTGCAAGTTAAATTCAGTGTGTATAGCATTAAATGCTACTGTCTACTAAAATATTAAACCCTGTCATTCTACTATGTACTGTCAAGCCCACACTGATGAGATAGTGAATAGTAAAAGTGGCATTATTATAATTTTTAAGTTAAAGCCTGATTTGTCTGCTCATTTTTTAAAAAGCAAATTCTCATATAGTATGAACCAGTCCCTGAATTTTTTTAAACAAGACCATTGTTTTTAAAAGTGAAATGAGTGGAAATATGCTGTTTCCTGCCGTCTGTATTCCCCACTCCTTTGCTCTCTTTCCCACCCCATGTGCATATATTATGCATTTCTTTCTTCCAGAGATGCTCACAGCTGTTTCTCTTCCTCTCCCTCTTGAGCTCTCTAGGGCAGCTTTCATTCTTTCACCTAAGCATGCTTGGAGCCCCATGGAAACTCCCCCACAGTGTGATTGCTTCCACACTTTTATACGCTTTAAGGAATATCGGCTGAGAGCTGCTTATTGATCCCAAGTGGGGAATCCTCTCTTACAAAGCAGCTGGCCATTGATGAAGAAATGTTAAGACATCCTCGTCCTTGTCCTTGTCCACTTCCAGTTCCTCATGCTCATGCCTCCCAAACCAGGCCCACCCTCAGCTCAGAGCCTCCTTTTCTAAATATTTCTCGTGGAGCTGCTTTTTCTATTTCTCAGACACTGATCAATGGAACCACTTGGTCATTCTAGTTTTAAATTAGATTGCTATCCAGTTTAGAGATTTTATTTTGAAATCCAAGTATGGAAAAGAGTTAGTTGCTCCCCAAGTGCTTGAAGTCTTAAGAGACAAGGTTTCCATTTGCTCAGGTAGCATCACTGGCTCATATCTTCTTCCACCCACCAAGTAGCAGGAACACTGAGTGGCTGCGCCAGGGTGTAGTAGGCAGATGTTGTAAATCATCCTATTCTTGGTTGGCAGAGCCAGCTTTACTGTAGCCTTGTCAGTGCTCAGTACTGCATGAAGAAATGAAGGAAGGAGCCAGTATGTTTGGAGTGCTTGTTTTCCTCTAGGAAGTATCCACAACCTGTTGAGAAGATTCAATCCCACACTCCTAGAAAGTGAAGACTTTCTAAGGACTTCTCTTCTATCATCACTGTTTTACCAGTGAGAAAATTGAGTACCCAAAAGTTGAATAGTTCTCCCAAGACCACACAGCACATAAGTAAAAGTGACAGATGGCAGCCTAGCCTTCTGACTCCTAATTCAGTGCATTTTCCATTTCTCCATAGCTGGCAGGTGTTCCACATACTAAAAGTTCACATTGGAAATGAATTTGGTGTATTGGAAAGTGGCACTGTGATGTCTGCCATCGTTTAATTGATATATATCAACATGACTCATATTCCAAAGGTGATGCTTCTTTTCTGCCCAGGCACTGACCTTGGAAGCTGCTGCCTGGGCGGCAGGCATGATATCCACACTCTCTGTATCCCCTTAGGTCTGGGTAACTGAGTCAGAAAAAAATATAGCACATTTTCTGAATGGTGTGCCTTTTGTCACAAAAATTGAATTTTTATTAAGCAACCAAAACTAAAGACTTACACTCTAGTAGGATGACATTTAAAAGATAGTAAGTAAAATTTGGAGCAAGGGTTTTAAAAAAATAGAGTTCAAAATAGAAATGAGTTAACCTCTCAGTCTTTCCCTCATTTCTATATACTGCTTTAAAAAAGAATGCTTAACTATTCTTTTCATCTACATTATTAGGTAATAATGTCTTCCTCTCCCTGACATTAAAAGTTTGCCTGTAGGATTTTTCCTCTAAGGAAATATGTAATCTCTCACTGCTTTTTGGCTAATCCCAAGAAAAATTTCTTTACTTTTCCATGTATGCCCTTTTTAATTTATGTTAAAAAACCTTTTGATGTTATTATTAAAACCAAAACAAAAAATTCTAGCTTGTAACAAAATTAATTCTTAAAATACATTGAGATGAAGCATTATGTGGTTTTTAGATACATTAGATTATGTCTTCACAGGTATTCAGACCATCTACAATACTCTAAAATTCCTATGAATATTTTTCAAATACCTCTATTCCAGTATCTTGCCACCTTTCTTGGATGAATGATTTTTAAAACATTGTTTATTCATCCTTGCAGAACAATGGCCCCAGAACCACACTGGCAAGAATGACTTACAGACCAAAGAATTACATTGAACTCATTAAGGTATAGCAGTTGATTCCTTAGGATTAAGACAGACACCTAGAGAAGTAAAAAAGATATACCAGCCAATCATCAGCAAGTATTTACTGTGAGCTGTTTCAGTCAAGGCTCTTTGATTGTAGGACCAGCTAGTTTAAATAAAGATAGAGATTGTTGTAAAGGTGTCAAGATCTCATGTGAATTGGAGCTGGGAACTGGAAGGCCACAAGGAGCTGAGACAAACCTTCACCCATCACTCCATCTCGGAGCACAGGGTTCCCCATCTCTGACCCTGTTTGTGCAGCTCCATCCTCCTCTCAGGACATCCTGGTCTTCTCTTGACTTATGGGGTCTGCTCCCCCAATTCTCCAGTCTGCATCTGAATTTGGCTTGCCATACTCTGGGTTCAGGTCCTAATTCTGCTAGTCCTTTCAGCCTGATTCCCACAGATGATTGGCTCAGATGCTGAGTGTCCCAAATTTCAGAAAGGGGAATGTGATTAGTCCAGGTTGGATCAGGAGCAGTCCAGTCTGCTGTGGCCATGGAGTTGTGTTTTATAAGCATGGCCATCTCAGAAGGTCTTTCATCAAAGGCAAGAATCTGGGGCAGTTACCAGGGAAAGAAGATGTGGGCTGTTTAGTGTGAGCACCAACTATGTGTTCTTTCTAGTATAAAGTGGTGGAACAAAGCTCACGTATTAGAGTCCATGCAGACATGGCACTCAAATCTAAGTTTTACCACTTGCTAATTATTCTGGACAAGTTAATTAACTTTCCATTTTTAAGTTCTTAATCTGTAGAATGGGAACAATAACAGCCTCAGAGTGTTATAGTGAGGATTAAATAAGATGATGTTTGCCAACTGTTCGGCACAGGAAAGTACTAAAAACAATGCTAGTTTTCTTTAGTTCTTCTATATGCTAGGCTGTATGCTAAATTTATAAGTAATACATCTAACAAGAGTTTTCATGATGCATGGAAAGCATGTATCACATTAACATGTGGACTCCTGAAAACCAAGAATTCTCTATACCAAAAAGGAAGGATATTAAACAAATAGATACTACCCCAACATCTCTCTTTTTGGCACCAAATAACAATATAAGTGACTAACATTTGCTTAATGCTGTACAGCATAAAAGGTGGGTTTCTTTTTCTTTTTCTTTTTCTTTTCTCGAAGTGGAGTCTAACTCTGTCACCTAGGCTGGGAGGCTGGAGTGCAGTAGTGTGACCTTGACTCACTGCAACCTCCACCTTCTGCGTTCAAGTCATTCTCCTGCGTCAGCCTCCCAAGTAGCTGGGATTACAGGAGTGCACCATAATACCCAGCTGTTTTTTGTATTTTTAGTAGAGCCAGTGTTTCTCCATATTGGCCAGGCTGCCTCGAACTCCTGACCTCAAGTAATCCACCTGCCTCAGCCTCCCAAAGTTCTGGGATTACAGATGTGAGCCACTGGGTCCGGCCATAGGTGATTTTCACTTTCTTTTTGTTCTCTTTCCATTCTCCTAACAACTCTGTGAGATTGATACACTTACTAGCCTCTTTTTACTGTTAAAAAATTGTTCAAGATCACATGGTTTGTAATTAACTGATACGGGATTCAAATCCAGGCCCTTTGACTCTAAAATTCATTATGCTTTTCAGCACATCCACCAGAAGATAATTAAATTCTGTATTGGTTATTTCAGGAGCAGACTGCCTATTTTATTACGTGATTCTTCACCCCCTGCCCTCACTGCATTGAGATAAAATCCAGACACTTGACCATGGCTGTTAAAAGCTCTTCAACAATTGATTCCAACCTCCCTTTCCAACCTTGTGTAGCCCATTGTCCAAACGCTTCTTCGTGATTTTTCAATTTTTCCTATCCTAAGAGTGTCCTTCTCCATCCTCTAGTTGAGTGAAGTCCTGTGAAGCTTTGAAGGTCCTGTTCAATCGTTGCCTCCTCTGGAAAGCCTTCCTCTTTGTCCTTCAAGGCAGCTTTATTCCTTCCCTCCTCTGGGCTTCCTTGACAGTGTGTTCACCCTACTTCAAATTACAGCAAATGCAGGCTGTGTCAGGAATGAAAGCCTTTTCACCTTTTTCTCCTAGTGTCTACTACAGCACTAGATATGGTACCTGTAGCCACAGAACAGGTTCTAGACCTGTGAGATAAAGGCCTGAGCCCCTGAAAAAACACTGGTCTGTGTCACACCGGCTTCGGAACTGGGTAGGGCTGGGCTCTGCAGGTATCTGGGAAGGAGGTACTCTTACTTTACAGGATGTATGTCAAAGGAGCAGCACCTTCCATTAAAACAGAGGAGGGTTTAAAATGAACACTTAGGAAATAATTCTTTTAAAATAAAAAGCCAGAGCTATCCCTGTCTCCATCAGACAGCCTAATTTGTATAACTGGGCTTCTGCCTCCATGTTTTATTAAATATTTCTCTTTTGAGCTGGCACTCTGCTCTGAGCCCCAGCCCACTTAGCCAGCCTGGCTACTCCTGTCAGTCCCCCTCTCATGGCAAGGAAGGAGGGCACTGTCAGTAAAAAGGCTTCAGCTTTCGGTGCTTTTATGGGACAAGCTTAAGTTTGCTGAAGATTCAGGTCGAGACCAAGGTTAACTCACGGCAGGGAAACGCTTATGATGGCATAGTAACTCAGAACAATAAACTTGTGCCAGGCCTAAATATGTGTTACCACCCTATACTGATTGCTGCCATATTGATTCATTATGTCAGAGCTTCTTGGACGGCAGTGACTTCAATCAAGTCTGAATTCACTGGCATCTTTGGGCCCCCGTACATTGGGCAATATGGTAACTTTCCAGAAGATGAACTGAGCCAGAAATAATTCCACCCCCTACTTTATACCTCCAGCTCCTACAACAGAATCTCTGCTTAGCTTGGTACCATTTCCTCTGAGACTGGACTTTCTAGAGCTTTCCTCATCGAAAGCAGGGCTCAAAAATAATTTAAGGATGGGAGAACATACCTACTATAATGTAACACCAAGTTTAGAGTCTTTTAACTGAGTTCCGGGAACTGCCGCTGGCTCATCAAAACAGGGTACTGGCCGGGTGCAGTGGCCCATGCCTGTAATCCAAGCACTTTGGGAGGCTGAGGCGGGTTGACTGCCTGAGCTCAGGAGTTCGAGACCAGCTTGGGCAACACTGTGAAAACTCGTTTCTACTAAAATATCAAAGAAATTAGCCGGGTGTGCCGGCATGCGCCTGTAGTCCCAGCTACTCAGGAGGCTGAGGCAGGAGAATTGCTTGAACCCAGAATGTGGAGGCTGCAGTGAGCTGAGATCGCGCCACTGCACTTCAGCCTGGGCGTGGACTGGCGTGAGACTCCGTTTCAAAAAGAAAAAGAAAAAGAAAAAAAAAAAGTACCCTGATATCCTCCTTCTCCAGCCCTTATTCCCCCAACACTGTCATTTCCAACTAAGAAGGTTTTTATTTGGTGCGCCTATTTGCCAAAACTCATATAAATCAGACTGTATACTTTGTAAGGCTTAGGTTTAATTTTTTAAAATTTAGAAGCTGCATGAATGAGGTTTGAGATTAAGTGTGCAAAGAGGTTTAGGAGCAGCTGCCCCACCTGCCTTCAGATTGAGATGGATGGGGAGCAATACTGGGTTTGAGCTGCCCATAATTGAAAAAGTGTGTGCCCCAAATATCATACTTATCCTGCATTTCTACAAGAGCCATAACTCTAAGGCTTTCCATTAGAACCCCAATAAAGGGGATGTCTTCAACTTTAAGCATCCCAGATACTCTCGGCGTTTGTTATACTTATAGAACAAGGTTAGACATGTTAAGAATAAAGGGGAGAGGAGGAGAGTCCATCCCCTGGACAAGCAGCATAAACTAGAAGAGTAGCCTTTGTGAATGAATGAACAATAGGAGGGCAAATAGGAACCTCACAAATCCAATCTGCTATCCCTGGGAGGCACACCCACATTGACTACAGCAGTTGCCCCAGAAGGTGTCCAGAGCACAGTCAGAGCTGCCAGGTGCCAAGTCTGGGGTCTCCATTCACATTGTCTTCTATATAAGTGAATGTGGTTCCTGAAGTTGTGCAACATGGTGGTTGTGAGCAGTGGAAGCCACAGGGGACACCAAAATGTGGGTCCCTAGGGCAGAATCCCAGGTCTTTGGGCCAGCCGTCTCTAAGCCCTAAAGTTATGTCAGTGGCACTTTCAGAAGAAGCTGAGGAATGGCATTCATACGAACATTCAACTGCTGAGCACCTGCTCGGTGAAAAGTGTAGTGTATGGTGTGAGGAATCAAACATGTATGAGAGATGTTTAGTGAGTATCTGAAGGTGTATATGAGGATGGGCTCCCATCTCTTATCTGGCTGTGACTTTGCTGCTTGACTATAATTTTAATGTACCAACAGCTCATATACTGTACACTCCTAACACCAATCCCTGTCCTTTCTCATCTCACCCTCCCCTGTTTCCTTAACTCCTTTCTTTTTAAACGACATGCTACAGACCACAAAATATAAACAACTGTAGATTAGACTTTGGAGTTAGAATCTCTCTACAAATTTGATTTTGTTCTTTGCTCCTTTAGAATACTTAAATTTTGACATTTAAAAGCTCTACTAGTGTTTTGTGTGTGTGCATGTATTCACACTCATTACCTATACACAAATAATTCACAGATGACATTTCCAGTTAAGTACAAGCCCAGGGCTATAAAAAACAACTTTCAAGGGAAACCAACTTTCAAGGTGGATCATAAATTAAAGTATTTAAAAGTTGGCAAAAATCTGAATATGATATTTTATTTTCATTGCAGGTCTATGGAATTTGAATAAGGGCCATTCAGAGTTGCTCAGTAGAAGAGTGTTATTTTAGAAGAAGGAGGAGCTGATTTTCCTTGTTTATTTTTCTGGAGGTGTAAGGCAGGACCTAAAGAGATGACATCAATTAGCACAATATTCTGGTGACTTATTGGAGTTTGTGGAGTTGGTAACACAAAGAACTAAGGGGCAAATTAACAGACAGCTGACTCAGTGTGAGGCTTACAAAAGGGTAGTTCATATGTATCAACACACAAATACTACCTGGGGAATTGCTCAAAGTACAGTAGTTCCGGCTGCCCTGAGATCCTGAATAAGAGGCCTGAGGGGTGATTTTGATGTAGGTGGTCAGGAAACCATACTGAGAAACCTGTGTTTGCAGTTAAAACCTGCTGACCAATAGTGAACGTACATGAAGTGGATATGGGGTTCATTTAGCTATTCTCACAACTTATCGGTAGGTTTACATTTTTATAGAATAAAAAATAAAACAAAACAAAAACCAAAACATCCTCTCACTATGCACCTAATTCTCAAAACACCTCCATGTCTCGGAAACATAAGCAAATAAGACAAAGGACTGGGGGGCCTCAGCGAGGGGGATCTCCTCCAACCTCCAATTCTTGGCTCTGTCTGGGGTTATGTGTGCACTGAAATTTTCTACTCTTGTTGAAAAGCCACAAAGGGGATGCTGACTCAGAAGTCTGGCCACTTCCAATCAGACCAAGTGTCAGACTGACAACATGTGAGAAGGGGTGCTTTTGTCCCAAGCCTTCCGGAGGACAGAAGGGGGCCCACCCAAATCCACAGGTATAGATGTGCTTTGCACGTTGCCAGGTTGCATTTTCTCCACTAGCTGTGGTGAGGAGTCACAGCTAGAAATTCTTTTCCTAGGGGCTAAGAACCCAAACATATGTGACTGATTAGAGCTAATATCTCATTTCTAATTCTATTGATTCCTTGAAAAGAGCAAGTCTCAAAGACTGTGGCTATTCTTAGCAATTTTGCCTCCTCCCCCACCATGATGGCTGTCTCTGAGAGAGGAAGGAGGAGGCCGGCAGGGACTCACTCTTGTCAGCTGGGCAGCAGGGATTCCTGCCTTCCTGGTGTCAGTGGGGCTCAGCCTCCAAAGCACATGCCTGCAGTCAGATCAACACACACTCACACACTCACACACAACCACATGGGGGTCTCTCTCACCTCCCTTCTTTCCCATTTCTAAGTCACAGCTGTGGTAAGGCCACTATTAATAACAACAGGACTTCTCACTGGGTTTCAGAACTCTGTGACTTCCACAGTCAAAGTGTATTCCTTCTCTTTAGTCCTGTCGTCTTCCTGTGATTTGGTAGGAAAGCCTCTCCGGGGCCTTTCTTTTAGTTACCACAGGAAATAAAGGAAAAGCTTAAGCCCCATTCATCCAGATCAAGACTTTGGTCCTTAAGAGAGGCTTTTCCAGTGCAGACATAGCAACATCCCAGCAGGTCTGATCCTTGTGCCCCTCAGAGCAGAACTGAGGAAAATACATTGTTGCCTGGCCATACCCAATCAGCCTTTAGGGGTATGTGGGGCTCCACGCAATGCCCTGCGAGGTTTTCCCCGTGGCAGCCCCATTCAGTGTTTGTTAAGTTGAACTGAATTAATCACATGGAATTCCCCTGAGTGTTCTCCAAGTGTAGCCAGTCCTAGTCTGTGCAAAGCCCTGTGGCTTCCCAGAGAGTGTCTCAGACCTCATGCCTCAGACCTGGTACAAATGACTTGATGTCTAGTTCTAGCACTGCCACCAGGTAGACGCATGATCTCAAGACAATCTCCTGACTTCTCTGAATCTTATTTTCTGCATTAGTGAAAACAAAAGCCTTGAACTGGAATTACTAAATGTTTTCTATGACCTCTTCCAGCTCTACAGAGGTAAGGATAACGATCTGATGGAATACCAGTTTTCCCTTTAAGTGAAAACGACCACTACGTTGCCAAAGCCCACCATATATGTTTGCACTCTGTTCTCCATTCTTCTGGCTTGGAAAACAGAACAAGTTGAATGCAATCTCATAGTTCACATTCACACAACAAAAATCAAAGCTTCCCAAGCCAGCACTGGGGATAAAATGATGATAAATGGAAACTAGCTTTATCATCCAAAAATACCCCCTCAAATGCTGAAGAAATATTGATAATAACACTCCATCTGCTGAATAAATCAGAACAAGACTGGAGATTCTACTCAACATTGTTTGAGTATGGAGGACAGCCAGTAAAGTACTAGGGTTTCATGAAAACTGATCTCAGGAGAACTGACATAAATAAAGCATGTCAAAGTTTAAAAGAGGAGAATGAAAATAAAAGGAATAGCAGAAATGTTTTCTGTTTGTTATTATCTTCATTGTAAAGAACTATTGTAGAAAGAGCACAGGTCTAGAAATCAAGATGCTTGGCTTCTAGTTCAGTCTCTACCACTGATTCCCACCTAAACTCAGTAAAGTCACTTCACCTCTCTATACAGGCTACCTTATTTGGTGACTGTCAGGCTTCAATAAAAAATATAAAAAGGCACTTAGGGAGAAGAAAAGGTATCTAAAGCTTAAGATGCTATGTGAATAAACTGCATGGTTATTATGAATAATAATAGTAAAATAATTCTTCCAAGTACCGTAGTAAAAGAGCCCAGGGAGGCAGTTGCTGTTTTAGGGCACCCCCTGCAGGTGGACCCAGAAGTTGGCACCAGCATAGAGACCCAGATTTCCAGCCTTTTGGACCTTCAAGGGAACTGCGCTCAGCCTGGGCAGAGCAATGAGACTTGCAGTGGAGACGGATGGGGGAAATTGAAACAGCCCAGTTTAGTCTTTACTGTCAAGAGGCCTACAGTAATATTATTAAGGTCCACTAGGGTCTCCTCCCCACCCCACCACCAGACTCAGATCTTTTGGATAAGGTCGATTCCTAAAAGTGAGGCTGTTAGTTCTCCTGGCCTCTCACTACCAATGTAAATACTCTGGGGAAGTGCCCAGGTTCTCCCAAAGTCATCTTAAAGTGCAGGGTGGCCCTAGGTGACTGATGGTCGGTTGGTATTTGGAGTTGGAGTCCTCAGGTTTGAAAATCTCCACCAGGTTGCAGAACTCTTGGCTTATATAGAGAGTCTCAGTTCCTCAGGTGAATATCTGTGAGTTCCCCACTCCCAAACAATGTAATAAATGGAGCCTACAGTCTAAATTACTAATCAGCCGTATAAATGGACCAAAATATCTTCTGAGGTTAAAGTAATAACAGCTGTAAATATTATAGTACATAGATGGAAACTTAAACTGGGATAAGTCCAATAATTTATAGGTATCTCCGCATGTTTACATAAATGTGGTCAACTGCCAGGATTGCTAGCATATACCATATGGAAAATAAAAATCATTCTTTTTTAGGGGGAAGGGATGCTGTCTTAGATATTCTATCTTGGAAAAAACATGAAAATACATGGAACATGAAAACAGAAAGTAGGGCATGCAATCTGAACTACATATAATAATCTTTGGGAGTTCAACAACACAAAAAATTCTTCATAAAATTTATGATTTCTGGCTTTCTCCTTCTCTTTATCCCTCTTTCCCAGATCCTTAGCTTCTGATGCTAATACAATTTCTGAATTGCCACTGCAGAAGCATACCACTATATTCTCAGGCTTCTGAAATTGTGAGTGTGGAAAAAGGAAGTGTCAAAAATTGCGTTTGACTTTCTAATATCCAAGGTAAAGAAATCCCCAAAGATAAAGAAAAGGGGATTAAGCTATTACTCTGCTTGTTAATCCTGATATAGTCGATTTGCACAGGTTTTTATAGAAAATTTTTGGAGAAGAACATTGGATTATTTGAACAAATGAGGTATTTCAAAGAATCATAGAATTTTAGCAGTAGAGGGAAATTTAAGAATTATTTTATTTGACAGATGCAGAACTATTTTCCAAAGAGATAAAATAGCTTGTTTAAAATGTACTAGTATCAGAGCCATTGTCTTTCATTTGAAAATGAGAGAGAAAAAATTAAGCGAAAGAGGAAGAGGCAAAGGAGGGAAGATACTGATTTAGCAGAAAAAGGTACACACAGAAACAGAGATAGATACATATAGAAGGAGAATAAAGAGAGAAGAAAGAGACAGGAGAAAGAGAAGAAGGCAGTCTTGTAAAAGGGCAGAAGACAGAGTGGCTGATGCACAAATATGAGAAAATGCCATCGTATATATTAGTAGTAGCCCATGCTTCCCTTTCTGGACATTCTCTACATAAGGAACCTATCCTCCAACTTACTAAATGGGACATCTTATAAGAATCCAGATTTCTGGGCATTCCTGAGCATTGGGAAGCTTGCCACCAGCTTAAATAAATTGATCCTAGTCTCATTTGGACAGTGCAACTTAATATAAATGGCTGGATGAGACCTGAGCAATATCTGCTCATTTTCTGTTCTTTGTTTTAGTTTTTTGTTTTTTCCCTCTAGCACACTTAAACCATTCCAGAGAGATAAAACTCTTTAGTGATTTTATTCCCAGAAGGAAGCTGAATGCCTTGAAGCATCTGGCCTGATGTCCTCATGTTTTCATAGCTCATAGCTCATCTTTCTTTGTGCCCTGGGCAGCTGATCTGAATATAGAGTGTACATGAACTTCGAAGGAAGCTGGCAGGATGGAGTTGGGGCCTCACTGTTTCAATCAAGATGAATTCAAAACCTTTGCGTATCGAGTAGAAAACTTGAACCAGCAATGGAGAAACAATTGACACCAACGGAAAAGGAAATGGCAATCAAAAAGGTGCAGGGAGCGTAATAAGATTATATTTAACATGGTTATACCCTCCTAGCAGATGATCATGGATTAAATTACTTGTTGCCTCCATAAATAATTTCAGCATGTGGAATAAGATTGCCTCCTAGAATGTATGAGATAAGAAGTTCAGGAAAATATGTAATAGCTCAAGACAAAACCACGGTTTCCACCTGTCTATCACGGTAATGATGTTTCTCCCTCCTTGAGCTGGGGGCTCCCTGTCCAAGCTTCTCCAGTCAATGTGGGGAGCCGCATCACTGGTCACTCCCTCATGACTCTGCACCTAGCTGGGCATCACTGCACACTGCATTTGCCTCTTCTCTTCTGGGGCTCTACTTCATATGGGGGCTATCCACATGGGATATATCAAGTGATGGCTTGGGTTCGGAGTTATTTTTCTCCAAACTGCTCTCCTTCAGGAAAGCACCGAATCTGGCATATGGCAAGTGCTTGAAAATGTTTTTTGAAAGAAATAAATCCATTATTCCTGAACCCCCTTCCCCACATCCAGTACAGTGCTAAGCACATAAATAATATTTGAGCTTTTTTTTTTTTTTTGAGACAGAGTTTTGCTTTTGTTGCCCAGGGTAGAGTGCAATGGTACAATCTCGGCTCACTGCAACCTCCGCCTTCTGGGTTCAAGCGATTCTCCTGCCTCAGCCTCCAGAGTAGCTGGGACTACAGGTGAGCACCACCATGCCCGGCTAAATTTTTATATCCTCCTTAGTAGAGATGGTGTTTCCCCATGTTGGCCAGGCTGGTCTCAAACTCCTGACCTCAGGTGATCCGCCCGCCTTGGTCTCCCAAAGTGCTAGGATTACAAGTGTGAGCCACTGCTCCTGGTCAATATTTGAGCTTCTTTCATTGCCTATGTTGTCCTAAGGAACATGGTGGAGAGCCTAAGGCTCAAGCCTAAGGAGTTTACTTTGTCCCTTGCTAAGAGGATACCTGAGAGCCACTCAGAAGCCTTCCAGTGACAAGGCAGGAAGGAGGCTCTGGGGAAAGGAAGATGAACAAAGGAAGAGGTACTTGGAGCCAGTCCTGGTCATGAATGCCTCAGCAACCTTTCCATGGAATACTTCTCTGAGTCCTCTCCATCCAAAACAAAGAAAAATGATTTCTGGGACCACCACTTCCTTCTCACCCTCTAATAGATATCGAAGGACAAAGTATTCAACATAGAACCCAAGGAAAGAGACACTAACAGATTGGGTGTCTTTTATCCTCACTCAGGGAGTTTTCTCAAATCACACAAACAAGAACAGCACCCACTTTCCCCACCCTCAGCCCCGCTCTGAATCTGCTGCTTCTTCTGCTGTGCGGTCTTCTTCATGTAAAGATGAGATCAAGGAGCAAGGATGCAGAACACTCTTGGGACTTTCCCCGATATTCCAAGGCAAAAGAAGAAACCTAGAGAGAATTAGTAACAGCAAACACATCTCTCTAGGAATGTGTATAGTACTTTTTAAAAAAGATTCTCCAAAGAAGATACAGAAGTGGTCAACCAGCACATGAAAAGATGCTCAACATCATTATTCATGAAAGACTATGCAAATCAAAACCACAATGTGATACTGCTTCATACAGGTACGATGGCTCAGATTTAAAAAGACAGAAAGTAAGAGGTATTGGTGAGGACGTGGGGAAACTGAAACCCTTCTGCCTCGCTAGCTGGAGTATGAAATTATGCAGCTTTTTTTTTGGAAAAGAGCTTGCCAGTTCTTCCAAAAGTTAAACAGAATTGTATGACCTAGTAATGCTATATATATCCAAGAAAATTAAAAACACATATTCACACAAAAACATATACAGAAATGTTCACAGAAACATTATTCATAATAACTGAAAGGTAGAGATAACCCAAATTTTTATCAACTGATGAGTAAATGAATAAAAAGTTCTACATCCAAATTATGGAATATTATTCAGCCATAAAAGGAACAAAGTACTGATACATTCTACAACATGGATGCACCTTGAAAGCATTATGATAAGTAAAACAAGCCAGATATGAAGTCCACTTATTATGTAATTCCATTTAAGTAAAAATCCCAGAATAAAAAACAGAGTCAGAAAGTGGATTATGAGAGGTTATCGGGGTTGGGTGGAGTGGGGTGGGAGAATGCAGAGTGCCTGCTAATGTGTCAGGGTTTCTTTCAGGAGCAATGAATATATTCTAGAATTACACAGTGATAATAGCTGCACAACCTTTTGAATATATTAAAAGCCACCAAATTGCATACTTCAAAACAATAAATTATAGACAGGTGAATTATACATCAATTAAAAAATTATAAGAAGGCTTTAGAATTGTTCAAAGGACAATTAGGACCCTGCTAGAAACTCTAATCTCAACTTGAAAAGTTCTGCTAGACTACTTGCCTCTTCATCTCACCCCCTAACTCACACTCCAAAGCAGCCCCAAACCACAGTCCCTAGCTACTACTAAAGGAAAAAAATAGAAGAGACACCAGTCAGCATTGGAGGGGACTTGAGAAGCATTTGATGTTTGCAGACATTCCCTGTAGGGGGTAGGGAAGAAGGTTGAACATAGGAACGTGAATTAATGGAAGATGAATTGCCCCATCTCCAGAAGGGATCAGATGCTGATTATGAAAGGAAGCCAAAGTGTCTCCAGAGAGGCCTCTTTTTAATACCTTCCCATGTGTTAACTATAAGGGAGTGTGGCCAACAGAATCCTTTTTACACACAAATGTACTTGACTTGAAGAGGAAAGGTCACCCTGAGCAATTCTGAGGCTTGCTTGCTTACTGGGATCCTCCACGGGTCCCAACATTTTTGTTGGCCTAACTTCTCCCCTGACTCAGAGGCTGTGGGTTTCCTCTCCTTGAATCCTTTCTCCCCATGTGATGTGTGTGAGAGAGGAAGAAATGTCAAAGTGTAACATGAGTGGTTGCCTATTTAACTACTTTAAAATCAGCTCTAAAAAACCAAATTGATTCTAACCAACAGTGTGCAAGATTTTCAATTTTGCCATACTGATGATGGGAATCAATTTGGTACAGCTACTGTGGAAAACAGCATGGATGTTCGTCAAAAAATTAAAAGCTTAACTAAATCACATACCATATTATTCAGCAATCCCACTTCTGGATATTTATCCAAAATAATCGAAATTAGGATCCTGAAGCTATATTGGCACTCTCCTGTTCATTGAGACAATATACACAATAGCCAAGATGTGGAAATAACTTTGATATCCATCAAAATATGAATGGATAAAGAAAATGTGATATATACATACAATAGAATACTATTCAGCCTTTAAAAAGAAGGATATTCTGCAATATGCAACAACATATCAACCTTGAGGATATTTCGTTAAGTGAAATAAACCAGTCATAGAAAGAAAAATACTGTATGATTCTTCTTATATGAGGTATCTAAAATAGCCAAATTTATAGAAGCAAAGGGTAGAATGGTGGTAACCAGTAGCTGGCAGAAGGGAGAAATGGGGAGTTATCAATCAAGAGGCATAAAGTTTCAGTTAAGCAGGATGATAAACTCTAGATATCTGTATTATAATATAATACATACAGGCAACAATAAGGACTTGTACACTTTAAAGTTTCCTGAGGGTAGATCTCATGTTGTGTTCTTACCACAATAAAATAAAATTGTCCCCATCCCCTCTTCCACCCCTGCCAAAAAAAACCCTAAATTGGTATCTGCAGAAGATGCTAGGGAACCAACTAGTTTTTGGAAAATTGGTAAATAAAAGTTTAAAAATTTTAAGGTTCCCGGCCGGGCGCGGTGGCTCACACCTGTAATCCCAGCACTTTGGGAGGCCGAGACGGACGGATCACAAGGTCAGGAGATCGAGACCATCCTGGCTAACCCGGTGAAACTCCGTCTCTACTAAAAAATACAAAAAACTAGCCGGGCGAGGTGGCGGGCGCCTGTAGTCCCAGCTACTCGGGAGGCTGAGGCAGGAGAATGGTGTAAACCCGGGAGGCAGAGCTTGCAGTGAGCTGAGATCCGGCCACTGCACTCCAGCCTGGGTGACAGAGCGAGACTCCGTCTCAAAAAAAAAAAAAAAAAAAAATTTAAGGTTCCCTTTTGTTTTTACTATGCAAAGTGTGCCACTGAAGAAAAAAAAACCACATGGGTACTTAAATTTCAACAAATTCGAGTTCTCTTTCCTTGCAAGATGATGGGTGAAAAAGTTGAGAAGCTGCATACTAAAAAGAAGCCCGAAGCCAAGAAGGCTATTGCTGGTGGCAAAGTGGAAAGGGGCAACTTCAGGGCTAAAAAGCCCAAGAAGGGGAAGCCCCATTGCAGTTGAAATCCTGCCCTTGTCAGAGGAATTGGCACATATTCCTGATCTACTATGTATTCCAGAAAGGCCATGTACAGGAGGAAGTACTCAGCCACTAAATCCAAGGTCAAAAAGAAAAATAAGAAGCTTCTTGCAACGGTTAAAAATCAGTTAGTGGTGACAAGAATGGTGGTATCTGGGTGGTTAAACTTCACAAAATTCCTAGATATCCTACTGAAGACGTGCCTCAAAAGCTGTTGAGCCACAGCAAAATACCCTTGAGTCCGCACGTGAGGAAACTGTGAGCCAGCATCACCCCCAGGACCATTCTGATCATCCTCATTGGACACCACAGGAGCAAGAGGGTGGTTTTCCTGAAGCAGCTGGCTAGCGGCTTTGTTGCTACTTGTGACTGGACCTCTGGTCCTCCATCGAGTTCCTCTACAAAGAACACACCAGAAATTTGTCATTGCACCTCAACCAGAATTGATATCAGCAATGTAAAAATCCCAAAACATCTTACTGATGCTTACTTCACAAAGAAGCAGTTGCAGAAGCCCAGACCTCAGGAAGTTGAGATCCTTGACACAGAAAAAGAGAAATATGAGATTAAAGAGCAGTGCAAGATTGATCAGAAAGCCGTGGAGTCACAAATTTTGCAAAAATCAAAGCTATTAAACATCAATGACTACTGACGCCACAAAAAGAGAGACACTGAGACATATATAACCTCTAAGGAAGAGCACCTAATAATAATGTCCTAATGCTTTAAAACAAGAAGAAGGAGGAGAAGGACCTGGATTGGTCACTTAGATACAATCAGAAACACAGAGACTAAAGGAACAGAGTAAACTTTACTGTGGGGAAGCAACCAGCTAATTCCAGACTGTAGGAAACTCTTTAGATTAAGTGTTCCAATTCTTTCAATGAATACATTGTAAGGAAAAATAAGGAGATGAAGGGGAAGCCTATGGACTAAAAGGCACTTAAAAGATGTTTATAAAAAACAGGCAAAGCTAAACAAGTGTTTAGGAATATACACTTAGGTGATAAGACTATTTTTAAGAAGTGAGAAGTGGTTGCAATAAAAGGACAATGATTACTTTTGCTGGAAGAGGAGAGATGTTTGAGAGATGGGCATGTAGAGGGCTTCTGAGCTGGCTGGAAAAATTCTCTTATCACGGGTAGTGTTTACAAGAGTTATAGCTTTGAAACCATTATTTTAACTTGCACATTCTCTTTTTATGGCTTTTTGGTACTTACAATATATTTAACAATAAAAAGTTTTTAAAATAAAAATTAAGTAAACTTTGATGTGAGAAATGGGAAAGAAAAAACAGAAAACAGAGAAAAATATTAGGACTGTAAGAGAGAAAAGGGTCACATTTGTGACCCCACATCTATTTTTTATAGCAAAAACAGAACCCATTTTTTTTTATCACAAAGATGATTCTGGGTGTCACCTAGGACCTCCCTCTTTAAAATGCATAGTTAATTTTGGCCACCTATGACCCTGACAATGAAATCCAGGAGGAGGGGGAAAAGCTGGTGGAGAAGAGACTGGAATTGAGACTGGCTAGCTGATTGTGCACGTGCTGGCTGGAAGAATGGGAAACCAACATCTTAAGACCACCATTTGAGAGAGGCCAGAGTGGCAGCACAGCCCCCAAGAAAGAATGTGGAATAGTGTCTTCAGTGACCCCATCAGAGAGACACCAGCATCCCCAGGAGCAGCTGGAGAAGTCAGGACCCATGTAGGGAAATGTCAGCTGTGTCAGAACCATGGGAGCAGAGAAGGAAGGCCTCTGTAAGAGAAATCTTTCTCTGCCTGTCCACATGTCTGTCAGCATGACATTTTGGGTCAATAAATATTCATCAGGATGCACCATTCCAGCTGACCTATGTTACCCCCTCCACTGGAGGAGAAAATAAACAGGACTGTGGGTGCAGAAAACGTCTGCCCCCTTCAGAGCTGCCTTTGTGCTCTGTGTGTGAGCCAAGAGTTCAGATGAATGTTTGCCTCCTTGAATCCTTTGGGACTTGTGCATCTAATATCTGGTATGGAGCCAGCTCCTTCTCTGTGTGTTAAACAGCAATACAGTGCCATCAACATTCTCAACTGTGAGAGAATAACATCCAAGCCAAGGTTAGCTAATCAATGAGCAACTCTTTCTGTTACCTGCTAATGGGAGGGTTCCCAGGTGGAGTTTGTTTCTTCCTTTTTTGTGCTCCCAACATCTGTTTTCATACATCTGTTTTGGCTTTTCCTCTCATTGCTATTGTCTATGTATCTGTCTCCACAGTGAAACTGGGAACCTCTCAATAATTTCATCAATAAATATTGATTGAGTAACTCTTATGTACAAAGCATTATGCTAGCTAAAGTGGCAAACAAAGGAGTAAGTCTTAGAGCTAAGAGACAGATATTAAACAATGACACAAACACATGCATAATTATAGATTATGTGAGTGCTGAGAAAGTGAAGGGTGAGATGAATGATTACCCAGGGCAGTCTGTTGGATAGTTCCACATAGGAAATGCATCAGTGAGAAAGAATGTGGAGGGATTGGCCAGGCTAGGGACAAGGGAGTGTGTTTCTGGGCAGGGAGTATGTCCAGAGCAGCGGGTGAGCGGAACCCTGGTGCAAGCCAGGGATGGAGAAGCAGGGCCATAATATGAAGAGCCTGGTAGACCATGATAAGGATCTTAGAGTTTTAACCTAAATACCACAGGAAGGGGTACATGTTTAGAAATGCGGAGATCACTTATTACACTGGACAAGCAGAATGATGATGGAGGCAGAAACAAGAGTGAAGAGGACAGTGATGAAGAAGTCAGCAGATCTGAGAGGTATCTGGGTGACATATTTGGTAGTGTTCTCAGGCGGATGCAAGCAGTAAAGGGTCATTCCAAAACTTCTGGAATGAACATGAAGATAGATAAAGGTGTCATTTATGAGCATAACTCAATATCAAAATGAGACAAGACTAGTACATACACACACACACACACACACACACACACACACACACGGCATGACTAAACTCATTAACAATTATCAATACAAAACTCATTTACTATTATCAATACAAAAACTCTGAATAAAAAAATTAGCAAAGGTAACCCAGTAGCATAATACTAGTAGCTAACACTTAATGAAGTATTACTATTTACCACAGGCCAAACACTGTTCTAGAATTTTATTACCTCATTAAATTAATATTTGCTCATAACATAATTACTTCCATTATCTCTATCTCCACAACCACCATATGAGAAAAGTACTATTATTATCTTCATTTCACTGATTGGTGAATTGCAGCTCAGAGAAGTGGGCTGTTTTTCGTGAATCAGCATAGATAACATTCCCAGACATAATGGCTCCTTTCCATGTAGGATTCCATTTATATGAAGACGCAATACTAATCCATGGTGTCAGGACAGTGGTTACCTCTATGGAAGGTATTTACTAGGGAGGAAAATGAAGGCCCTTCTTGGGTACTAGAACTGTTATTTGCTAGATCTGGGTGATTGTTATGTGATATATGCATACGAAGTTGTAAACTTAAGACTTGCACACTTTGCTAAATGTATTTTTTATCTCAAAAGAAAAGGTATGTGGAGGACATATAGAAGACAAATATTCAATATCTTTGTATATGACAAGCTCTAAAAACCAATGAAAAGTAACCATCAATCCATTAGTGGATGAAGGATATAAATATGGAGCTCACAAATAAAGAAATATAAGTGGAAAATAAATTTGTGTGAAATATATGTAAACAGTAAATAAAGAAATGCAAGTTAAATATTAATGAAATATTTTTCTCCTAGCAAATTGATCAAAATAAAAAAAAGGTCAATAATACTCACTGTCAGTGATAATATGGGGAAACAGACATGCAAATACTGTGGTAGTAGAAATTGTTACAAATTTTCTGAGGCTAATTTGGCTGCACATATCAAAGTCTTTTCATTTGTTTATACTTTGAAACAGCAGCGATTCTAGTTCTACAAAGTCATCATAAAGAATTACTTGGCCAGGCATGGTGGCTCACACCTATAATCCCAGCACTTTGGGAGGCTGAGGCAGGTGGACTGCCTGAACTCAGGAGTTAGAGACCAGCCTAAGCAATACTGTAAAACCCCATCTCTACTAAAAAAATACAAAAATTAGCTGGACATGGTGGTGGGCAACTGTAGTCCCAGCTACTCGGCAGGCTGAGGCAGAACAATTGCTTGAACCCTGGAGGCGGAGGTTGCAGAGAGCTGAGATTGTGCCACTGCACAGAAGTCTGGGCAACAGAGAGAGACTCCATCTCAAGAAAAAAAAAAAAAAAGAAAAAAGAACAAGCTCCATTCCAAGATGGCAAAATAGGAACAGCAATGCGCTCCATTCCAAGATGGCCAAATAGAAACAACTCTGGTCTGCAGCTCCCAGCATGACTGATGCAGAAGACGGGTGATTTCTGCATTTCCAACTGAGGTACCTGGTTCATCTCATAGGGACTGGTTGGACAGTGGGTGCAGCCCATGGAGGGTGAGCTGAAGCAGGGCAGGGTGTCGCCTCACCCAGGAAGCACAAGGGGTCAGGGGATTTCCCTTTCCTAGCCAAGGGAAGCTGTGTCACACTGTACCTGGAAAAATGGGACACTTCTGCCCGAATACTGCACTTTTCCCAAGGTCTTAGCAACCAACAGACAAGGAGATTCTCTCCCGTGCCTGGCTTGGCGGGTTCCATGCCCATGAGGCTTTGCTCAGTGCTAGCGCAGAAGTCTGAGATAAAACTGCAAGGCGGCAGCCTGGCTAGGGGAGGGGCATCCACCATTGCTGAGGTTTGAGTAGGTAACCAAAGCAACTGGGAAGCTCCAACTGGGCAGAGCCCACTGCAGCTCAGCAAAGCCTACTAACTCTATAGACCCCACCTCTGTGGGCAGGGCATACCTGAACAAAAGGCTGCAGACAACTTCTGCAGATGTAAACAACCCTGTCTGACAGCTCTTAAGAGAGCAGTGGTTCTCCCAGCATGGTGTTTGAACTCTGAGAATGGACAGACTGCCTCCTCAAGTGGGTCCCTGACCCTCGTGTAGCCTAACTGGGAGACACCTCCCAGTAGGGGCTAACAGACACCTCATATAGGTGGGTGCCCCTCTGGGATGAAGCTTCCAGAGGAAGAAGGATCAGGCAGCAATATTTGCTGTTCTGCAGCCTGCACTGGAGACACCCAGGTAAACAGGGTCTGGAGTAGACCTCCAGCAAACTCCAACAGACCTGCAGCTGAGGGACCTGACTGTTAAGAGGAAAACTAACAAACAGAAAGGAATAGCATCAACATCACAAAAAAAGGGCATCTACACGAAAACCCCATCTGTAGGTCACTGACATCAAAGATCAAAGGTAGATAAAACCACAAAGATGGAGAGAAACCAGAGCAGAAAAGCTGAAAATTCTAAAGACCAGAGCTCCTCTTCTCCTCCAAAGCATTGCAGCTCCTCGCCAGCAACAGAACAAAGCTAGATGGAGAATGACTTTGATAAGTTGACAGAAGTAGGCTTCAGAAGGTCGGTAATAACAAACTTCTCCGAGCTTAAGGAGCATGTTCAAACCCATTGCAAGGAAGCTAAAAACCTTGAAAAAAGGTTAGGTGAATGGTTAACTAGAATAAACAGTATAGAGAAGACTTTAAATGACCTGATGGAGCTGAAAACGATGGCACAAGAACTTCTTGACACATGCACAAGCTTCAATAGCCGATTTGATCAAGTGGAAGAAAGGGTATCCGTGATTGAAGATCAAATTAATGAAATAAAGCAAGAAGACAAGGTTAGAGAAAAAAAGTAAAAAGAAAAAAAAAAGAATTACGCCAAAAATGTATTTGGTTATATAGAAATCATCATAACTCTCTTGATAAAAGCAAAAATTTGGAAACTACCTGTGAATATGTGATTAGTGAAAAAAGTATTTTATAATCATATAACAGCACAATATGCAGCCATTAAAAGTGATAATGTTGATCAATATTTATCGGCATGAAAATATGGCCATGACATATTATTTAAATTTTTAAAATTGAGGGCCAGGCACAATGGCTCATGCCTGTAATCCCAGCAGTTTGGAAGGCTGAGGCAGGCAGATCACTAGAGACCGGGAGTTCAACACCAGCCTGACCAAATGGTGAAACCCTGTCTCTGCAAAAAATACAAAATTATTGTGTGTATAGTAATATATAAATAAAATTGTATATATGTATGATATAGGTATATATATCTAATGTATATATAATTATAGCTACATTGGACAGTTGGCTGGATATGAACCAAAATGGTAAGAGTAGTTGTTGGCTGGTAGAATTACTGGGTGGCACTTACTTCTTCTCTACTTCATGAATTTTTTTTAATTTTAAGTTCTGGGATACATGTGGTGAACATGCAGGTCTGTTATATAGGTATACATGTGCCATGGCGGTTTGCTGCATCTATCAACCCGTCATCTGGGTTTTAAGCCCTGCATGAATTAGGTATTCGTACTAATGCTCTCCCTCACCTTTCCCCCCAACCCCTGATAGACTCTGGTGTGTGATGTTCCCCTTCCTGTGTCCACGTGTTCTCATTGTTCAATTCACACTTATGAGTGAGAACATAAGGTGTTTGGTTTTCTGTTCCTGTGTTAGTTTGCTGAGGATGACGGTTTCCAGCTTCATCCATGTCCCTGCAAAGGACATGAACTCTTTCTTTTTTTATAGCTGCATAGTGTTCCATGGTGTATATGTGCCACATTTTCTTTATCCAGTCTACCACTGATGGGCATTTGGGTTGGTTTGAAGTCTTTGCTATTGTAAATAGTGCTGCAATAAATATACATGTGCACATGTCTTTATACTAGAATGATTTATAATCCTTTGGGTATATACCCAGTAATGGGATTGCTGAGTTAAATGGTATTTCTGGTTCTAGATCCTTGAGGAATCGCCACACTGTCTTCCACAATGGTTGAACTAATTTACTCTCCCACCAACAGTGTAAAAGCGTTCCTATTTCTCTACATCCTTGCCAGCATCTGTTGTTTCAAGACTTTTTAATGATTGCCATTCTAACTGGCATGAGATGGTATCTCATTATAGTTTTGATTTGCATTTCTCTAATAAACACTGTTGACAAACTTTTTTTCCCATGTTTGTTGGCAGCATAAATGTCTTCTTTTGAGAAGAGTCTGTTCATATCCTTTGCCCACTTTTTCATGTTGTTCATTTTTTTCTTGGAAATTTGCAAGTTCTTTATAGATTATGGATATTAGCCCTTTGTCAGATGGATAGATTGCAAAAATTTTTTCCCATTCTGTAGGTTGCCTGTTCACTCTGATGATTGTTTCTTTTGCTGAGCAGAAGCTCTTTAGTTCAATTAGACCCCATTTGTCAATTTTCACTTTTGTTGCAATTGCAACAAATGTTTTAGTCATGAAGTCTTTGCCTATGCCGATGTCCTGAATGGTATTGTCTAGGTTTTCTTCTAGGGTTTTTAGGATTTTAGGTTTTACATTTAAGTCTTTAATCCATCTTAAGTTAATTTTCGTATACAGTGGAAGGAAGGGGTCCAGTTTCTGTTTTCTGTATATGGCTAGCCAGTTTTTCCGGCACCATTTATTAAATAGGGAATCCTTTCCCCATTGCTTGTTTTTGTTGGGTTTGCTGAAGATCAGATGGTTATAGATGTATGGTGTTATTTCTGAGGCCTCTGTTCTGTTCCACTGGTTTCTATATCTGTTTTGGTACCAGTATCATGCTGTTTTGGTTACTGCAGCCTTGTAGTATAGTTTGAAGTCAGGTAGCGTGATACCTCCAGCTTTGTTCTTTTTGCTTAGGATTGTCTTGGCTATATGGGCTCTTTTTTGGTTCCATATGAAATTTAAAGTAGTTTTTTCTAGTTCTGTGAAGAAAGTCAATGGTAGCTTGATGGGGATAGCATTGAATCTATAAATTACTTTGGGCAGTATGGCTGTTTTCATGATATTGATTCTTCATATCCAAGAGCATGGAATTTTTTTCCATCTGTTTGTGTCCTCTCTTACTTCATTGAGCAATGGTTTGTGGTTCTCTTTGAAGAGGTCCTTCATATCCCTCATAAGTTGTATTCCTAGGTATTTTATTTTCTTTGTAGCAATTGTGAATGGGAGTTTACGCATGATTTGGCTCTCTGTTTGTTATTGGTATATAGGAATGCTTGTGATTTTTGCACACTGATTTTGTATCTGAGACTGCTGAAGTTGCTTACCAGCTTAAGGAGTTTTTGGGCTGAGACGATGGGGTTTTCTAAATATACAATCACGTCATCTGCAAACAGGTAATTTGAGTTCCTCTTCTTCCTATTTGAATACCCTTTTTTGCCTTCTCTTGTCTGATCATGAATTTTTATAATACAAATTTTATAATCATATATGTAATATATATTCAAAAAAAGATAGCACATTTATCTAGATATTCTAGCAATTTTTATTTTTAAGCTTCATCTACCTTGTTTTTCTTTAAATCATAAAACAAGCTTTAAAATGCAGTAATCACCATACACACAGTGCAGGAGTTCTTACTTAGGGCTTTGATTCTCAACGTTGATCTCTCTTAGTTTGAGAATGCCTAATGTGTTCTAAACATCTTTTATGAGTTTGGAGAGTTTTCCACATTGTAACTCCCCAAAGTGGGGCCAGAACTCACTGTTCCAGGCTCCTTTGCTGCTGACATCAGAGCATGAGTCTTTGCATCCATGTGAGTCCCAGCTTGGAAGGTAATGCTACTAGGAGGTAGACATGCATGGTATCCATCCCAGGTGAACATGACCCCAGGAGCTCAATGACTGAGCTCCTAGCATCTAGTTCCAAGCATTATCAATGCAAGCTACAGTGTCTCTGCAAGAAGCAGAGTTGTTGCCAAGCATTGGCAGTGACGATGTTTTCGATGGAGCAGATTGTACAGTGTGATTTGATGTTGTTTCTGGCCTGATACTTCCTAAGTCTGCTTCTCTTGCCCTCCAGGAGATTCTGTGAGTTGCTTTATATATATATATATATATATTTGCCTAAACTAACTAGAGTGGATTCTATTATTTGCAAGGAAGAACTGTGCCTAATAGTATTACCTTCACCTCCATTTTACAGATGAAGAAATTGAGCCTTTTTAAAAAATGAAGAAAATTTCCTAAGATTACACAGCTAAAAAGTAATGAGGCAAGACTTAAGTGTAAGACCTTTGAGTTAAAGTCTAGGTTCTTCCTACCATGCCATGCTGCTATCTGGAAGATATGTACATATATTTTTACAAAGATTATTAATAATTAAACAAATAGATACTAGTATGGGATATCCCAGAGGAATTTAAAACTAAGATATTCCAATACTGACCATGAAGTCAGGTCATTAATAAAAACAAATGTTACCACTTCACAAATAATTACTATGTGCCAACACTGCCCATCAGCTCTGGGAGGGATCCCAGAGATTAACCACTCTCATTTATAGACAAGGACCTTGCAGCCCAGAAACATGATAGAATTTTCCTGTTTCAGTCAGTAGGGTAGAGTGAGGAGAGAAAAGCAATTTGTTGACTCCCTTTTCCTTTATATCAGTGGAGGGTGAAACCACTTATTAACCTGTTTAGAAATGCTTGTATCACACAAGTTCAATGCCTAAATGAAAATCTTATTTAAATGTTAGAAGAAATAAATATTGAATCTATGAGGAATAACCACATTTAAAATATTGCCAACCAGTTCCAGAGATACCCTAGACTACACCATCATCAGCCCTTCGGGGTGTGTAACTGAGAAGCCTAAAATAGCTTTTGAGAGAAACCTCATGAAAACATCCCCTGGGGAGCTGAGATCACATTTCCACCCAACTCTGAAACACAGGATTTATTTGACCAGCTTCGAGGCAAGAAAATTGTTCCTTCTGCAGAAATTGGGGAAAATGTGAAATCCCTTGTGAATCCATGGAAAAATGTAAGATTTAGTGTCTAAATGTTTTAAAATAAAAACATTTTATAGTAGACATTACTATCTCCATGTTCATAGATAATATTTTTTGTTTTAATAAAATCTAAGATGTGTTTTACCCTAAGGGCCATTTCTATTGAACCTGGAGGGGGAGAAAAAAATCAACTTGAGTTACACAAGGAAAACTGAACTTTTACATTTCTGATTCGTTTCCCCTTAAATCATCCAAACATTGCTTTTTATGGGCTGTGTAATAGCAAAACAGTCTCTGAGAGGGTGTTAAAGCATTTCAAGCCTTGCTTCCCTTAAAAATAAAATAACATAAAATAAGTTTTAAAAAGAGGAAGCAGGCTTCAAGTGAATCTAAAGGGTTTACAAAAGGTCTCATCAGGCCAATATCTAAAATGTTTTAGTGAATTTTTAATTTAAAAAATTTTCCTTTTCCTGTTTAATAGTGGAATCTTGCATGAAGATTGCCTTGAATGCTTAAAATATGTCTTCCTATCAGAATAAGAATAAACTTGGTCACTAAAAAGAGAGCACTCTGCTTTTCTCCATTAGAAATCACCGTGAGATATTTTAGAGTGAAGGAATTGTACCAATTTAAACCATATGCTTGTTTACATCTAATTTATCAGATAACTATTGGAAAATTTTACCTAACTAAGAGAGTCTTCTTTTTCACAACCATTTGGTGATTCAAACAGTGGAGTATGCAGTTCACTTAGGGCCAAGTGTAGAATCATATGTTAATAGAATTTGACTTCTATTAAGACTTCTTCCTCCCTTTTTTATCTCTATTATTGAGATGACTGTTGAATGAAATCAGGTCACTTTTGCCTTAAGCTCTTTTTTATTTTAGTTCTCTCATGAGCCTACTTACATGAATAATAACTTAGGTAGTTTGGAAAGAAAGTCTAAGAAAACTAAGAATGGCCGGGCGCGGTGGCTCATGCCTGTAACCCCAGCCGTTTGGGAGGCTGAGGCGGGCAGATCACCTGAGGTCAGGAGTTTGAGACCAGACTGACCAACATGGAGAAATCCTGTCTCTACTAAAAAAAAAAAATTAGCCGGGCGTGGTGGCACATGCCTGTAATCCCAGCTACTTGGGAGGCTGAGGCACTTGAACCTGGGAGGCAGAGGTTGAGGTGAGCGGAGATCGTACCATTGCACTCCAGCCTGGGCAACAAGAGTGAAATTCCGTCTCAAAAAAAAACAAAAACAAAACAAATGGCTAATATTGAATGAAGCATTTTCTCAAAAATAGTTTCAGACATTGCACTAGTTTGCAAAGCAGAAGAAATCCACCATACATTGTGCATTTCCAGGTAATTGGTGAGTTTTCCATTTGAAGTTTTAGCTGGTTAAATTTTTGGCTGCCTTGAATCTGAAGAAAGACTGGCAGAGATAACAACATAGTATTTTAAGCAGAAATCTAAGGAAGCCATTCAGAAATTTATCCATTCATTCCACCATGATTTATTGAGTGACAACTATGGGCAGGCAAGATGTTTGGGACTGGAGGTATAACAGCGAACCATGGAGACAGGTATTTTCAAAGAAATTGGATGACAAGAGATCTGTTTGGGAGGGCCATGGTTTGGCGACAACAAATACTAATTCTGGAACTCATTTGTAGCATGTTTTATAATTTCAGAGAAAGGAAATATCAAAGTGCAAATAGTGAGATGTCTTCATTTTCAGTCCTGTGATATTTGGCCAGTGTTTTGCATAGCCTGAAGAGCAATTCCTATCTGAGATCCAATAACTTCACTCACTAGAGCACATATGATACCCTGGAACATTTATCATTTACCTTTAGTGTGCATCTCACCTCTATTCTACTTGCTCCCAGCTTTGTGTCTCTGCCTCCTACTTCACTATGAAAACTGAAGTGATTGAACTTGTATTCTCCCAAGTCTTCTTTTTGCCACCTTCAAATTTATCTATGTCCTATACATTTAATGCAATTCCAATAAATAGTATCTCCAATATTTAAGAAGGAACTTGCAGTTCATGCAGAAAAATAACATGTGAGAAAACTCAGAGAAATCTTGAAAATAAAAATGAGAGATAGATAGTGTTACTAGACAATGCAATATATTTTGGAATTCCAATAAGTAAAAAAGTTTGATATTAGATAAAAAGTGAAAAATCCATGGAATAGAATAAAGAGTTCAGAAATAGATTCAAATTCTATGAAGGTTGGGCTTATGACAAAGGTGCCATTTCAGACTGGGTAAGGAAGGAAGGGAAGAATTCAAAATATGATGTTGGACAACTGGCTGACCACTGGAAAAAATATTAAAACGGTATTTATCTCATCAAAAATAAATTCCAGATGGATTAAAGACATAAATGTTAAAAATAAAAGATTTTGAAGAAGGCATGAGAAATAACAGGGACTATATTTACCTTCCTGTCTGAAACAACTAAGAAAAAAGACAAAAAATACAATGATTTTAAACCATTAGACAATAGGCAACAAATGACAACGATCCTTGAGAGACAGGAAACAAATTATATGAACCCTATTATTGCCTCAGCCCACTGCCTGGAAAGAGTTTTGAGGCCACAGCATAGGGAAGGGGGAACGAGCTACAGCCCAATGATCTCAAGAAATTTAGGAGCTGGAGCTGGAGCTGAAGTCCAGGAAGGCCAAAGCAGCTGAAGCAAACAGGGCAGAGTACCAGAGAAAATCTGCTGTCCAGAGAGAGACCCCTGGAGATCTTCAGAGGATCCCCTTGCAGTATTCAAATCAGTACTACTCAGCAAATGTGTGTGAGTAAACTAGTAGAGGACCCAGACACTGGGAAATAACCATCTGAAAGGACTAAAGAGAACAGTGTCTCACAATGGACTGGAAATAGTTCCTGTTCCCATCAATCAGACTGAAACACCTCAAAACTCAAAAGGCATCATGTAAAGTACTCATAAGAGTTTTGCCTCATGAATGGGGGGAAAATATCCCTACTAAATGCTTATCTGGTCTTGCCTAACAGCTTAAAAACAAGACTAAAATGAACCAGAAAAAACTCAAGAATATTCACAAGATTACAAAAATAATAAACATCCAACAAGGTAAAATTTACAGATCTGGTATCCACTAAAAAGTTACCAAGTAAGCAATGAAGCAGGAAAATGGACCCATAATGCCAGTGGTTAATTCTGATGAACCAAGTAGTAAAAGACTTGTTTCATTGTATTTCCTTCAGTCTCTTAAAATTATATAAATATATACAAATGTATTATATATTTATATATAAGATATATGTGTTTTATGTATGCAAGTGTGCATTTATATATACTACATATATACACACACACATCTGCTTCCTCCTGTTTACCTACTCCACAGATTATCTAGAAATATAGATGGAGAAAAAATATACAAGAGATGATAGCAGACATAGAGAATATAGTGAAAAGTTTGACAAGATGTTAATTGTGAGTACCATAAGGAAAAGGGAAAGCAGAAAGAAATGGCTGAGATTTTCCTAGAACTCATAAAAACATCCACAGGTGTAAGAAGCAGCCCAGGACTACCCTAGTGGGTTAAGGATATATATATACACATACACACACACACACATATATATTATATATATATATATATATAAAATTTGAAAGGATCTAAATGTTCATTAATGTGGACTGTAAAATTACAGTACATTTATGTTATAGATGCTATGTAGCCATAAAGTGTACTAAAGGAGCTATTTATGTCAAGATATGGACCAACCTCCTAGTCTCCAAAATATACTGCTAGGAGAAAAGGCAAGGAGGAAAGTAACACATAGAGTATGTCATCATTTGTCTGGAAATGGAGGTGGAGTCACATTCACACACAGATATAAATACCTATTTGGCTGTAAATGAACAAAACATTTCTGGTTTGATACACATAGAAATAAGTAATAATGGTTGCCTCTGCAGTGTTGGATAGGCTGGGTGACAGGAATAGAAGGAATATTTTGTTCCTTGCATATATTTTTGCATCTGAAATTCTGCAGGAGGTGCGACTATCACCCATGTAGATCAACCAATAAGAAAATTTAAAAGCAAACCCCAGCACAATCAAAATGGCCTTCAGCTCTGACCAGTTAAGTCCTTTCCCTTTAACTACTTTCTCTGGCCTTTTACAGTCTGTCACTTCTTGGAAAAACTGGGAATTGAGAATTTAAAAGCATGAGGATATCTTTCCTCTATAAGCATCAAACCCAAGGCTGGAGCTCTGTATGGGTTTGCAACAGACTGCTTTTAAATCCACAGGGTGGAGAATTTAGCTTATTTTTAAATTAGGTGGAATTCAGAAAAGAGCTGCCAAAATGATTAAATAGACTGGAGAGACTGGTTTATAAAGAAAGATGAAAAGACCTAAATGTGTGTAATTTGGCGACATGACAGCAGGCCTGGCCTGTGGTTAACACATACAAGTACTGAACTTGATGAGTTCAAACACCAGGAAAGGAGCAGAGTAGTTGAGGATATAAGTAGGAGGAAAAAGGAGAAAATATGAAAAGAAAAACAAAGTGAACAGATACTCAAACAAAAGTCTTAGTCAGCCTGTCTGTCTCTATCTCTAGAGAGGCCTCTCCAGGGAAGCAACTGATGTCTTGTTTCTTGGATACTATCCTAGAACATCTTTACCTTCTCAGCAATTATAAGCTGAAACCAGCTGCCAGACCAGGGGTTAGAGGTCACCAGAAAGACTTTTATTCAACTTAAGCTCCCCTTTTCCACTGCCTTCTCCCTGATCTGGCACTTTGCTGTATTCGAGTGGCTACTTTGCTTCCATGTGCATAACCAATAAGGGGCAGACAGCCTTTTAGGGAGGAGTCTATGCAGAGTACATTGATCATTCACTCATATGTCAAGTTTTACTGGGTGTCTATGATAGGTTTGAGAAAGAAGATTGCAGTTCCCTGCTACTATCAAGGAGTTTGTGGTAGTTCACAATAGTTCTATCAAGAAGGGATAAGTGAGATGGCCAGGTGGACACAGACCAGCTTAGCAGCAGCACTGTGAGCACTGTGCTGTGCATTGGATGGTCCCATGTCCCTAATCAGCCTCTCACTGAGCCTATCTCTAGAGAGTATTAAAAAGTCACACTATTGCTACGCCACTGAAAATGAGTACCATGGGGGTGACTTTGCTTGCTTGTAATGTAACTGCTCAGTCTCTTCACCTGCTATATCTAGTCCATTCCTTTTATTTCATATTCACCAATCCTTAGTTCATATTTATTTGGGCTTGCAAATTAACTTGCCAGAGTATATGCTCAAGGGTGTGCAAACTGATATGGGAGCATATATAAAAATCTACATTCGTATGTATAAATAATCATGCACAAGTCTGTATGCATTTCTGGATTCATATCTCTGTGTTGCTGTGTATATGAGAAAATGCACATATGGGTAAAATGAACAAAAAATTAATTTAAGAAACAATCTGGTAGGGATTCCAAAACTAATACATAAGAGAATGTTTTAAAAACCATTCTTGGTTTATGTTTATTTAAAATTTTCTCCATTTTTCAAATGAAGGAACTGAACTGTGGCTGGAACTTGATCCTGATGTGCTTATTACTGGCAGCATTAGGTGAGGCCATTCCCCTGTGGGCAGAGAGTAGGGTCAGAGGGAATAATCATTATAACTCTCAATTATTCTGGACAAGAGGCAGCTTCTGGGTCAGGAGATGAAAAGTTGGCAGCTATGCCTTAGACTGTGGGTAAGGAAAGAATTACTTCTCTCTGGGCTCCGGTTCTCTTGTAAAGAGGCTCTGAGGGATCCAGACATGCTAAAGGCCTTTCCGATGTGGTGGAGAGAAGCTGAACTCTGCCATATGGAACTAGGGGAGGCGATAGGCTCATAGCTACGGTGCCATGATTAGGTTTGCCTACAGATTACAGAAACCCCAAAATAACAGTGATCTAAACAAAAAGTCCAGGGATACTGTGGTGGCTTCACTAGGTAATCAGGAACTCCATCTCCTCTCTGCTCTGCCATCCTTGGCAGCTGCTTCCAGCCTAAAGACCATCACATGTTCCAGGATGGCTGCTGTAACCTCTGTCATCACGTCCTTTTTTGGGCAGCAGAAAAGACAAAAAGGAGGCATCTCCCAGTTTTTTTCTGTTGTATTAGCCAGAACTTAGTCTTGGGACCATATCTAACTGCAAGAGAGGCTGGGAAAGATATCCTTATAGCCTGGTTCATCACCATCTTGAATAAAATTGTTTTTCTGTAACTAAAGAAGAAGGAGAGAATAAATATTGGGGGGAAAAGTGTTTCCTGCAACAGTTGGGCAAAAATGTGGCCTAGAGAAAAGCCCGTAAGGATATGTAGTTGCCAGCCGAAGCATAATTTTGGTATATGCTTCCTTTTGGTGATACCTGAGGCTGTACCAAAAAAGTGATACTAGCTGTTATAAGCTGTTCTTGGTTATGCTGTGGGGTATTAAAGAAAGTGTCTGTGTCCACTCTTGGGCAAAGGAGACAGCAGCACTCAGAGGCAAGTATGGTGTGTCTGCAGTGACCTCAGGGAGCACTGGCCCACAGAGAGAACCACAGAGAGCTTTCTGGAGCAACAAAATCACTTCATGCTCATAGGCAATGTGTCTGAGTCATGACAACTGGTGGGGAGGACACAAGCAAGAAACATCCTAGAGACTCCCTGGGAAATACCAGCTGTAACAATACCTCAAAAGTGGGGCTGGGGTCTTGCTGTCCCACAAGTGAGGGTTACAAGGTCAGTAAGCTGTGCTGAACCATGTATATGACCTCATTTATAACCATAGACAGGTAAGGCCAGGGGATTATTTGAGTGACAAGAAATAAAGAATATATTTCAGAAGTATTTGTTTTGTAAAGAGAGAGTTGGTTAAGAAAATGTGGATGCATGCATTTTAGACCACGCTTCAGCTTTTTAAAGTGAACACCAATGAGTGAGCATGATGATTTTCAATGCATATTTCATGGAACTCTCTAGTTTCATGAAGTGAATCAGAGTGCCTCCAAGACCAGAGAGAGACCAATGGGCTAGACTCTGGTCCCCAACCTATGCTGATTACATCATATTCATATTATTAGATTGCAACATAACTTCTCATTTGAAAAATTATTTCTACTGGCCCCACCATTAGAAATTAATGGTATAGGTATTAAACTTAGTAATGGTAATCACCTAACAATGTTGATCTCACTATCTTAAACTAAGAAATACTGCAGAAATGCTATTTAATAAAAGGAAATAGATATGTTAAATCTGCTCCTCTAAAAAATTCCAGTCTGTCAAGGATATAGAGAAAATGAAACATTTATACATTGTTGGTAGGCATGTAAATTTAGTTCAACCCCTACGGAAAAACAGTATGGAGATTTCTCAAAGAACTAAAAATAGAACTACCGTTCAATTCAGCAATCCAACTACTGTGTATCTATCCAAAGGAAAAGAAATTGTTTTATCAAAATTTACCTGCACTCATATGTTTATCACAGCACTATTCACAATAGTAAATTCATGGAATCAACCTAAGTATACATCAATGGCTTACTGGATAAAGAAAATGGGGTACATATATACCATGGAATACTATGTAGCCATTAAGAAAGAATAAAATCGTGTCTTTTGCAACAAAAAGGGTGGAGCTGCAGACAATTATTCTCAGTGAAATAACCCAGAAATAGAAGATCAAATGTTCTCACTTATAAATGGTAGCTAAATGAAGGGTACACATGGACATAAAGATGAAAATAATAGACACTGGATGCTCCAAAAGTGGGTATGGTGGGAGGGGACTGAGGTTGAAAAACTGTCTATTGGGTACAATATTCACTATTTGGGTAATGGGTTCAATAGAAACCCAAACCTCACCATTGTGCATCCATCTAACAAACGTGCACGTGTATCCGCGAATCAAAAATTTGATAAATAACAAACAACAACAAAAATTCCAGCCTATACCTACATGAGCTGAGATATGCAATATTGGTTACCATGATTAATTCACTAACAAAGGTTCTAGACATCAATCAAAACATTTACGAAAAGAAGGGATTCTATATGAAGACAGGCTTTGAAAATTCTATTTTTTTTAAAAAAATTTGTTATTATACTTCAAGTTCTGGGATACATGTGCAGGATGTGCAGGTTTGTTACATAGGTATACATGTGCCATGGTGGTTTGCTGCACTCATCAACCTGTCATCTATATTAGGGATTTCTCCTAAAGCTATCCCTCCCCTAGTCCGCCACCCCCGTCAGGTCCCAGTGTGTGATGTTCCCCTCCCTGTGTCCGTGTGTACTCGTTGTTCAACTCCCATTTATGAGTCAGAACATGTGGTGTTTGGTTTTCTGTTCTTGTGTTAGTTTGCTGAGAATGATGGTTTCCAGCTTCATTCATGTCCCTGCAAAGGACACGAACTCATTCTTTTTTATGGCTGCATAGTGTTCCATGGTGTATATGTGCCACATTTTCTTTATCCAGTCTATTACTGACAGGCATTTGGGTTGGTTTGAAGTCTTTGCTATTGTAAATAGTGCTGCAATAAATATACATGTGCACATGCCTATTTGAGTTGGTTCCAAGTCTTTACTATTGTGAACAATGCCACAATAAACATACATGTGCATGTGTCTTCATAGTAGAATCATTTATAATCCTTTGGGTATATACACAATCATAGGATTGCTGGGTCAAATGGTATATCTGGTTCTAGATCCTTGAGGAATCATCACACTGTCTTCCACAACGGTTGAACTAATTCACACTCCCACCAACAGTGTAAAAGTATTCCTATTTCTCCACATCCTCTCCAGCATTTGTTGTTTCCTGACTTTTTAATTATTGCCATTCTTACTGGCATAAGATGGTATCTCATTGTGGTTTTGATTTGCATGTCTCTAATGGCCAGTGAGGATAAGCTTTTTTTCATGTTTGTTGGCTGCATGTCTTCTTTTGAGAAGTGTCTGTTCATATCCTTCACCCACTTTTTGATGGGGTTGTTTTTTCTTGTAAATTTGTTTAAGTTCTTTGTAAATTCTGGATATTAGCCCTTTGTCAGATGGAAATTTTCTCCCATTCGATAGGTTGCCTGTTCACTCTAATGATAGTTTCTTTTGCTGTGCAGAAGCTCTTTAGTCCCATTAGACCCCACTGGTCAATTTTCACTTTTGTTGCAATTACTTTTGGTGTTTTAGTCATGAAGTCTTTGCCCATGCCTATGTCCTGAATGGCGTTGCCTAGGTTTTCTTCTAGGGTTTTCAGGGTTTTAGGTCTTACATTTAAGTCTTTAATTCGTCTTGCATTAATTTTTGTATAAGGTGTGGAGGCCTAGTCTCCTCCAAACCTTATACACCTAATTCTTCTGCATGTACACCTCCACACCTTATTCTTCTGCATGTGAACATCCAATTTCCCTAACATGGTTTATTGAAGATTAGCTGGCTATAGTGCATAAATTTTTTCTGGGATCTCTATTCTGTTCCACTGGTTTATATGTCCATTTTTATGCAAGTACCATGTCATTTTGGTTACTATAGCTTTGTGGTGTGTGTGTATATATATACACACATATAAAAAATACATTAATATATAACATATATATGCTATATATAAATTAAATTTATAAATTAAAGTTAAATTTTAAAAAATTTAAAAAATGTATATACATATATATATATAATGAGATGGGGTCTTGCTATGTTGCCCAGGCTGCCCTTAAACTCCTGGACTCAAGCGATCCCCCCGCCTTGGCGTCCTAAAGTGCTGGAAATACAGGCGAGAGCCACCTTGCCTGGCCTGGCTTTGTAGTATATTTTGAAGTCAGTTAACATGATGCCTCTAGCTTTGTTGCTTTTGCTCAGGATTGCTTTGGTTATTCAGGGTCTTTTGTAGTTTCAAAAGAATTCTAGGATTCTTTTTTTCCTATTTCTGTAAAGAATGTCATTGGCATTTGTATAGGGATTACAATAAATCTGTAGATAACTTTGGGTAGTATGGCCATTTTAACAATATTAATTCTTTCAATCCATGAACACAAGATATCTTTCTAATTATTTATGTGTTCTTCAATTCTTTCACCAGTATTTCAAGGATTTTTCATTGCCTTAGTTAAGTTCATTCCTAGGTATCTTCCTTTTCTTTATACTATTGTAAATGAAATTGTTTTCTGGATTTCTTTTTCAGATACTTCAATATTACTATATAGAAATGCTGTTGATTATTTTTACCCTACAAGTTTACTGAATTTGTCAGTTCTAATAGGTTTTTTTGGTAGAGTCTTTAGGGTTTTCTATATATAAGATCATGTCATCTGCAAAAAGGGACAATTTGACTTCCTCCTTTTCAATTTGGATGCCTTTTATTTCTTTCTATTGCCTAATTGCTCTGGCTAGGACTATGTTGTCTTTCAACATTATGTTACATAGAAGTGGTAAAAAGTGGGCATCCCTGTCTTTTTCCTGATCTTAGAGGGAAAGCTTTCAGCTTTTCCCCCTTCAGTATGATGTTAGCTGTGGATTTGTCATATATGGCCTTTTTTTGTGCTGAGGTACATTCCTTTTATATATAATCTGTTGAGAGTTTTTATCATGAAGGAATGTTGAGTTTTGTCAAATGAATTTTCTGCATCGATAGAAATAACTATACGAGTTTTGTCTTTCAGTTAATGTGGTATATCAAATTTATTGATTTGTGGATGTTCAGCCATCCTTGCATCCCTGGAATGAATTCCACTTGATCATAGTGAATGATATTTTTAATAAGTTGCTAAGTTTGATTTGCTAGTATCATTTTGGGAATTTTGCATCTATGTTTATCAGAGATATAGGCCTGTAGTTTTCTTTTTTTTGTTGTGATCTTGTCTGATTTTGGAATTAGAGTAATGCTGGCCTCATAAAATGAGTGTGGAAGTATTCCCTCCTCTTCCTCTTTAGCTGTCTGAAAAGGTTGAGGGTCAGTATTAGTTCTTCGAGTGTTTGGTGAATTCAGCAGTGAAGTTCTCAGGTCTTGGTTTTTTCTTTGATGAAAAACGTTTTATTCCTGACTCAATGTCCTCACTACTTATCAATGTGTTCATATTTCTATTTTTTATTATTTAATCATGGTAGGTTGTATGCTTCCAGGAATTGATCCATTTCTTGTATGTTATCAGATTTGTTGGTGTATGGTTGTTGTTCATAATACTGTCTTATAATCTTTTTAATTTCTGTGGTGTGAATTGTAATGCATCCTTTTTCATCTCTAATTTTATTCACTTGAATATTTTTTCTTAATCTAGCTAAAAGTTTATCTATTTTATCTTTTCAAAAAACAAATCTTCATTTTATTGATCTTTTCTTTTATTATTTTTTTAGTCTCTGATTTACTTCCACTCTGAGCTTTAGTATTTCTTTCCTTCTACCAATCTTGGGTTTAGTTGTTACTGTTTATCTAGTTCCCCAAGGTGCATCATTAGGTTTTTTATTAGAAATATTTCTTCTTTGATATGGGCATTTATTACTATAAACTTCCCTCTTAGAACCGCTTTTGCTGTGCTCCACAGGTTTTGGTATGATGTATTTCCATTCTCATTCATCTCAAGAATTTTTTTTAATTTCCCTTTTTATTTCTTTATTAACCCATTGGTTATTTAGGGGCATATTGTTTAATTTCCATGTATTTATAAGGCTTCTGAAGTTTTTCTTGTTTGTTGACTTACAGCTTTTTATTAAAGCTACCTCTATTGCTGAAATTCCAGCAGGGAAAAAAATTATTATTGTAAATCCAAGTCTCTATCTTCCAGCACTTTGTTGTCTTCTGAAACAATGGGATTTGGGGGTGGGGACACACGAAGTTCCTTAGGAAGTTAACTATTGCACTACAATAGAGCTGCTTGCAGTTGGGAGCTTTTAGTGGGCAATATATCATATTCAGCAGCAGAAGATGTAGATTCATGAAAGTAAATCAGTGAGATGTGACTCAGGCTGCTTCTGGAAAGACAGGAGTAATTTCCTTAAGACAAGGTCTGCTCCAACATTGTGAGAAGTGGAGCTCTTCGCAGAAAAGATGAGAATTGCTTCTGAATTAAAAAGCTGTGAGTGACCTTCCAAGGTCACCTAGTTTATTCCCTTCAGGCAGAAACCCCTAGTAATGTGATGATAAGGTGTCCTGTTTTACAGACCCTGAGAGAGAGCACATACATTCCAGAATCCCACACTCCAGCACAAAGAACCTTCACTAGCAAGAAATTCTTCTTGGCTGTAAATATAATTCCTCCTGCTATGGCTAGTTTGCTTTTGCTTTTGCTTTCTATTTTCTCTTCCTGAGAGACAAATAAGCTGGTCAAGTAAGACTAAGGAACCAAAGAAGCACGACTTCACAACTTGCCCAGAGTTGGTGAATTCAAAACTAGAGAACTCATTATGGTATCCGTTCTTATTCCCAGATCTGAAGAACAGTGAATGCCTTTCTTGGCAGATAGAGAGCACTGGCAGGAGGCAGTTGATCTACCTACTTGCAGATAACTAAAAATCTTTAAAGCTCAAGGTACTACTCACCAGGGAATCAACTGTTAGTTCCCCCGTAACACCCCCCCCCACAATAAAAGGTTAAAAAAAAATAAAGGGAAGGAAAACAGCAATTTAAAAGTCTATAAAATTGCCAGTTGCATGGTCTGAGGCTAGTGCTTGAGAGTAAGGGTGAGCAGGAGGTCTCTTTCACCCAGGTAATGACTGTATGAGCCCCATAAGGAGATGGTTAAATCAAACACTGAGATGACTGCTCTTAAGAGGGGAAAAATATGTCAATCACACTTTGCCTTTGACACAAGGAAATTCCTTGAAACTGAGAATGGAGAGTGGAAGGGAGGGAGAATGTCTCCTGATGTGGGTGGCCAGGAAATCAGGGGCCAGAAAAGCATGAGAGGAGAGAGGAAGAAAGAGACTGAGAGGGAAAAAAACACAAGATTGAATTCTAATCAAAATGCTATGAGGCGTTCACACCAGGCCTTGGGAGAATATTAACAAGGTTACCCAAGGGGGGGCCTTTAGCCCCAGGAATTATTAGTGAATATGGAATTATATTTGCACAAACACTACCAGATGCAAGGGGCTAAATGTCCTGCAGATGTGGAAGGAGCCAGTGTACGTTCCAATAGGCGGCAGCTTTATTTGTTTTACCCTTCGTCCAAAAGTCTGGGCAGCACGTTTCTGAGGGGTTGCAATTCTGGAATGACCACCACATCACTAGGCCCCTGTTTCCCAACTGCTGCTTGCACCAGCCCCAAAAGTATCTCTGCCTAGGATAATGTGGAGTGGCCCTGAGTTAGGTTTGACAAGCTTACCAGCTGACCTCTACCATTTTTTTTGTGTCGGGGGAAGGGGATAATAGCAGTCCTACAAGAGATTTTCTGAAAGATGAGAGAGTTGAGAGCCAGGTAAATCACAACAATTTCAAAGAGTAGTTTTGAACTCAAATTTTAACGAGTCAGTGTTGGGCAAAGAATATACAGCAAAACAAAAAGGGTACAAAGGGTCTCCTCATATGAACCTTTAGAGCCCCACAACTCAATTTTATTTAGATTCACCGCTGCTGAAGGAGACATATCTCATCTCTGTGGCTGGATGAGATGCTGCCTTCAGGGGGTCTCCTGAATGCATGACCCCAAATCACGAGCACCATCTTGCTGACGTTGAGCAATGATTGCCAGTCTGGAAAGAAAGAACTGCTCAGCACACTGATATGACATGTAGAGGCAGTTGACCCTGAAGCTAATGCCATGAGCCCCTCCCAAATCCCTCATAGGGCCTCTATCAATATGTATGCATGGCTATATGTTTTCATAAAGTTTACGAAATTAAGGTATATAACACCAATTAGTTAATACAGCCTGATTTCCCCTCTGTCACATTTCCCTTTGTGTAGGGTGGCATCAGAGTTGGGTTGAAGATATACTTAGCTTGAGTGGAATGAAATGTATTACATGGTTTGCATCACTTTTGTGTAGGGCTGACTGCTAACCACCTGGTTGTATAAATGGATTCCATAAGCACTTCTATCATCAACTGTTCACCAGTGAGCTGGGTGACCAAGAGACATCATGTTGGGATTACCAGCAT
This sequence comes from Mandrillus leucophaeus, assembly GCF_000951045.1. Taxonomy (NCBI): domain Eukaryota; kingdom Metazoa; phylum Chordata; class Mammalia; order Primates; family Cercopithecidae; genus Mandrillus; species Mandrillus leucophaeus. The sequence continues at coordinate 498,607 of NW_012098699.1, read as the reverse complement.
CCTATGATGCTGATCCTATGATGAATTCTGATGTTACGTAAATACATCCTACAATGCCCAGGCCTGAAATTAGGAGAATAGTGGAGGAGAAATAAGATTTGAAATGTGCAGAGCCAGAAGCTAGTCATAGAAGTGTTATCTAAATCTTACAACTCTTACATGTAAAATCTTGATAAAAGTTTTCCCAAATTTGACAACAATTGTAAAATTTTGCGTGACATTGCAAGCAACAAAATGTGGTATTGAAGAAAATTTCCATAAACTATCAACAATAAAACACAAATTTTAATGAACCATACTAAAGGAAAGTTGAACTATGTTTCTATTCTCTCTATACAATATGGTATTACAAAATTGTCATATAAAGAAGCAATCAGAATCTGTACAACTATATGTGTATATATTAGAACTATATATATTCCACATAATAGAATATATTACATATTCATATATTATCTAATATATAATTACACATAATAGAATATTATTATATATTATATGTAATATATTACATATTTATTTATTTTATATTAAAGTTTATATTTTTATATTTATTATGTATTACATGTAACATATATATTACATATTTATATATTATATCTAATTATATATTATCACATATAATAGAATTATTACATATTATATGTAATATATAATACAATATATAATTAGAGATATATAAGTAACATATATAGTATGTAATATATATATACAATAGAAATATTTCAGAGAGTTAATAAATAAAAGCAGCATGTTGTTTTCCTGGATTTTGTGATTTTTGTAATATTTGTCAGCTTTCTTTTTCAATTAGTGATTTGTTATTTATTTATTTTATTTATTTGTTATTTGTTTTTTGAGATGGAGTTTCTTTCTTGTTGCCCAGGCTGGAGTGTAATGCTGCAATCTTAGCTCACTGTTCACCGCAACCTCTGCCTCCTGGGTCCAAGTGATTCTCCTGCCTCAGACTCCCGAGTAGCTGGGATTACAGTTGCTCACCATCACGCCTGGTTAATTTTTTGTATTTTTAGTAGAGATGGGGTTTCACTCTGTTGGCCAGGCTGGTCTTGAACTCCTGACCTCAGTTGATCCACCCACCTCAGCCTCCCAAAGTGCTGGGATTACAAGCGTGAGCCACTGAGTCCGGCTGATTTGTTATGATTTCTTTTTTTTTTTTTTAATTATTATTATACTTTAAGTTCTAGGGTACATGTGCATAACGTGCAGGTTTGTTACATATGTATACTTGTGCCATGTTGGTGTGCTGCACCCATCAACTCGTCAGCACCCATCAACTTGTCATTTACATCAGGCATAACTCCCAATGCAATCCCTCCCCTCTCCCCCCTCCCCATAATAGGCCCTGGTGTGTGATGTTCCCCGTCCTGAGTCCAGGTGATCTCATTGTTCAGTTCCCACCTATGAGTAAGAACATGCGGTGTTTGGTTTTCTGTTCTTGCGATAGTTTGCTGAGAATGATGGTTTCCAGCTGCATCCATGTCCCTACAAAGGACACAAACTCATCCTTTTTTATGGCTGCATAGTATTCCATGGTGTTCTTACTGTAAAACATATTCACTTTACTACCTAATTTTATATCCAGAGTTGTGTATTCTTTTTCTTAAAGAAGGCCTCCAATATTATATAAGCTTCAAACCCTATATAACCTGGATTTGCCTTTGGTGCCATGTACCTTCTAATCATTTTTCAGACTTAAAAATTTTACTCCTCAGCTTATAAGGTAGGCCTTGTTTATACTATTTTACAAATAAAGAAGCTGTGACTTTCAGTCATATAGCTTCTAAATGGATTTGAATGCAATGTCTGTCTTATGCCAAAGGAAGTGGGTTAGCTCTAGTCCCTAATTGTATTCCCTGCCCCCATAGCCCCATGCTGATTCCAAACTTAAACTTTCTCTGCTTTATCCAGTCTGATTCAAATGGCTTCCACTGAGATCATTCTCTCTACTGTTCCACCCATCTGTCCCCTGAAATACCTCATTATGAACTGATCTGAAAGATATCACTGTCAGAAAACTTTTCTTCATTTATTTTCCATTATTCTGAAATATGCCCTTGTGGACCCCCCTGGCAATTTCTCTTTCTTGTGATACTTGCCAAGTTTTATGTAGTGTTTACCTTAATAGAAAGAACCAGGAAAAACATTTCAAAGCATCTTGCCCAAAGGATCTTTGAAATATTTTTTTAAATTGAAATTCAAAACACACTTCCTCCAGGAAGCCCACCAGATTAATTCCAGGTGGCAAGTCCCCATGCCATCCTCTTCCTCTGTAACTGATTACTAGCTATTCACAGCCACACTGTATGTACTTGCATATACAGTATTCTCTTTCTTATTAGAAAACTCGTGATCAGCAATGCTTTAAAATCTTTACTACTTAAACTTAAATGCATGTTTGGATTCCAAAAACTTTCTGGGAACTCAGCAGAATTTTCAGACTATGTAATGTAAGGAGGTAAGGTCTGATTTTTTCTTCAGCACACCTCAGTATCTATCCTGTTGCTTTCAAAATGAAAAATAAGCAAGTTCATTTAATGCAAAAACAGAAAACCTCAGTTCTGTGGTGGAGCAAAAACTCATCAGACTCCTGGCCTGGTTCCCCTGAATTCTAATGCATGGCTTTAGCTCTTTCAGTGTGTAACCTCCACAAACAACATGGCTTCTATTTCTCTATCTGTAAAATAAGAATTGTATTATTTCTTTCCCATTTACTTTACAAAAGTCTCATGGGAACAAGAGTTAAATGATTAGTGACTGAATAAAAATCATCCCTCATTGTCACAGTGATAGGCACCAGTGACCTGATGCTAAATCTTGACTGAGACTGAAGGCAATTCAGATCAACTCTGGGCCCTGTCTATGAATCCAGGCTGCTTTTCTCCTCATGAGGACAATCTGGGCTCATGAATCTTGACTTCTTTCACTGACAGGCCCCCTGCTCATGGCCCTCCCTGCTCAGGCGCAACCCCCAAGTAATATGAAATCTGGCTTACTGGTTGTAGGGAAGCAACATGTAGGAAATTGTAACATGTGCAATATAAATTTATTCTCTCTTTTTCAGCTTATACTACAATATTATTTAGAAAATTATTTGAGATCAAAGCTCAGCATTTCATCTAGTTTAGGCCTTTCCAAAGAGAAGCTCCTGCATAACTCTGTAAAGGGTTTCCAAGTCAAACAAGTTTGCTGTCAGGACTGAAATAAGTGGGGTGTGCTTGAGGAACAAATCATCTCTATTGATGGAAATTTGTAAAGGTTATTTTAAAGGAAACAAGGGATTCTGGCATATTTTCAGTCAATTGTGCTTATTGAACATAATCTATTTCCGGTCTTCAGGTATAAAACAGCCATGGGAAATCACCCTGAACTTGAATCAGATCCCTGAATAAATTCAGAAAACTCAAGATGCATAATTACTCTACCAACCCTGATGCCTATAGTACTATCTTGTCCTAAAACAACTTTCTTTTTATTCTCTCCTCTAAGATAATGAAAGACTAAATGAGGGAGTTTGTCGGAGAAAATAATCACTAAGCTTTGCTATGTTTCATGGTAACAGAGGACAAAGCAACACAATGTGCTTGAGTTTTGGAATCAGACAGACCTGGGTTTGGAATCCCAATAGTACTAGTTCCTAGTTGTAGAATCTTGAGCATATTATTTAATTTCCCTGAATCCGTTTCCTCATCTACAAAAAAGGACTAAAATTGTACAAGTAGAGAAATAAAAGCAATGGTTGCCACTGTTACATATTCAAAGAGCTAAAGCCATACATTAAAATTTGGGGGAATCAGCCCAGGAGTTTGATGAGTTTATGTTCCATCACAGAAGCAATAGTGATGATTGAATTAGATACTGTATACAAAGTGTCTGGCAGATTGCCTAACTTATAGTACACAATCAATACATAATAGATATATTAATCATAATAATGAAAAAAATATATTCCTGGTCTACCAATAAGTCTATTATAGTCAAACAAAAAAGAGTTTTTGAGGATATATATGCTGGGCACTATAGGAAAGGGAAGTACAATGACTTAGATAAAATGTAACCTACTTTCAAAGATCTGACTGTCAGAGGCATTTGAACAAGAGTAGCTCTATCTTGAATAGGGGCTGGGTAAAATAAGGCTGAGATCTACTGGGCTGCATTCCCAGGAGGTTAGGTATTCTAAGTCACAGGATGAAACACGAAGTCAGCACAAGATACAGGTCATAAAGACCTTGCTGATAAAACAGGTTGTGGTAAAGAAGCCAGATAAATCCCACCAAAACCAAGATGGCGATGAGAGGGACCTCTGGTGGTCCTCACTGCTCATTATATGTCAATTATAATGTATTAGCATGCTGAAAGACAGTTTGTAAATGTTATGGCAACTTCAGGAAGTTACCCTACGTGTTCTAAAAAGGGGAGGAACCTTCAGTTCAGGTAATTGCCTACCCCTTTCCTGGAAAACTCATGAATAATTCACCCCTTATTTAGCATATAATCAGGAAATGACCATAAAAGTAGGCAGCCAGCAGTCCTCAGGTCTGTTCTGCCTGTGGAGTAGCCATTCTTTATCCCTTCACTTTCTTAATAAAGGTGTTTTCACTTCATGGAATCACCTTGAATCCTTTCTGTGCAAGATTCAAGAAGCCTTTCTTGGGGTCTGGATCAGGATCCTTTTCCGGTAACACAACCATCTAGTTTAACTTTTTAAAATGTTATTAAATATCTGTCTTTATGTATTCTCTGACTTTGCCTAAAGTATATGCAAACCATAAATTTCAATTGCACAGGTTCTTTAATTGTACAGGCTATAGCTGCTATACCACAATATGTGCATTCTTCAAAATCATTGCCTACGATAAAAGTACATGTTAAAATAAAAGAGAATGAGGATAAACATACTCAACTTTGTAACCAGAGCACTAACAAAAATGGTAATTATTACCTGGGAGATAACTTGAAAGTTTCCAGGAAAGCAGATCAGTTGGCACTTGCCTCTGGGGATATTTTTAAATGCATAAAAACAATAGTGTGGTCTGCTGGATGCAGTGGCTCACGCCTATACTCCCAGCAATTTGAGAAGCTGAGGCAGGAATATCCCTTGAGGCAAGGAGTTCAAGATCAGTCTGGACAACACAGCCAGACTCTGTCTCCACAAAAAAAAATTAAAACAATTATCCAGGCACGACGGTGCATGCCCACAGTCCCAGCAACTCAGGAGGCTGAAGCAAGAGAATTGCTTGAGCCCAGGAGCTTGAGGCTGCAGTAAGCCATGATTGTGCCACTACACACAAGCTTGGGCAGCAGAATGAGATCCTGTTTCTAAAAACAACAATAACGGCAAACAATAGTGTGGGGCTTATGCTTCCAGCCAAGATGGAGTAACAGAAATTGGATTTACCTTCTTGTGTAAAACACCTAAAAAATCTCCTGGACATCCTAAGCTAATTAATTAGAGAACTGAAAACCAAATACCACATGTTCTTACTTATAAGAGGGAGCTAAAGATTGGATACTCATGGACATAGAGATGGTAACAATAGACACTGGGGACTACTAGTGGAGGAAGGGAGAGAGTAGGGGAAGGGCTGAAAAACTGTTAGGTTTTTACTATGCTCAGTGCTGGATGGCAGGATCATGAGTACCCCAAACCTTAACATCACACAATATATACCCAGATAACAAACCTGCACAGGTACCCACTGAATCTAAAATAAAAGTTGAAAAAAAGACCCATCAAAATATACGTACAAAACCTGGACAAATATATAAAATTACAGCTCTCAAGATATTGGAAATAAACAATGAAGGACAGTGGTCTCTGAGTGAAGGAAACAAATGAGGCAAACTTTAGAATTTCCCAGTTTACTCTTTAAAAAGAGTTCCCAGGTCATGATACAAAGAGGGCAATACAGGTAGAGCCCAGTGGTCTCCCTGAGGTGAGGAGATGGAGCTGGGAGTCCAGGTAAGCCAATATGGCTAGAGTTCTCAGAGCAGAGAACCAAAGAAGAAAGTGTGTGGAGAGTGAGTGTCTGAGATTTACAGAGGATCCCCTTCAAGATTTCCATTGAGAACTGATCAAGCATTGAGAGGAAACTACCTGAGACTAGGGAATAAACCACAGTAAAGGATAAGAGCAAACTACCCCAGGTCTCATACAGGGCCAGGAATAGTAGCTATTTTCATCACCCAGAGAGAAAAACCTCATAATTCAGGGGGCTTAGGTTAATAATATGAAGGATTTTGACTCAGTAGTGAGAAAAAATTAACCCTAGGGTAAATGTTGCTCTGATTCTGCCAAACAAAGCCTAAAAGCGTGACCCAAAAGTACCCAATTATTTCTCAATAAACTGACCACATTACAGAACAAAGTGCAAGAATATTTTTAATAAAACAAAAATATACAGCATCTCTCAAGATAAAAATCACAATGTTGTGCATCTAAAAAAAAATGACCAGGCATACAAAGAATCAGAAAAATCAAACTGATAGTGAGGAGAAAAAAGTAATTTATCAAAATACTTTTAAAATGACATAAATTATAGCACTAATAAATAAGAGTAACACAGTTATGATAATGGTATCCCATATGTTCAAAAGTTTAGAGAAAGATTTAACAAATTAAGTAAAGATACGTAAAATGTTTTTAACAATGAACTTCCACAGATGAAAACTAAAATGTGTGAAATGAAAACACACTGGATGGGATAAACATCAGATTAGACATCACAGAAGGAAAGATAAATGAACTTGGAGACAGAGCAATAGAATCTATCCCAAACGAAGCACAGAAGATTAAAAAAAAAAAAAAAAAGACCAAGAAAAAAAATAAACAGAGCATCATTGAACCATGGGACAACTTCAAGCGGCCAAATATGTGTGTAATGTGCAATGGGAGTTGCTAAAGGAAAGAAGGCAAGGAGGGAGTTGCAAAATATTTGAAGAAATCATAGCTGAAATATTTCCAAATCTGAAAAAAATATAAACTCATAAATCCAAAAAACTCAATAGACTCCAAGCACAAGAAGCATAAAGCAAACATGAGAACATGGGGATACACCATAATCAAATTGCTTAAAACTAGTGATAAAAGGAAAATTTTAGAAGAAACCTGAGAAAAAGGACACTTCACATAAAGAGAAACAATAATAAAGATGACTTAGATTTCCTGTCAGACACTATACAAGCAAGAAGATAGTGTAGCAATATCTTTAAAGCACTCAAAGAAAGGCCAGCATTGGCTGGGTGCGGTGGCTAACTCCTGTAATCCCAGTACTTTGGGAGCCAAAGGTGGGTGGATCACCTGAGGTCAGGAGTTCGAAACCAGCCTGGCCAACATGGTGAAACCACGTCCTACTAAAAATACAAAAATCAGCCAGGTGTGGTGGTGCATGCCTGTAATCCCAGCTACTTGGGAGGCTGAGGCAGGAGAATCACTTGAACCTAGGAGGCAGAGGTTGCAGTGAGCCGAGATCACGCCATTGCACTCCAGCCTGGCAACAAGAGCAAAACTCTGTCAAAAGAAAAGAGGAAAGGAAGGGAAGGGAAGGGGAGGGGAGGGGTGGGGAGGGGAGGGAAGGGAAGGGGCGGGGCCAGCATTATCCTGATACCAAAGCCAGACAAGAGCACTGCTGCAAGAAGAGAAAATTACAGGCCAATATCCCTGATGAACAAACATGCAAAAATCCTCAACAAAATACTAACAAACAAAATTCAACAGCACATTAAAAGGATAATTCACTACAACCAAGTGAGATTTATCCCTGGGATGTAACGATGGTTCAACACATGTAAATCAATAAATGTAATATACAACTTTAACAGAATAAAAGACAAACCCATATGATAATCTCAATAGATGCAGAAAAGATACTGAACAAAATTCAACATCCTTTCATAATAAAAACTTTCCACAAATTATTTATAAAAGGAATGTACTTCAACATAATAGATGTCACATATGATAGGCCCATAGCTAACATCATACTGATGAAAGTCCATAGCTTTCATAAATAGTGAAAAGATGAAAGCTTTTCCTCTAAGATCAAGAACAATACAAGGGCTAGGTGCAATGGTAATCCCAGCACTTTGGGAGGCAGAGGCAGGTGGATTACTTGAGGTCAGGAGTTTGAGACCAGCCTGGCCAACACGGTAAAACCCTGTCTCTACCAAAAAGTACAAAAACTATCAGGGCATGGTGGCACATGCTTATAGTCCCAGCTACTTGAACAGCTGAGGTGGAAGGATCACTTGAATTCAGGAGGCAGAGGCTGCAATGAGCTGAGATCGCAATGCTGCATTCCAGCCTGAGTGACAAAGTGAGACCCTGTCTAAAAATAAATAAAAATAAAAGAAAGAAAAAAAAGAACAATACAAGGATGCTCACTGTCACCGCTCCTGTTCAACATAGTACTGGAAGTCCTAGCCAAAACAATTAGCCAAGAGAAAGACATGAAAGCCACACAAAGGGCCCAAAACTATAAAACTATTATACTAGGAGAAAACAGGGGAAATGCTTTAGGACATTGGTGTAGGCAAAGATTTTATGGGCAAGACTTCAAAAGCATAGGCCACTAAAAGAAAATAGATAAATAGGACTGTATCAAACTAAAAAGCTTCTGCACAAGAAAGGAAAAAACAGAGTGAGGAGACAACATATAGAATGAGAAAAAAATATTTGCAAACAATTTATGTGACAAGGAACTAATATCCATAATATATAAGAAACTGAAACAACTCAAGAGCAAAACAAAAAACAAAAAACAAAAAAACAAATAATCCCATTAAAGAGTAGATAAAGGATCTGAATAGATATTTCTCAAAAGAAGACATACAAATGACCAACACATATATAAAGAAATTCTCAACACCAGTAATCATCAGGGAAATGCAAATCAAAACCAGAATGAGATATCATCCTACTCTAGGTAAAATGGCTACTATAAAAAACATTTTAAAATAACAAATATTGGCAAGGATATGGAGTAAATGGAACTTTTATATACTCTTGGTGGAAATGTAAATTTGAAGAGTCATTATGAAAAACAGTATGGAGGTTTTTCAGAAAAATAAAACTATAACTATTATATGGTCCAGCAATCCCACTGAATATTTATTCAAATGAAAGGAAATCAATATATTGAAGAGATAATCTGCATGCTGATGTTTATTGTTATTACAATAACAAAGATATGGAGTCAAACCAAATGTCCATAAATGAATAAATGGATTTTTAAAATGTGATACATATACACAGTGGAATACTATTCAGCCATAAAAAAGAATGAAATCTTGTCATGTGTGGGAACATGAATAAGTCCGGATGATACCATGTTAAGTGAAATAAGTTAGGCATAATAAGATAAACAACACATGTTCTTACTCACATGTGGGAGCTAAAAAAAGGTTGAACTCATAGAAGTAGAGAGTAAAATTGTAGTTATTAGAGGCTGGGTAGGGCGTGGGGGAAGGGAGGATAGAGACAGGTTGGTTAATGAATATTAAATTACAGCTAGATAGGATAATACTAGATAAGTTCTAGTGTTATATAGTACTTTAGGGTGATTAGCATTAATAATTAATTGTATAATTTCAAAAAGCTAGAAGAAAGGATTTTGAAGGTTTTTAACAAAGAAATAATAAGTGTTTGAGGTGATGGATATGCTAATTACTCTAATTTGATCATTACATATATGTATCAAAACATCACTCTGTATCCCATAAATATCTATAATTATTACATGTCAACCAAAAATAAAAGGAAAGGAAAATAAAAAGACACAAATATTTTGTTTAAAAAAACAAATGCACTCACATTGGAAAGGAAGAAGTTAAACTGTCTCTGTTTGCAGATGACATGAAAACTCTAAAGACTCTACCAAAAATGTTGGCACCAATAAACAATTTTAGCAAAGTTGCGGGATACAAAATCAATAACAATAAAAAATTAGTAGCGTTTCCATGTTCTAACAATGAACTATCTGAAAAAGAAATCAAGAAAACAATCCCAACTACAATAGTCACCAAAAAAAAAAAAAAAAAAAAGTGTAGGAATAACATTGATGAAAAAAACTGAAGAAGGAATAAACATTTTGTGTTCATGGATTAGAAGAATATTGTTAAAATGTCCATACTACCCAAGGTGATCTACAGATTGAATGCAATTCTTGTCAAAATTCCAATGAGATTTTTCACAGAAATATAAAAACAATCCTAAAATTTATTTGGAACCACAAAAGACCCTGATAGCCAAAGCAGTCCTGATCAAAAAAAAACAAAGCTTCTGGTATCACATTACTTGATTTCAAAATCTACTGCAAATCTATAGTAACCAAAACAGCATGGTACTGACATAATAATAGACACACAGACCAATGAAATGGAATAGCGAGCTCAGAAATAAATCCATACATTTATGGTCACTTAATTTTTGACAAAGGTGCTAAGAACAAACAATGGGGAAAGGACAGTCTCTTCAATAAATGCTGCTGGGACAACCAGCTACCTACTGACAGAAGAATTACATTAGACCTTCATACATTTGAAAAAAATGGTTAACATCTAAAATATATAAGGAACTCAAATAACTCTAAAAAGAAAACAAATAATTGGATTGAAAAATGGCAAAAGTTAATGATCACGCTTTTGAAGAAAACAACAAAAGTAAATAAAAAGAAAAAAAAATGGGCAAAGGATCTGAATGGATATTTCTCAAAAGAAGATATATCTTAAAAGAAATAGATATATCTTAAAAGAAATAGATATATCTTAAAAGAAATAGATATTTCTTAAAAGAAGGCAAACAGCTACATGAAAAAATGCTCAACATCACTAATCATTAGGGAAACAATGAGCTGTCATGTCACACTTGTCAGAATGGCTATTATTAAAAAGACAAAAGGTAAGTGTCGGTGAGAATGTGAAGAAAATAGAACCCTTGTATGCTCCTGGTAGAGATGTAAATTATTGCAGCCATTATGAAAACTGTATGGAGGTTCTTCAAAAAACTAAAAATAGAATTATCATATGATCCAGCAATCCCACTTCTGGGTATTAACCCAAAAGATCTGAAATCTTATGTCACAGAGATGTCTGCACTCCCATGTTCATTGTAGCATTATTCACTTGGCAGTTATGGAACCAACCTGAGCGTCCACTGATAGATTAATGCACAGAGAAAATGTAGTATATGTACACAATAGAATACTAAAAGGAAATGCTGGCCAGATGCTGGGGCTCACACCTGTAATTCCAGCACTTTGGGAAGCTGAGAGGGGAGGATCACTTGAGCCCAGGAGCTTGAGACCAGTCTGGGCAACATAGTGGGACCCCCAGCTCTACAAAAAATAAAAAAAAATTGGCCACGTGTGGTGGCACCCATCTGTAGTCCCAGCTACTCAGGAGGCTGAGGCAGAAGAACTGTTGAGCTTGGGAGGTCGAGGCTGCAGTGAGCTGTGATCATGCCACTGCACACCAGCCAGGGCAAAGGAACAAGAAGAACCTGTCTCAAAAAATAAAATAAAATAAAATAAAATAAATAAAATAATGGAAACTATAAAGGAAGAGATTTTGTCATTTGCAACAACATGGATGGAATTAGAGAACACTGTGCTAAGTGAAATAAGCCAGACATACAAAGACAAATACCATATGTTCTCACTTATATGTGGAATCTAAAGCAATCAAACTTACAGAAGCAAAGAGTAGAATGATGGCTACCAGAGGCTAGGGGTTTGGGTGAATGGGAGATGACTGTCAAAAGGTACAAAGCCTCAGTTGAACAGGAGGAATAAGTTTTTGCTTTTTGAAATCTATTACACCAGCATGATGAATATAGTTAACTCTCATGTATTGTACATTCAAAATCACTAAAACAGTAAACTTCAAATGTTCTCAAGACAAAAAAATAAGTACTTAAAGTGACGGATATGTCAATTTTATTGATTTAATATCAACCTAGATTTAATTCTTTCACACTGTATTAATAAACCATAACATTGCTTTGTACCCCATAAATATATACAACTATAATTTGTCAATTTACACACAAAAAATTTTAAACTGGACCCGCATCTCACACTTTGTAAAAAAGTCAACTCAAAATGGATTAAAGACTTAAACATAAGAGCTGAAACTGTAAACCTACCAGAAAAATAAACTAGAAAAAAAGCTCCATGACATTGGACTTGGCAATGATATTTTTTAATATGACCCAAATCGCTTCTCAGCCTTTTGACTAAGATCAATTATGGGTATATCCCCCAAATGACAAGCAACAAAAGCAAAATTGGACAACTGCGATTCCATCAAACTACAGAGCTTCTGCATAACTACAAAAACAATGAACAGAGTAAAGAGACAACCTGCAGAATGAGAAAATATATTTGCAAACCAAACATCTGGCAAGGGGTTAATGTCCAAAATATTTAAGGAATTGAAACAACTCAATAGTAAGAAAGCAAATAACCTAATTAAAAACAGGTCAGAGGACTTGAATGGAATTTCTCAAATGAAGACATACAAATGACTAGTAGGTATATGAAAAAAATGTTCAACATCATGAGTCATCAGGGAAATGCAAATTAAAACCACAATGAGATATCACTTCATGCCTATTAGAGTGACTATTATCAAAAACACAAAAGATAAGACATGTTGGCAAGGATGTGCAAAAAATGGAACCCTTATTCACTGTTGGTGGGAATGTAAATTAGTATAGTCCTTATGAAAAACAGTATGAAGGGCAACCCCCTTTGGGTCCCCTCCCATTTTATGGGAGCTCTGTTTTCACTCTATTAAATCTTGCTACTGCACACTCTTCTGGTCCGTGTTTGTTACAGCTCAAGCTGACCTTTCGCTTGCCATCCATCACTGCTGTTTGCTGCCATCACAGACCTGCAGCTGACTTCCACCCCTCCGGATCCGGCAGGGTGTCTGCTGCACTTCTGATCCAGCCAGGCGCTGCTCATTGCCGCTCCCAATCGGGCTAGAGGCTCGCCATTGTTCCTGCACGGGCTAAGTGCCTGGGGTTCATCCTAGTTGGGCTGAATAGAGCTATAACACTCACCGCAGGGCCCAAGATTCCATTCCTTGGGATCTGTGAGGCCAGGAACCCCAGGTCAGAGACCAAGAGGCTTGCTGCCATCTTGGAAGCGGCCCGCCACCATCTTGGGAGCTCTAAGAACAAGGACCCCCTAGTAACATTTTGGCGACCATGAAGGGACCTCCAAAGTGCTTCCGCTTGCTATTCTGTCCTATCTTTCCTTAGAATTGGAGGAAAATACTGGGCACCTGTTAGCCAGTTAAAAACGATTAGGATGGCCACCAGACTTAAGACTCAGGTGTGAGGCTGTCTGGGGAAGGACTTTCTAACAACCCCCAACCCTTCTAGGTTGGGAGCATTGATTGTTCTGCCTGTAACCAGCTCCCACTTTCAATTTCCCTGGGGAAGCCAAGGGCTGACTACAGGCAGAAAGCTGTCTTACCAAACTCCCAGCATTAGCCGGTTGAGATCATGGCACAGCCAGAAGTCTCTACTCAACAGTCACCCATGTGTGCGCCCCTACCTTTCCTTCTGACCCACACCTCCTGGGTCCTGACCATGACTTTCTTGAAAGTATAGCCCCAAAATTCTCCTTACCTCTGAATCTTCTTCCTCCGATCCCTGCCTCCTAGATACTAATGCTTCAGACTTTCACTACCTCTTGCAAGTATTAGTATCTCCAAAAGGATCTAAGGAAGCTCTCTGCTGCACCTTTAGGCCACTAGGCTATGAACCCAGGGAGTCTTGTTTCTGGTGTCCCTCCCAATTTAGTCATACAGCTCTCGACATGGGCAGTTTTGTGGGACCTATTCCCCACCACCCTTGCCAGGGCCTTAGAACTGATAATCCAGTACTGTAACAACTGGAACTGGGTCTACAACAACATAATAGATCAGGATGAAAGCAAATTGAGTAAATAAAAGGGAGGCGCATATTCCTATAGTGGCAAATGGGGGCAACGAGCGAACATCCTTCCACTGTGTTTCCAAAATCCATCTACAAAGACAGAAAGGAAAAAGAGAGAAAGAGAAAGATAGAAGTAGAAAAGAAAAAACAGTGTACCCTATTTCTTTAAAGGCCAGAATAAATTTAAAACCTATAATTGATAATTGAATGTCTTCTGAGTGACCCTGTAACACTCCAATACCACTCTGTTGTCAGTGTAAACAAGGGCGTTGCCTGAAAGCACTGAGGCCACTGACAACCAGTAGCCTTCCTATCAAAAATCCTTAACCCAGGAACCCGCAGATGGCCCAGATGCATTCAATCTGTAGCAGCAACTGCTTTGCTAACAGAAAAAAGTAGAAAAATAACCGTTAGAGGAAACCTCATTGTGAGCACACCTCACCAGTGCAGAACTATCCTAAGTTAAAAAGCCAAAAGGTAGCTTACAAACTCAAAAATCTTAAAGTATGGGGCTCTTCTGTTAGAAAAAGCTGATTTAACATTAACCACAGCAAATTCCCTTAACCAAGCAGATTTCCTAACAGGGGATTTAAATCTTCATTACCATACACAGGTCCAACCATACCTAGCAGAAACTACCTTCAAGACCGGATGATACATGTTTCCTCCGGGTGACTGAGGAAAAACAAAACACACACAATGGGTATTCAGTAATTGATAGGGAGACTCTTGTGGAAGCAGAGTTAGGAAAATTGCCTAGTAATTGGTCTGCTCAAACGTGGGAGCTGTTTGCACTCAGTCAACCCTTAAAGTACTTACAGAATCAAAAAGCCCAGTGTAGACCCTCACTGGGACACAGAATACATGGAGATTGGTGCCGCAGACATTTACTAACTTGCATGCTAGAAGGACTAAGGAAAACTAGGAAGAAGCCTATAAATTATTCAATCGTGTCCACTATAACACGGGGAAAGGAAGAAAATCCTACTGCCTTTCTGGAGAAACTAAGGGAGGCATTGAGGAAGCATACCTCTGTCACCTGACTCTACTGAAGGCCAACTAATCTTAAAGGATAAGTTTATCACTCAGTCAGCTGCAGACATTAGAAGAAAACTTCAAAAGTCTGCCTTAGGCCCAGAGCAAAACTTAGAAACCCTATTGAACTTCGCAACCTTGTTTTTTAACAATAGATATAAGGAGGAGCAGTCGGAATGGGACAAACGAGATAAGAAAAAGGCCACGATTTAGTCATGACCCTCAGGCAAGTGGACTTTGGAGGCTCTGGAACACAGAAAGGCTGGGCAAATTGAATGCCTAATAGGGCTTGCTTCCAGTGCAGTCTACAAGGACACTTTTTTTTTTTTTTTTTTTTTTGAGACGGAGTCTTGCTCTGTCGCCCAGGCTGGAGTGCAGTGGCCGGATCTCAGCTCACTGCAAGCTCCGCCTCCCGGGTTTACGCCATTCTCCTGCCTCAGCCTCCCGAGTAGCTGGGACTACAGGCGCCCGCCACCTTGCCCGGCTAGTTTTTTGTATTTTTTTTAGTAGAGACGGGGTTTCACCGGGTTAGCCAGGACGGTCTCGATCTCCTCACCTCGTGATCCGCCCGTCTCGGCCTCCCAAAGTACTGGGATTACAGGCTTGAGCCACCACGCCCGGCCACAAGGACACTTTTTAAAAAAAGATTGTCAGAATAGAAATAAGCTACCCCTCGTCCATGCCCCTTATGTCAAGGGAATCACTGGAAGGCCCACTGCCCCAGGGGACGAAGGTCCTCTGAGTCAGAAGCCACTAACTAGATGATCCAGTAGCAGGACTGAGGGTGCCCGGGGCAAGTGCCAGCCCATGCCATCACCCCCACAGAGCCCCAGGTATGCTTGATTATTGAGGGCCGGGGGTTAACTGTCTCCTGGACACTGACCGTCCTTCTCAGTCTTACACTCCTGTCCTGGACAACTGTCCTCCAGATCTGTCACTATCTGAGGGGTCCTCGGACAGTCAGTCACTAGATACTTCTCCCAGCCACTAAGTTGTGACTGGGGAACTTTACTTTTTTCACATGATTTTCTAATTATGCCTGAAAGCCCCACTCTCTTGTTAGGGAGAGACATTCTAGCAAAAGCAGGGGCCACTATATACCTGAACATAGGAAAAGAAACACCCGTTTGTTGTCCCCTGCTTGAGGAAAACATTAATCCTGAAGTCTGGGCAACAGAAGGACAATATGGATGAGCAAAGAATGCCCATCCTGTTCAAGTTAAACTAAAGGATTCCGCCTCCTTTCCCTACCGAAGGCAGTACCCCATTAGACACGAGGCCCAACAAGGACTCCAAAAGATTGTTAAGGACCTAAATGCCCAAGGCCTAGTAAAACCATGCAATAGCCCCTGCAATACTACAATTTTAGGAGTACAGAAACCCAACGGACAGTGGAGGTTAGGGCAAGATCTCAGGATTATCAATGAGGCCCTTGTCCCTCTATACCCAGCTGTACCTAACCCTTAAAATCTGCTTTCCCAAATACCAGAGGAAGCAGAGTAGTTTACAGTCCTGGACCTTAAGGATGCCTTTTTCTGCATCCCTGTACATCCTGGCTCTCAATTCTTGTTTGCCTTTGCAGATCCTTCGAACCCAATCTCTCAACTCATCTGGACTGTTTTACCCCAAGGGTTCAGGGATAGCCCCCATCTATTTGGCCAGGCATTAGCCCAAGACTTGAGCCAGTTCTCATACCTGGACACTCTTGTCCTTTGGTAAGTGGATGCTTTACTTTTAGCTGCCCGTTCAGAAACCTTGTGCCATTAAGCCACCCAAGTGCTCTTACATTTCCTCACCAAATTTCCTTTCCATGGCTACAAGGTTTCCAAACCAAAGGCTCAGCTCTGCTCACACTAGGTTAAATACTTAGAGCTAAAATTATCCAAAGGCACCAGGGCCCTCAGTGAGGAACGTATCCAGCCTATCCCAAAACCCTAAAGCAACTAAGAGGGTTACTTGGCATAACAGGCTTCTGCCAAATATGGACTCCCAGGTATGGCAAAATAACCAGGCCATTATATACACTAATTAAGGAAACTCAGAAAGCCAATACCCATTTAGTAAGATGGACACCTGAAGCAGAAGTGGCTTTCCAGGCCCTAAAGAAGGCCCTAACCCAAGCTCTAGTGTTAAGCTTGCCAACGGGCCAAGATTTTTCTTTATATGTCACAGAAAAAAACAGGAATAGCTCTAGGAGTCCTTACACAGGTCTGAGGGACCAGCTTGCAACCCGTGGCATGCCTGAGTAAGGAAATTGACGTAGTGGTAAAGGGTTGGCCTTATTGTTCACAAGTAGTGGCGGCAGTAGCAGTTTTAGTATCTGAAGCAATTAAAATAATACAGGGAAGAGATCTTACTGTGTGGACATCTCATGATGTAAACGGCATACTCACTGCTAAAGGAGACTTGTGGCTGTCAGACAACCATTTGCATAAATATCAGGTTCTATTACTTGAAGGGCCAATGGTGCGACTGCACACTTGTGCAACTCTTAACTCAGTCACATTTCTTCCAGACAATGAAGAAAAGATAGAACATAACTGTCAACAGGTGATTGCTCAACTTACGCCGCTTGAGGGGACCTTCTAGAGATTCCCTTGACTGATCCTGACCTCAACTTGTATACTGATGGAAGTTCCTTTGTAGAAAAAGGACTTCCAAAAGTGGGCTTTGCAGTGGTCAGTGATAATGGAATACTTGAAAGTCCCTCACTTCAGGGACTAGTGCTCAGCTGGCAGAACCAATAGCCCTCACTCGGGCACTAGAATTAGGAGAAGGAAAAAGGGTAAATATATGTACAGACTCTAAGTATGCTTACCTAGTCCTCCATGCCCACACAGCAATATGGAGAGAAAGGGAATTCCTAACTTCGGAGGGAAGACCTATCAAACATCAGGAAGCCATTAGGAGATTATTATTGGCTGTACAGAAACCTAAAGAGGTGGCAGTCTTACACTGCCGGGGTCATCAAAAAGGAAAGGAAAGGGAAATAGAAGGGAACTGCCAAGTGGATATTGAAGCCAAAAAAGCCACAAGGCAGGACCCTCCATTAGAAATACTTACAGAAGGACCCCTAGTGTGGGGTAATCCCCTCTGGGAAACCAAGCCCCAGTACTCAGCAGGAGAAATAGAATGGGGAACCTCACGAGGACATAGTTTCCTCCCCTCAGGATGGCTAGCCACCAAAGAAGGAAAAATACTTTTGCCTGCAGCTAACCAATGGAAATGGCTTAAAACCCTTCACCAAACCTTTCACCTAGGCATTGATAGCACCCATCAGATGGCCAAATTAGTATTTACTGGGCCAAGCCTTTTCAAAACTATGAAGCAGATAGACAGGGCCTGTGAAGTGTGCCAAAGAAATAATCCCCTGCACTTCAGGCCATACATTTCAATCCCTGTATCTTTAACCTCCTTGTTAAGTTTGTCTATTCCAGAACTGAAGCTGTAAAACTACAAATGTCCTTCAAACAGAGCCCCAGATGCAGTCCATGACTAAGCTCTACCACGGACCCCTGACCAGCTTGCTAGCCCATGCTCTGATGTTGATGACATCAAAGGCACCCTTCCCGAGGAAATCTCAAGTGCATGACCCCTACTACACCCCAGTTCAGCAGGGAGCAGTTAGAGCGGTCATCGGCCAACCTCCCCAACAGCGCTTGGGTTTTCCTGTTGAGAGGGGGGACTGAGAGACAGGACTAGCTGGATTTCCTAGGCTAAGGATCCCTAAACCTAGCTGGAAAGGTGACTGCATCCACCTTTAAACATGGGGCTTGCAACTTAGCTCACACCCGACCAGTCAGGTAGTAAAGAGAGCTCACTAAAATGCTAATTAGGCAAAAACAGGAGGTAAAGAAATAGCCAGTCATCTATCGCCTGAGAGCACAGGGGGAGGGACAATGATCGGGATATAAACCCAGGCATTTGAGCCAGCAATGGTAACCTCCTTTGGGTCCCCTCCCATTTTATGAGAGCT
This sequence comes from Mandrillus leucophaeus, assembly GCF_000951045.1. Classification (NCBI taxonomy): domain Eukaryota; kingdom Metazoa; phylum Chordata; class Mammalia; order Primates; family Cercopithecidae; genus Mandrillus; species Mandrillus leucophaeus. The sequence goes on along the minus strand of NW_012098699.1, from coordinate 479,636 downwards.
CTGTTTTCACTCTATTAAATCTTGCAAATGCAAACAAACAAACAAACAAACAAAAAACCAATAAAAACCCACTATGGAGGTCCCTCACAAAATTAAAAACAAAACTACCATATGAGCCAGCAATCTTATGACTGAGTATATATCCAAAGGATATGAAATCAGAATGTTGAAGAGATATCTGCACTCCCATGTTCACTGCAGCATTATTCACAATAACCAAGCTATGAAATCAACTTAATTGTTCATAAACAGATGAATGAATAAAGAAAATGGAGTACATATACACAATGGAATAGTATACACTCTTTAAAAAGAAGGAAATCCTGTCATTTGCTGCAATGTAGATGAACCTAGAGGATATTATGTTAAGTGAAATAAGCCAGACACAGAAAAACAAATACCACATGATCTCACACATACGTGAATCTAAAAAAGTTGAGCTTGGCTGGACACAGTGGCTCATGCCTGTAATCCCAGCACTTTGGGAGGCTGAGGCGGGTGGATCACTTGAGGTCAGGAGTTTAAGACCAGCCTGGCCAACATGGTGAAACCTCATCTCTACTAGAATACAAAAATTTCAATTTTTAAAATAAAAAATTTCAATTTCTAATTGCTCCTATTGTATATAAATACTATTAAATTTGTAAATGTACAATAATATCAAAAAATATGAAACAGGGATAAACTTGACAATAGATGTTTAATATTTGGTTGCTGCAAACTACAAAATATTGTTGAGAAAAATTAAAGAAGATATGAGTAAATGAAGTGATACATTGCATTAATGAATAGCAAGATTCTGTATTGTTAAGATGTAAACAGTACTCCCCAGATTGATCTATTGGATTCAAGGTATACCCAGTAAAAATCTACATAGGCATTTTTTGGAGAAATTGACAAGGTGATTCTAAAATTTATATGACGATGGAAAGGCACTGGAATACTCAACACACTTTGAAAAAGTAGAACAAAGTTGGAGAACTTATACTACCTGACTTCAAGATATTATAAAGTTATAACAATCAAGACACTGTGGTATTGATGTCAGAAAGATAAATAGATATATGGAACAGAATAGAGAGTCAACCGATTTTTAATAAAGGAGCAAAGGCAATTAAATAGACAAAGGGGAGCTTTCCAATAAATGGTTCTGGAACAATTGTATATTCATAGGCAAAAAAAGTGAACTTTAATCCATAATTCACACCATATAACAAAAAATAACTCAATTTGGATTATACACCTAAATGTAAAACCTACAATTACAAAACTTTAAGAAGCATTTGCTGAGTCATT
>NW_012098699.1:475913-478290 GCF_000951045.1 Mandrillus leucophaeus | reverse complement strand
TATATATCCAAAGGATATGAAATCAGAATGTTGAAGAGATATCTGCACTCCCATGTTCACTGCAGCATTATTCACAATAACCAAGCTATGAAATCAACTTAATTGTTCATAAACAGATGAATGAATAAAGAAAATGGAGTACATATACACAATGGAATAGTATACACTCTTTAAAAAGAAGGAAATCCTGTCATTTGCTGCAATGTAGATGAACCTAGAGGATATTATGTTAAGTGAAATAAGCCAGACACAGAAAAACAAATACCACATGATCTCACACATACGTGAATCTAAAAAAGTTGAGCTTGGCTGGACACAGTGGCTCATGCCTGTAATCCCAGCACTTTGGGAGGCTGAGGCGGGTGGATCACTTGAGGTCAGGAGTTTAAGACCAGCCTGGCCAACATGGTGAAACCTCATCTCTACTAGAATACAAAAATTTCAATTTTTAAAATAAAAAATTTCAATTTCTAATTGCTCCTATTGTATATAAATACTATTAAATTTGTAAATGTACAATAATATCAAAAAATATGAAACAGGGATAAACTTGACAATAGATGTTTAATATTTGGTTGCTGCAAACTACAAAATATTGTTGAGAAAAATTAAAGAAGATATGAGTAAATGAAGTGATACATTGCATTAATGAATAGCAAGATTCTGTATTGTTAAGATGTAAACAGTACTCCCCAGATTGATCTATTGGATTCAAGGTATACCCAGTAAAAATCTACATAGGCATTTTTTGGAGAAATTGACAAGGTGATTCTAAAATTTATATGACGATGGAAAGGCACTGGAATACGCAACACACTTTGAAAAAGTAGAACAAAGTTGGAGAACTTATACTACCTGACTTCAAGATATTATAAAGTTATAACAATCAAGACACTGTGGTATTGATGTCAGAAAGATAAATAGATATATGGAACAGAATAGAGAGTCAACCGATTTTTAACAAAGGAGCAAAGGCAATTAAATAGACAAAGGGGAGCTTTCCAATAAATGGTTCTGGAACAATTGTATATTCATAGGCAAAAAAAGTGAACTTTAATCCATAATTCACACCATATAACAAAAAATAACTCAATTTGGATTATACACCTAAATGTAAAACCTACAATTACAAAACTTTAAGAAGCGTTTGTTTGCTGAGTCATTTAAGTTACAAATATAACATTTCAACCCTAAGTACTTCAGCATATATCTGAAAAATTGATTATTGTATTTATTCATGTTATTGTTATAGCCAATAAAGTTAAAGCTGACACCATAACATTACCTAATATATAGTCTATATTCAAATTCCCTTAATTGACCCGGTAATATTCTTTTCTTGCTATTTATTTCAACCCAAGATCAAATCCAGGGTTACTGACGAATTTAGTTTTCAGGTTTATCTCTTATAATATAGAACCGTTCCCTCCTTCCAACCGTTACTCATTTTATGACACGGACATTTTTCAAAAGCCCATATCCATAGTCTTAAAGAGTGCTTTACAATCTGGATTTGTCTGATTGGTTATTGCTGTTTGGATACAGGTTAAATATTTCAGCAAGTATACTACATAAGTGATGTTGTACACTTCCCATTACATCCCAGCCGATACATCTAACATCAGTTTGTCCCACTGGTAATGCTAAGTGTTAATCATTTAATTAATCATTTAATTAGGTGGCATCTGCTGAATGTCTCCATTTGGAAGATGCCTTTTCCATTTGTAATCGACAGCAATCTGTGATGTAACACTTTGAGATGTATGAATAATATTTTGCTCTCTATTAGCAATTTGTCATTGATTATTTTTACCTGAATCTGTTATTGCATAAACGTTGCAAAATGGTAAATCTGTAAATTTATCATCCTTCTACATATATTAGTTGGCATTCTTTTGTAAAGAAGAATTTTCTTCCCTTCTCCTGTCTTTTCTTTAGTGTCACTATGGACATGGATTTTTAAAAATTCAATGTGTTATATCCAATTATATTATCATTATATATAATAAGTAATCACATATTATAATTAATGTGTTATATGCTATTCTTTGAGATTCTCAAACTGTCTCAAATGTGGCCACTGGGAGCCCCATCAATTCTGTTCCTGTGTTCTTTAGACATCTTTTTTTTTTTTTTTTTGAGACAGAGTCTGGGATCTGTCATCCTCGCTGGAGTGCCGTGGCGTGATCTTGGCTCACTGCAGCCTCCAGCTCCCGGGCTCAAGCCATCCTCCCACCTCAGCTTCCCCAGTAGCTGTGACTACAGGCATGCACTACAATGCCTGGCTAATATTTTGTATTTTTTGTAGAGATGGAGTCTTGCCATGTTGTCCAGGCTGGTCTTGAACTCCAGGACTCAAGCAATCTGCCCATCTCAG
>NW_012098699.1:447932-470608 GCF_000951045.1 Mandrillus leucophaeus | reverse complement strand
GTTTCATCATATTGGTGTGGCTGGTCTCAAACCTCTGACCTCAGGTGATCCACCTGCCTCGGACTCACAAAGTTCTGGGATTACAAGCATTTGTTTTTGTGGAAATATGTTTCTGAAGTTATATGTCCATGAGTGTCTGAATCTGCTAGGGCTGCCAAAAATACCACAGACTGTGTGGCCTAAACAATTGAAATGTATTTTTTCACAGTTTTGGAGGCTGGAATTCCAAGATCAAGGTGGCAGCAAAGTGGATTTCTTCTCAGGCCTCTCTCATTGGCTTGTAGATGACCAATGTCTCCCTGTGTCTTCTCTTCACATGGTCTCTGTGTATTGTCTGTCCCCTAATCTCTTTCTATAAGGACACTAGTCATATTGGATTAGGGCCCACCCAAATGATCTCATTTTACCTTAGTTAACCTCTTTAAAAGCCCTGTCCACAAACACAGTCACATTCTGAGGTACTGGGGGTAAAGATGTCAACATATAAATGTGACAGGAACACAATTCAGTTCTTAAAGAGTAAATGCTGGTATTGTTAAATTCACTTCATTGGGTTTATTCAAGTTTGCACTATCACCAGCAATCAAGTGCTTCTTTTTAATTTTTTTAAAAATATGGCTGAACAAAGTACTGCTTAGCAGTAGCCACACTAAAAGTATTTCCTTTCATGTTAGAGGCTGTAATTTTGTTTCTTCTATTTCAGCTCTCCTTGCCTAGACGATCATGTTTGAGTTTCACAAATTTCATGTTATATTGACATAATTTTCCTTTTCACGAATTGCATATGAGGTACTTAATGTTACAGAAACACTTTTTGTGGCAGGCCAGGCTGGATTTTAAGTTGTCGTGACTCAGATGTTTTCCCTTGAATCTGGATGTTGTTTCCCAAAGAATCCTTGCCTTGAATATCTTCTCTACTATAATAATGATTCTGAGAGTGGGACACGTGGGTTTTCTAAACTAATGAAAATGTGTCAACCTGGAGTTGCATCCTAAAGTCGCTGAGTTTTGAAGTCTATGTGAGGAAGAGAGGAAGAGAGGAAGTGAGTACACTGTATTCTAGAAGGGCATAAAATGAGAAACATTTCAGGGTACAAGAAAGACTAAGTGCGGTACTTCCTTATCATTGTCCCTTGCATTATTGGTGTATCGTGAAAAATAAATTCTCATTCTAGGGATTATGACTTCATGGGGAGGCAATAACACTGCAAGAGATTTATAGCTATCTCTGGTCTCCTGCATTTTGATACCACAGGGTTACCTTCTCCAATTCTCACAAGTGAGTTCTCTTTAAGGCCTGTTCCTTTCCCTGCCATCAGCTTGCCCTTATTAAATAGAACTTTACCTGTAACTGCTCCCTACAATGGTTTTCTATTGATGAATAGTCTCATATTCTAGGTGTTTATTTTCCAAGTGAAATTTCATTCCAAAACCAGTTACAAACAAGTGTTCTGAATCTCTTTAATCTCTTTTAATTACAAAAGAAAACATCCTCACTATATCAAGTTTACATAGTACAGATGTCTATGAAAGTAAAAAGCAAAAGTTATTCTTTAACTCCAGAGGTAACTTATAATAGTGTTTATATGTTTTTAAAAAAATCTCAGTGAGGGAGCAGTTGGGAAATACACTGTCTTGCACTGTTGCTGGGTGTATATGTTTGTTAACATCTCTGGAGATGCACATAATCTCAGAATTAGTGATTCACTTTCAGAAATTTACTCTGCAGGTATAAGATTTATTCTCATATATACAAATATATATTTACAAAAGTTCACTGGAAGCATTGTTTGCATTAGTAACTATCTAAACACAAGCCAAATGTCCACCAAAAAGAGGTTGTATAAACAAATAATAATACTCTTACTCAACAGAATACTATAAAGCCTTTTTTTTCTTAAAAGACAGGGTCTTGCCAAGATGCCCGGGGTAGATTAGAATTCCTGGGCTCAGGGGATCTTCCTGCCTGTCTGCCTCCCAAATAGCTGGGACTACAGGCATGCACCATTACACCCACCTATTGATTTTTTTAAACTGAGGTGTACATGTTTACTAATATGTAAAGATGCTCAAAGCACAGTAAGGAGAAAAATCAAGTCACAGAGCTTGTAAGAAAGCATGTGGGTATTTGTGACATCTCTGTCATATGCATAGAATTCTTCTAGAAAGATGCACAACAAATGACTGTTTCTCTTGGCAGTGGGATTCAGGAGTTGGGGTAGTAGGTTGGAGGGCAGAACTTTTACTTTTTATTTTGTAGTCTTCTTTAGTTTGAGGGTTTTTTTTAAACCATGTGAATGTATGACTTTTAAAATTGAAAAAATATATATTTTAAAGAAGCAATTTCCATGGTCTGGACTTGACTTCTATTTACAGTCCCCTGTTAAGCAGATCATGATGCATTAGTTTCCCACTGTTTCCTGAAAAATTTTTTTCTACATCCTTTCTTTTTAATAGCCACTGTACATAATGAAAGAAAATGGTTGAATTTTGTCTAAGTTATAGTACAATTGGTAGGGAAAAGAAAAACAAGTTGGGCTTTATATTACATAATTCTTTGTTCTGTTGTGGTAACACACGTAAACTCCCAGGCAACATACCAAGATATGCTTAAGCAAAAAGGAAAAGAGCAAGAAATCTGAAGTGGAGAGCTTAGGCTGGAGACGTGTAGAACATTTGACTACCCGATACCACATTCCTAATTGTTTGTTACATGTTTACTTTCTAGATCCTGGAGACCAGGAAATAGTTTTCTCATGCCAAAATTACATTATAGTTGTAAAATGTGAATGCTTAGTTACTTAGTTTTTGGGAAAGATTTGACCACTATTTGAGAAAGATCAAGAATGATTAGAACTCAGTAGATTGAGGTTTTATGAAGGAATATATTACCATCTTAGACTTACAAAATGTTTTACAGTTACACAGAGTGAAGTATAGGCTAAGTCTTGTACAGCTGGCCACAGTGAAAATCACACGGCATTGGACTGCAGGACCATCAGCTTCTGATTCTGAGAATTTCTAGCTCTATCTCAGAGTTGCAACATATTATTGCTGGTCATGTCATTCCACGGTACTGACATCTTCTAAAAGTATTGGATGGCGCATGTAAATTACAACAAAATGAATATTTAATTTCATTTTTAGAATATTTAGCAATATTCTGCAATTCCCCTGGAGAACTGGCGGCTCCATGGGCTGCTGCAAAGCCAGGGCTAGCAATCCCTGCCAGAGAAGACCACTAGCATCAACCGCTTCTAAGAAGTCAGGAATGGTATGAAATGGAAGCAGAATGTGTCACTGTCACTGTTTTGATTTGATTTTTTAAAATCAAGAATTGGCTTTCCCAAGTAGGTACCAGAACAGTGCTACTGTTCAAATATTTCTTAAAACTCTGTACTGTCGATTATGGGAAAGCAAAGCCTGGGCACTTCCCCTGCCCTCCCTGACCAATTCCAGCAAGGAAAACCATCTGTGTCCTGGCAAAGCCCAGAACAACTGAATGCTCTGTGCAACAAGAAACAGTTCCTCCCACCATTCCTCTGCCTCATCCAAATACAGCTGTTTGCTTCAGTCTGCAAGTGCCTGAATGCACAGGCGGTTTCTGTGTCCGTTGTGTGAAAACCAACTAACATTTGCAACCCACTTTAGTTTTCAAAGCATTTTTCCCTCTTCTGTATCCTGTGCTCCTTCTTCACACACGACCACAAGTTAGAGGTAAACTGAAGTTTTTATGATGTACTCAAGCTTCCCCCCTCCTCAGAGTGTCAAATCAGGTTGAAAATGTAATTGGTAAATATTTATTTGAGAATTGTAGGAACATTTTTATGTTTTCTGAGAAATAATCGATTAAAATTGAATCACATCCTCGCCTTCCAAAATGAGAGTTGAACTTCTGATGTTTTAAAATTTGACCAAACTAGTATCTGTGGTGTTTTATTCTATTCAGTTCAATGGCGCAGTTATTTACTGAGCATTCACTGTGCACAGGGTATATGCCATACAACCTCAAGCAAGGCTGTTCATGGCTCTAGAAGGATCTTAGGGGTCCGTGGAGAACATTAGACAGTGAGGAAATGGGCTAGGGTGTGAGTGATCCTTTGAAAGGTGGGAGCACAGGGTGCTGAGGGAGCTCCAGGAGGGACACTAACTCCATCTTGGGAGAACATTTCTCATGCAGCTTCACATCTTCACAGTATGTTAAGGAGAAACATACTGTTTGGATTACAGACAGTGGTGTGAAAGCATCCTGTTTGGGAAAAGCAAACAAAAACATGCATATTTTCCCCCCTTGGCTTTGTCCATGTTCATCATGTTTTCCTCCAAGTTCCTCCTCTTATCTCATCATGGGCTTATGACTCCTCACGAGCTGCACAGGATGCTGGCTGTAAACAGAATCTTGGGAAAGGGTCTGAAAATGCCTGTGTCATGCCAGGGCGTGGGAGGCAAAGAGTGAAGGGTCCAGCCGGGGACACCGGGAGAGAGGAAAAGACACCCACAACACAGCTGACTCTGGTTAGCAAAACAACCAAGGCCAGGGTAGGCAAGGCCAAAGGGCCCGAGGCTTGCTATGGATCAGACCGCTCAATTGAGATGTTACTTTTGGGAATCTCTACTTGATCCTCTCTACCCCAGTACTGTCCTCCAAGCAGGGTTGGAGGACCCCTCTGGGCCTCTACAGAAACCTTGTTGCTCTCTCTAGTCACAAGAGGTCACAAGAGCTTCGGGTGGGGCAATCCCCTGTTCACTTGTCACTCCTATTAAGCTGTAAGTGTCCAGAGTTCAAGGCTGCTCTTTTATCTTCAGTGTCTTTCATACTACCTGGCTCAGACTAGCTTTCGGAAAATGTTTCCTTTTTTTTTTTTTTTTTTCTCCTGAGAAGGAGTCTTGCTCTGTCACCCAGGCTGGAGTGTAGTGGCATGATCTTGGCTCATGCAACCTCTGCCTCTGGGGTTTAAGCAATTCTCCTGCCTCAGCCTCTGGAGTAGCTGGGATTTATAGGTGTGTGCCACCATGCCTGGCTAATTTATTTTTTGTATTTTGGTAGAGATGGGGTATCACCATGTTGGACAGGCTGGTCTCGAACTCCTGACCTTGTGATCTGCCCACCTTGGCCTCCCAAAGTGCTGGGATTACAGGCGTGAGCCACCATTTTTTTAATTAAAAAAAAAAAAAATACTGGGCTGGGTGCCATGGCACATACCTGTAATCCCAGCACTTTGGAGGCTGAGGTAGGAGGACTGCTTGATGCCAAGAGATATGATCAGCCTGGGAAACACAGGGAGAACCCTTTTCTAAAATAATAAAATAAAATAAAATAAATTGCCTGGGTGTGGTGGCACATGCCTGTAGTCATAGCTATTTGGGAGGCTTAGGTGGGAGGACGACTTGAGTCCAGGAGGTTGAGGCTACAGTGAGTGATGATTTTACCTGTGCACTCTAGCCTGGGTGAGACAGTGAGACCCTGCCTCAAAAATAATTAATTAAAACATGAAAAAATACTAGAAATCTTCAAATTAAAGCACACACAGACACTTAATCCTACTGCTTTTTTTAAAAAAAAATTACATTAAGATGTGAAAGTTCCCCTTTCACATCCTCCCAGTCTTCTTTGCTAAAACAGATATATCAATGTATACAGTACATTTTGGTTGAGTCAATTAATAAATGAGTGAACAAACACTCTTGTCTGTGTTGAGATTAAATCCTGGAAGGAGGCTCCCAGTTTTTGCATCTGGAAGTCTAAGCATTGGTCTCAAGTTAGGTGCAAATCCTACCCCCTTGAATTCAAGGCTAGCCATTCCCTAGCCATAGCTGTAGCTGCTAGCTAGTAAGCTTCTGAGAGCACAAATTATGTTCTTTACCTCATATTACTACACATAGTGTTCCACCAAAAAAGTGGGGAGGGGTGCTCAATAACTAATTATTAAATAATGAATCAACAAACTGTCCCCACCTTACCTGCCCAGCATTTTTCTCTGAAGATGCAGTGAATAGAAGTTGTATTAGTTTCCTATTGCTGCTCTAACAAGGTATCACAAACTTGAAGGCTTAAAACAACTCATATGGTTGAGTGCAGTGGCTCAGACCTATAATCCCAGCACTTTGGGAGGCTGAGGCAGGTGGATCACAGTGAGGTCAGGAGTTCGAGAACAACCTGGCCAGCACATGGCAAAACCTCGTCTCAGCTAAAAATACAAAACAATTAGCCGGGTGTGGTAGGCGCCTGTAATCCCAGCTATTTGGGAGGCTGAGGCAGGAGAATCGCTTGAGCCCAGGAGGCAGAGGTTGCAGTGAGTCGAGATCGCTCCACTGTACTCCAGTCTGGGCAGCAGAGCAAGACTCCATCTCAAAGAAAACAAAAACAGAAACAAATGTATTAGCTTACAGTTCTTGGGGTAAGAAGCCCTGAAATCAAGGTGGAGGCAGGGCTGAATTCCATCTGGAGGCTTTAGGGGAGAATCCAGGCTTTTCTTTTCTACCTGCATTCCTTGGCTCTGGGTCCCCTTCCATCTTCCAACCTCTGTTTCCATCATCACATTTCCTTCTCAGACTGACTCTCCTGCCCCCCTGTTAGAAAAACCTCTATGATTACATTGGAGAATAAACCAGGATAATATTCTCATCTCAAGATTTTTAATCACATCTGCAAAGTTCCTTCTGCCATATAGTCATCTTCAGGACCCGTCATTCTGTCTACCATAAAGCCCTGGGGGTAGAGACACAGAAAATCTGTGCACGTTCTGGTCCACACTCTCCTAAAGAGCAGTTTGACTTCATTTGCATTCTCTTTGATCTTAGTTTCCTTATCTGTAAATAAGAAAATGCATTTAACAAATACGTTACTAGACATGCACATTCTGAACTTTGAGGATACATAATAAAGCAGACAAAAGGCCATGCTCCCATGCTGCCTATATTCTAGAGGAGGAGAAAATAAAGTAAAAGATTTCAGGTGGTAACTGGTGAGCATTGGTGAGGAGACCAGCACGTCTGGAGTAGAGCAAAGCAGGGGGAAGGCAATGGGGAAAGGGCCAGAAAGAGAGGCTGGGATGGGAGATGCAGGTCACTTAGGTCTTACAGGTTTTGAGAACTCTGGATTTTTTCCAAATGACATGGAAAGCCACTGGAGGGTTTTGGGCAAAGGAGTGACCATGACCTGACTTACATTTTAATAGACCACTCTGGTGGCTGATTGAAAATACACGGAAGGGGGTGAAGGTAGAAGCAGGGAGATGTGTTGGTACCTTATTCTCTTTACTCCCACCTTTCTTTATGCCCTATTCATTTGCATATCCTTGCTTTCTTCATGCAGTTCTCTGTCCTAAGGGCACCCTGCTCCTCTTTCCAATTCAAAATTCTATACAGACACTCCTTCAAGACTGAACTCAGTATTCATTTTAGAGCAGTAAGGAAATTTGGGGAGCTTATTCTTTGCCCCCATCTTCAGATGAGGACACTGGGGTCCAGAACTCTTAGGAAGCCTGTCCAAGGTTATACGAATAGCAAGCAGTGGGGCTAGGATTGCTCATAAAGTATGATTCTAAGGATGTCGAAAGGGCTTCCTGATACAAAGATGTTTCTCTTGAATTTTTTTCTTTTTTTTTTTTTTGACAAACCCACAGCCAACATCCTATGACTTGAAATTCTGTTTGCTGTTTGCCTTCTCTCTAATTAAACTGAGATCTTGAAGAGCATGGATAGTATCCTATTCAGCTCTGTGTATTTAGCACAGTGCCTGGCACAATAGACACTCAATAAGTATTTGCTAGGTGAGTAAATAATGGAATGTCAAGCTCTTGAAAATCTGTTTGTGTGTTACTAGTCTCATGACCTCCCCAACTCCACCATTTCATGGTGTTAAATGTCAGTTGGACAGGTCTAGAAACCTATGAGCTGGGTGTTCTAGAAAAGGAGACCTTATTATTGTCTTAAAAAAAAGGAGTGGCAACATGATTAGAGTGGGGATCTTCCCAACACAGTAAAGGTCAGAGCTAGAGACCCTCTTCTTTTCTTTCCCTCCTAATTCTCAAGCAGTTCTGAGATAAGAGGGATGACTAAGTTCTAAATGAGTGTCACTCTTTGAGGAGAAACCACAGTCCTGTGACCTTCTGTGCACTAGGCATGGCAGTCGTTTTTACTGACGTAATAACTAGCAGTGACAACGTAAGTGATAAGTGTACCCCTGCCTCTTACTCGTGTGGTGGGGTTGTGCACGTAGACCAGGAGAAAGGCCCCAAGAAGTATGTCCCTGTTTTCACTGTCAGTGGTTGTGTGGACTCATACTAAATTATCTAGTAGCTAATATTTTTAAAAATAGGGAACTTGGCTGGGCGTGGTGGCTCATGCCTGTAATCCCAGTACTTTGGGAGGCTGAGGCGGGTGGATCACCTGAGGTCAGGAGTTCGAGACTAGCCTGCCCAACTTGGTGAAACCTCATCTCTACTAAAAATACAAAAATTAGCCAGGCGTGGTGGCAGGCGCCTATAATCCCAGCTATTCGGGAGGCTGAGGTAGGAGAATCGCTTGAACCCGGGAGGTGGAGGTTGCGTTGAGCCGAGATTGCAACACTGCACTCCAGCCTGGGCGATGGAGTGAGACTCTGTCTCAAAAAAATAAAATAAAATAAAAATAATAATAGGGGACTTGAGTTCATACTATCATGCTCATGCTCTGGAATGGCACCTATTTTCCTATTGTATTTCTTAAGTTTATAAGAAATCCTCCCTGCAATACTCAGCTTTTCTATGGTGGGATCCATGTTTTAATTCTCCATGGAGCACCAGCATCCTAGACACAACCATGTTAATTGGAGTTGGTCAACACATGTGGGCAGGATGGCAGTGAGGGAGGGAGGAAAGAAAGGTGGTTTTCCAGTTGCATGTCTCTGAGGTTTTGGAGTGGGAAATAGGAAACTAGAGCCAAGAAAAGGTGATACATTTGATAATACGTAAGAAGTATCGTATGTGGTACTCGGATAACATAAAAATTACCTTTTCAGTGCTTTAGTTTCATGGACATGCAGTAAGAATGCATTAAATGATTTTTTTTTTAATGAGTGAACAGTATGAATGAATACAAGTACTAGTGCCTTTGCCTGACAAGCTTTAGTGATAAATGGTTTTCCCATCTCTTCCAGATCTTACTCTTCCCTCCAGGCTCTCTCCCACAATACTAGCTCCCAAACTGTGCCCCCCTCCAATCCCCACCAAGAGATGCACGTAATAATATTAGAAGACTCTTTATTTCTCCTTTAATTTGAATTTATTATCTAATGTTTTCTAACAAAATTTTTTCTTCAAGTTAGTCACAATTTGATTCAATTCCTCCAACGCTAGACTATCCAAGACACGGTTTCTGGGTCTTCCACAAATTCATGATATAACAATCAAAGAATCATTGAGGTGCCAGTGGGCTCCTCTATCAAAAGAGCAGGATAATTCCACTCAGTAACCTGTATTTCCAAAGTACTGGGCAGTCCTTGGGTTAGAAATGCAACAACACCTACATGAGCATAAGCTTATATGTTAATGGCTAGAAGGAACCTTGAGAGGCATTTGGTTCAAACATTCTCACTTCTTTTCAGACACATACATGCACAAGAAGGTTCAAAAGTTGCCTGGGCCCTGTGGCTCATGCCTGTAATCCCAGCACTTTGGGAGGCTGAGGCAGGTGGATCACTTGAGATCAGGAGTTCGAGACCAATCTGGCCAACATGGTGAAACCCCATCTCTACAAAAAATACAAAAATTAGCCAGGCATGGTGGCAGGCATCTGAAATCCCAGCTACCCAGGAGGCTAAGGCAGGAGAATTGCTTGAACCCAGGAGGCAGAGGTTGCAGTGAGCCCAGATCACTCCGCTGCACTCCAGCCTGGGCAACAGAGTGAGACTTGGTCTAAAAAAAAAAAAAAAAAAAGTGGCAAAGTTAAGGACTTTCCAATGTCACTTTACTTGCTACAGCAGTGTTAGGACCGGGAACAAAGTCCCATCTTCTTTTCAGTGCACCCATTGCCTTCTGGGACACATTTTCTCCTTTTCTGCTTCAATCCTCCTAGTGGAAGTTTACCCTCTTAGATTACAACTGATATGAACAGATCCTTAAACACAGAACTGGCACACAGAGAACTTGATGATAAATTGGAAAATGATGCAAGCACAAGGACTGAATCCAGAAATAAATCATATCTTCACATAATGTTTAGAGAAATTGCATTTTGAAAAATTTCCATAGAAATTATTTTACCCACCACAGGAATGCTACTCTCTCCCACAGGGATTTGACCAAACAGAAAGGGAAGCAGAATGGAGAAAGAGTAGTAATTTAGATTTATATGTGAAACATTATTTGGAACCTAAGTAATAACCCTTAACTAATCAGAATGTTTTATGCATTCTGCTTTTTAGCAGAAAGAGCAAACCACAAGAAAGCAAGCATGTAGTAGAGAATTAAAAAATGCTTCCAGGGTTTCTTAGGCTCAAAAAAATTTTTTTTCCCAACTCTCTGCACTATCTAAAATATCCTATTGCACATTTCCCTCCTCCCCCTCGCATGTGTTTTGTTCATTTAACCAATATGCCAATATTTATTGAGCTCCCTCTTTTTTTTTCTTAGTTTCCACGTACAGCACTGATGAGTCCGTCTTGGATGTGCCTAGTACTCTAAGTCAGAGATGAAGATAAAGTTCTTTCCTTTCAGAAGTTTAATGCCTGTTTAAAAAGTTATCCTAAGATGATTTTGGTTTTTATCATTTTTAGTTATATTCCTAGTTCTGTAAATAGATAGCTCTACAGTGAATATTTTCATTCGGATCCATTGTCTATCATTCTGCATTTTGTTCTGTGCATCTGGGGAAGGGGCTGGCAGAGGGACTGACCTTTACGGACTGGATAAGTCATACTCCTTTGCTCTGAGGTTCATCAAATGGGAGTAACCAAAAGATCAGAAGATCAAAGCGTGAGAGAGAGGCAGGGGTAATTTCCCACCCACCATCTCTCCAACACACATATACTTTGTTCTCCACAAGTACAAGCTGTGGGTAGACAGTGGTTCCATTCCTCTTCTAAATGCCACAGCACCTGTTAGGTAGCCCTCTTCTGGAACTCTCTCTTAGGCTAGCAGCTGGCACACAAATCATTGTGACTGCCGATTACAAAAGAAGAAGCATATTTCTGAGAACAAGCCAAAAGTAATACAGTTGGGAGCTAGAGGAACTGCTACAGAGAACGAAAACAGGTCAAGATATTCTTCCCACCTACCCTTCAAAAAGAGATCTGTGGAAAGCCACTTCATATTCAGGTGGCTGAGAGTTGCATATTCTCTGTCTTTCATAAACTGAAACCTGCTATGCTAGGATGACAAGCAGGGGCAATTTCACTTGGTTGAACATAGCTTCCTGGAGCACAGTCTTGAGAAAAATTTTGAGGCCCATTCTCAGAACCTGCATCTCAGTATCTTCCACAGACATGGGGTCAGCAGATATACTCTAAAATGTGGATTCTGACTATAATACCTATTTCTGTATTTCTAAATGACTGTAATCTGAGACAAGGCAGAAACGAGTGTGTTGAAACACAAGAGTTACAATGGTGTCATGTAGCCCTCCTCTTTCTTCCCCTCACTTTACACACAAGGAAAAAGAGGCACATACACGGAAAAAGAAGCATGTGAAGGGTGAATAGTTCACAGATCAGTAATGCATGCTGATTTTCTCCAAGATCATGCTCAGTTCTACTTACTGAGGAGAAAAAGTGAAGAAAAATATGGTTGATTGCAGTTGTCAATGAATCTGGGGAAGTCCAGTGAAATCTCATGGGCTGAAGTGGAATTTGACTGAGACAGTTAGGTCAAGACCCTATTTTCAGAGAGGCAAAGATATCTTTTAATAACGTTTTTATAAATATCAAGATCTAAGCATTATGTTTTACTTTCAGTAGTCACACCTAGGATCATAGCATCATACTAGAAGACAGGGTGTTGGATGGAATCTAATGTAGTTTGATTACAAAGACAAACAGAAAAGAGCCTATCTAAAAGCCACTCGAGGGAGCTTTTTGGAGATCTTGTTAAAGTTCTTTTTGTAAAAGATAAGCTTTGAATTGCAAACCCTGCTCCCCCAAGTTATAAAGTAGCTGGGAGCAAAGGATGGTGATTTTAAAATAGAGTAAGTGTACAGACAGTATAAGGATCTTGTCTTTAGGGCCATACCAAGTAGAAAAGATACACCATGCAAAGAGAGACAACAAAATAAAATACACTTTCAAAAGTTTAATTTTGCTCATTTTAAAGTTGTATTTCCTCTATGGGATACACGTACTAAGACTGAGGATGAAAAATGGGGATAAGGAACACTGAAATAGTCTTACAATTCTCCCAAATTATTCTCTATTCTAGATCCATACACAAGAGAGCAATTCTCTGCCTTTTTTAAAGGCCTGTTCTCTAATGTTGAAATGACCATTTGTAAGAGTATGGAGAGAAAATATTAAATATAAACAGGAATCCTGGGGCCTGTAACATTGCTAGGTAATCAGTATTCCTCCTGGTTCTGCACACTAACAACTCTACACGTAACGGAGTCAGTTTTCATGCATGTTATTCACTTGTATCTGTTCTGACTCTCTACCCACCTTCCCCACCTTAACTCTCATCAAAATATCTTCACTGTTGTGGGGTGGAAAACTGTCCTTAAGGCAAGAAGTCGAACCTGGCAATACAGAGTGTGGCCTTGCCCCTTAATTTTAAGAAAAAAGTACTCTGAGAAAAATCCCATTTTGCTATTCACATCACTTAGTCTCTTCTTGCATTTTGCTCTTTCTTCCAGAAATAAAGTGATGATGGCTCCCTAAAAAACCCTTTAAGCCTTCCCAAAGATAAGATGAGCTTCTGATTATTGTCCTTACAATAAGATGCTATAATTTGCTCTCTCCCAAAAACTACTAGGGAAAGACAACATCTTTTTACATTAGGGGTGGAGATGAGAGTATCAGCCTTTAAAAATAGGATACTTGCTTGTTCTGACTTTGAAGCCTAACACAAGGATGTGGCTTTATGTGGAAACTTTCCCCATTTGGACTGGCCCTAGCTTTAGCCTCTTCAGCTTTACCATGGTGTCAAAGTAGAACACTCATCTGGAGATGAAGGTTCTTCTTTGTTTTTTTTTTTTTGAGATGGAGTATCGCCCTTGTTGCCCAGGCTGGAGTGCAGCGGCATAATCTTGGCTCACCGCAACTGCTGCCTTCCAGTTTCGAGTGATTCTCCCGCCTCAGCCTCCTGAGTAGCGATTACAGGCACCTGCCACCACACCTGGCTAATTTTTGTATTTTCAGTAGACGGGGTTTCACCATGTTGGCCAGGCTGGTCTCAAACTCCTGACCTCAGGTGATCCGCACACCTCGCCCTCCCAAAGTGCTGGGATTACAGGCATGAGCCACTGCACCCGACTGAAGGTTCTTCTCATTCTTGCTTTTACTTGTGTGATTTTGGTCAAGGTACTTAATATCTGTGGATCAGTTTCATCAGTTATAAAATAAGAGTTGGAACTAAAGTTAAGCCAAAGGTAAAAAAAGAATAATCATTATTACAGCTTCCCACATACTTTAATGACTCTTGGAAGTTATCTCACTCAAAAGCAGGATCTGCCTCACTTTAATTTGGGTCCTTATAACAGGTCCAGCATAAGATGGCATGGTCAGAGAACATGTACAGAGAACTGTACCCCATAATTATGAAGAGAGAGGTTTGTTTGCTTTTATTTTGGAACCTCTTCTATATTTGAAAAAACATATTCAATATAAATGAAAGGTCAGGGGTGAATGAATTGTGCTTTAAGTAAGTTTTGAAGACAACTGCCATCTAGTCTTTGCAGTCTGCAAAATTCTTCTTTAAGTGAATAAATGTGTAGGGCAAATCTCCATCACCTTGATCAGCATCTAATACCAACCTGACACTTAGAATTAAATTAGAGAAACAAAATTGGATACTTTGAGACTTGAGGGCTGATTATACTGCTTGAGCTAAGAATGGATTTAAACTCTTCCCTTATCCCATTTAAATCTAACTAGGTATAAACTCTCCATTACTAAGGAATAGAGGTGTGTCTGCAGAGGTGGAGGTTCCCCTTGATGTTCTTGGACAAGGAAACCTAATCCTTTCTTCTGACACACATGGTTGCAATAGAAACCATTTCCCAACTGCCAGTCTGGTTTTAATCTGTTGTTTCTAGCAAGAGAGGATTTGCAGGGAATGTTAAGGAGAGAACAAAATTACCAGAACTTACTATAAAGTAAAAGTGTTGATGAGAAATCAAAATTTAAACAAGTGTTCAAAATTGTAAGCATGAACATATGCAGACACATAGTTCATGCTATAAGAATAGGACTATAGAAGTTTTTAATCTTAGGTATGTTTAAAGTCTGCTCTCAATACAACATTTATATCTCACTTTACCAAAGTTCTTTAGCTTACTCAAATGATAGCAGTGGTAAAATACTGTCATTAAATACAGTGGTGCTTCATTTAAACAACACTGTTGGAGAAAGAAGTATTCCATAGGAGAATTTTCCATATAACCAACTGCATAATACACACTTTTCTTTCTTTTTTTTTTTCTCTGAGACAGTCTTGCTGTGTCGCCCAGTGTGGAATGCAGTGGCTCAGTCTGGGCTCCCTGAAACCTCTGCCTCCCTGGTTAAAGCAACTCTCGTGTCTCAGCCTCCCGAGTAGCTGGGACTACAGGCGCACACCACCATGCCCGGATAATTTTTGTATTTTTCATAGAGATAGGGTTTCACCATGTTGGCCAGGCTGGTCTGGAACTCCTGACCTCAAGAGATCTGCCCACCCCGGCCTCCCAAAGTGCTGGGATTACAGGTGTCAGCCACCATGCCCAGCCCATGATATATATACACTTTTAAATGTTAACCATTTTGTATGAAAACATTTCAAAAGTGTATTACGGGTTTTTTCTTTAAACATACATTGAATAATGTATCTTTCCCAGAGGAGTCACGGTTACCATTATTAAAAACTTATTAAAATAAGTTAAATATACTGAGCTGAATATATTCCTCCTCTTAGAAGATGGTGAGCTTTGTAGTCATACTTTCCCCAACACCAAAACGCTTACTGTGAAAAAGTACAAAAGTAGACAGAACTGGTTCATTTTTAATACATCCTGTGTCTTTTCTGTTAACTTCCTTCCAGTGGTTAAAAGCATATCAATCGCTGACAATAAGCTGTGTAATTTGTTCAAATCCAATTTACTTTTAAAAGAGGTGCCTACTCTGCACAAGAGACTATTCTAGGTGCTGGGGGAGATGTTAGAAATATAAACTATAGTCCTTGTCCAAGAAGCAAGGCTGAGTGACACCTGAGAGTTACCAGGTGACCACCAAGGTGCAAAACACAATTTATTACTTCTAACAAAGTCTAAAAATTAGCAAATATTTCTGATTTTAAAAATCAGGATACTGAAGTTATCAAACTTGTGGTCTGAAGTTCCACCTTTTTTAGTGGGACTATGTCTTGGAAATACGTCCCACGAAAATATTATTGGTCATGGGAGTCTGCAGATAAGACTAAGAACTACTTCTTGAAGAAATAAAGTAGGTATACACTTTGACAGCTTTTGGTGCACCATAGTCTTATTGCTAGGTTTTATCTTGCTATCTAGATGGCTAAGGATGTCAGAAATCTAACCTTGCTAATTGCTAGGGTCATATAATCTAATTAATAAAATATATGTAAAAAACTGTACTGTAATGCTTTGCTCTATGTATGAGTAAAACATGTAGGGCATTTATTAAACTGCATTTTACAAGGGATAACATACATCCCCTTTCCCCTGGCAAGGTTTGTTTCCAAGGTCTCAGTAATACCACATTCTTTGGGTTCTACAACACCTCTTGGCTCCTTTATTCCCATCATCTGGCTGCTTTCATTCCACAAACTCTATCTGGTGGTCTCAAGGATTTCCTTGGTTTCAAGTACCATCTGTTCTGTAGTTCATATCGCTTCTGAGCTTCAGACCCATGTATCTATTTAATTGGCACCACATTTTGGAAGTACTACAAGCACCTCAAATTTAACAGCCAAAACCAAACTGATGAGTTTTGTTGAAGGCTGTAACTTGATTTCCTAGTTTTTTTTTTTTTTTTTGCCTTCATCCCTTTTCTGCTCACTTTTCTGCTCACTTCTAAATTACACCAATTATACTTGAACTTCACCAGTACTTTGTATACCTACAAGATTATACTATACGGTTTTAATTTACTGTTTTGTCTTACCCTGGTAGATTTCAGCTCCTTTATAGGCATCTCTTATCTCCTACCTCTCCTTGGTAATTTTCAGTAGCTGGATGAATTATAACAAAACACATAAAGGAATCCTCATTAATTTCTTCCAGTTATATTTTTACTGAAACACTCGTAAATCTGTCTGGGCGATTTTTAGGTGAATTAACAGAAGCAGGAGAACTGTATTAAATTTTATCATAACCCCAAACAAAACAATTTCTTCCACCAGGTATAACCTTCCTGCAGTCTTTCCTAGATTAGGTTGAAACACCCCAGTCCTAACCACTCCTCCTCAAAACTTGGTGTTGGCTTCTTTAACACCTATTAAGTGTACATCATTTATTTATCCGATACTCTATTAGACTGTACACATCTTGAAGGCAAGATATGTCTTTCTCTGTACTTTCAGTGCCTAGCACATTACGGTAGGGTTCAACAAAGTTCACAGGACGAATGAAATAAGGCCACATATGCCCAGTGCGGTGGTGCATGCCTGTAATCCTAGCACTTTGAGAGGCCGAGGCAGATGGCTTGGCTTGAGCTCAGGAGTTTGAGAGGGCCTGGGCAACATGGTGAAACCCTGTCTCTACCAAAAATACAAAACTTAGCCGGGCGTGGTGGCGCACCCTTGTGGTCCCAGCTACTCAGGAGGCTGAGGCAGAACAGCTTGAGCCTGGGAGGCGGAGGTTACAGTGAGCCGAGATCGCGCCACTGCACTTCAGCCTGGGCGAGAGTGAGACCTTGTCTCAAAGAAAAAAAAAAAGGGAAATGAGGCCACATACGTCTAAAAAGACCACTTACATTGCCCTCTAAAAGAACTGGGAGTTCCTAAACAAACTTTTTTAAGGTTGCCTTCACAAAGCTAAGATGAGAAAGGCAGCCTACTTGACTTTCTTCCCAGTCTAAAGCGCTGCTACTAATAATCCCCAAAGAGATTCTCCTTCCAGGAAGGCTGATGCAGACATGGAATCCAGGGAAAATCACTAAAGCCCCACCTCGTTCCTGTCCCCACCTGCTCGTTAAAAACTGCACTCCGCCTGATAGCGGCTGCGCCGCGGAGCCTGGAGGCCCGGGCCGCGCCCAGCAAGCAGGAGTCGCGAGACTGGGATTGGCTCTCTGAACAGACGTCATTACGAACAAGACGGCTCCGCCCTTCTCAAGATGGCGCTGCACTCAATGCGGAAAGCGCGTGGGTGCTGGAGGTTCATCCGGGCACTTCATAAAGGATCCGCAGCTGCTCCCGCTCCCCAGGTAACCAAAGACGGCCCTTCCCTCCACGGCTTCCCACGCGCGAGGTTCTTCTCATCCCACTGCCCTCTATATCTCTCCTCCCGCTTCTTAGGGAAAGTACGTGCCTTCTCTCGCCTAAGGTCTACTCGCCTATGACTGCCGGCCTACTTAGAGCGTAGTGACGTTGCAAGGATACGTGATGACGTAAAGGTCCCTTGGTGGAAAAAGCGCGCCGCTTCCTGACGTCTTGAGGCAGCCTCCAGTTCTGGGAGCCGAGCGCCGCCGCTGTTGCCGGGCAACGCGGTGAGGCTACCCTAGCTGTGATGTTTTCAGAGACCGGTTGTTTTAGAGACTGCTCTTCTTATCGTGGTCCTATTACTGTTTTTACCCTCCTTACCCTAACAACAAGCTAAGGGGCTATCGGAGAGGTTAGGGAAGTCTTGTTAGGCATTGGGAAGCTTAGGTCCGGGCAGCAGATTGGCAGTGTGGTACTTGAGCAGGTGTCAGTGCTTCTTCCATTCTGGTTGCTTCTCGTGACTCCACAGCACTGCTGTATCTAGCAGGTGAAAGAGTGACCGCAAGCTGCCACAGAGTTCGTCCTGTCCTGCGCTTGACAGCACTGCCGTTACCATTAATCTCGTCGTATGGAGACCATGTCACGGCCTGGTCTTATTGGGATTTGTCTTAAATATTTGGAATTTTACCCTCAAAGCAAAAAAGTCAGGGGGAAGGGATACTCTTTCTGTTATTCAGGCTTTTACCAAACGTCTTCCAAGTGCAGTCTCAGTGGCAAGCACTTTGACATACGATGTCTACGGGAGATAGCTTCTGGGAACTAGAGGGAAAGGAGAGAATGTGGTAATGTAATTTCCTGGCGTCGTTTGCATATTCATTGCTATAATGCGTAGGTGTGAGGATGTCACACCTATTGTAACTGATGTGTTGAGAGCTAGACTGGAAGGTAGCCTAGAGGTCAAAGGTTTGGTCTGCCGCTTGATAGCTGTGTGAGGAGAGGAGTCAATCTCTTTGGGACGTTTTTTTTTTTTCTTTTTTTTCTCATATTGAGTGGAGGAAGAGTTGGACTGATTGACATGTTAATGTTCCTTCAAGCTCTGGGAAATCTATAGTTCCATGATTATGAAGCCAAAACAAAGCCAGTGAGAGTAATTATGGAAACCAAGATTTAGGTTCAACTTATTTTTCTAATCATGTCATAAATTTTTTGAACTTCCGTTTTTTTATTGATGTGAGCCTCTCAAAATTCTTATAAGCTAATGTATTAATATATTACCAGAAAGCTCCTTGTCAACAAACAACTATTCAAATGTTACTTTAAATTTCAGCAGCAATGTTAGGCAAGACAATTAGATAAATTTATCAAAAATTAGATAAATTTATCAAGAATTCCTCTTCTTGCAATTTGAGGGTTTGATTCCGCAGAAGCAGAATTAGCTGATTATTTATAATTAATAGCACATTAACACCTGTGTTATCAAAGTAGCTAAGCCTTAGACCCAAACTTCCTCTTATTCCAAACTAAAGAATTGAAGATGTCTTGAGAATAGAGAATCAAAGAGAAAAAAGAAAAAAAGAAAAAAACTACAGCCTGCTAAAGACTGCCCAGGGAAGTTTAAGACACTAAGTCATTATAAATGCTAAAGAAAAAATTTCTTAAACCTCTACTATTGTTGCAGTGGCATTTATGAATAGGGCTATTAAAGTTAATTATTAATCTAGATTGTTTCAAGATGTAGAATTTCCAGTACAGATGAATGTTTCTAAACATTTAATTTAGCTTTGAGTAGAATAAGAATTAAATGTGCGAGTATTTTTTTAAAGTGTAAATCTACATATAATTTCAGTCATTGAAAATGATGGTTTGAAAAATTAATGTGGTCTTTCAAAAGACTAAGACACAAAATTGTGTTCATAGTGTTATTACAGTGTTATGTTTATATATAAGTGTTTATATAAACATATACGTAGAAAAAAAGACTGGAAGGGAACAAACTTTTTTAACTTTTAAATTTTGCTTTGGCCTTCCTAAATAGTGAGTTAAAAGTTATTTGTTTCCTTTTACAGCATTCCATATTTTTCACATGTCTAAATTGAAGACACACTTTTTTATAACCAGAAAAAAGTTTTGAAATCATAAATCTTTATACAAATCTTTAGTCATTAATACCGTTTGTGATACTTTAGGTTTCTGGGGAAGATACTTGTCCCACAGTGCCATTATTAAAATGGCCTTAGAAAAGGACTACTAAAAATTTATGGCCACTTTTCCTGTATGTATCTTCTTTTTCTCTTGAAAAGCTTCCTTTGAAGTCAAAGGGATTTTGTGAACAGATGCAGAAATATGTGAAAGAGGCATTGGATTCTTAAACCAGATGCATTAGACATTTTTATGATATCTCATAACCTTTGTAGAAAACAAAGATTATTTTGCAAGACTAGTATAATGGGAAAAAATGTATATTTATCATATGAATGGTTCTATCAAAAACCAAGAAATAGCCACGTTAGTTTTTATTGGCTTTGGCTGTGCACTTACTCCCTGAGTTGTGAAGCAAAAGTGAATGAGCCATAGCAGTGCTATGTTAGAAACTCTAACTAATAAAGTATTGTGATTCCTAGGTTGTTTTAATGGTTTTTAGTGTTTTCCTTTTTAAAAACAAAATCTTGGGTAAAAAGCTTGACATAGGGCATTTTTGCTTATCTCAGATGCAGGCTTTTATCTCTCAAGGCCAGATGTAAACTGAAGTTGAAAATAAAAATTAGGGAGAAACAGGAATAACAGCACATCACTCCATACTCATTATGGGATGTCTACAATTTATATGAAAACGGTTTATTTTGCCAGGTGTTGCCTGACAGAAAACTGTTGAAATCTGACAAGATGAGCGTAGTCATAGAGTCAGAGGAATTAAGACTTGACATGTTCTGTTTAAATGTTGATGGTATTAGGTAAATTTAAGCCTGTCATCATTGGCCAAACACAGAATCCATACTTCTTTAAGAACTAAGTCATGATGGTGTTGTGCAAAGAGTGAAATACTGATGGTTAGATTTTTGCAAAAATATTTGTTACTCAGTTGAAGTACGATAAAGTGTCCACGTTTTATTGCAGTTGAACATGCTTCATTATTAGCAGTTCCTAGCCTGGGTTTGGCCAGTATTCACATAATGTTCTTGCTGTTAACAATTGCCAAGTATAGCCATTAGATGAAGAATTATGCCTTAAAAAAAAGCATGGTTTAAAATTTTGGACCCTGTATTTCTCACAAGACTTAAATTTTTTTAATTTAAAAATAATTTTAGATTTACAGAGTTGCAAAATTAGTACAGAGAATTTCTGTGTACCCTTCACCAAGCTTTGTCTTGAATAATCATAATACAGTTATCAAAATCAAGAAATTAATGTTGGTACAAAAATAGTAATTTAGCTACAGACTTAGTTCAAATTTCACTAGATTTTCACTGTCCCTTTACTTAGTCCAAGATCAAATCCAGGATCCTACATTGCATTTTGCTTTCATGTGTTTTGTAATCTATACATTTTCTCTTTCATGACCTTGGCACTTTTGAAGAGAACTGGTCAGTTATTTTGTAGAATGTCTCTCAGTTTAGGTTTATCTGATTTTTCTTTGTGATTAGACTGAGGTTATGGATTTTTGGCAAGAATACTGCGAAGAGATATTGTTCATAACAAGACCTTGAGGCAGATATTGCCACCTTATTTTAAACATGAAGAAATAGTCTTTAGTTAAGTAACTTGCCCAATGTCACACAATGGTGGAATTAGGATGGTAAGATTTAATGTAGGCATTTCATTCCGTATTTTGCAATTAGTATTTGTTACTGTAGGTTTCTGCATTGTTAATGACATTAAATTGGGGTAGTGTTCCCACTGACTTTTAGCTTTTCTCTGCCATGTATTGTTCATGCAACATGCAACATGAGCTAATCGGCATGGTATGTGTTCAAGAGCTACTACAACCATCTGGGAATTTTGCTAGTTGATTAGTCTGACAATTTGATGAGGTTACTTCATCTCTTGTGGCAAATAAAGGTGTTGCATGGATCCACTCTAAAGCTCCTTTTAATCTCAGTCAGTGAGTGTGTTTGTTTAAAGTGTTCTTGTGGTTGGTTGCTTTTGTGAACTGACCTAGTTTATTATAAATGATAATAATATTTAAATTCTTTGCAAAATAGCTTTGAGCAGCTAATGTAAACTACTGATAGTAACTGTTGAAAATATAGACGAAAGAAGAACTGTAGCTGAATGCTAAGGATTTATGCTAGCAGATAGTATGGCAGCCATGGCCTGGAAATGCTAAAGAGAGTGATGCTGCTGACCTCCAAATTCTTGCTCAGTGTATCTTTTGAATGACTGCAAGTTATAGAAGAGTTGTCTGCAGAATCTTCTGCAACTATATCTGCACACACACAGAGACAAAAATATATATATTTTTGTATAAATATATTTATACACATTTATTTATTTATTTATTTATTTAAACATGTATTGGCCAAGCACTGTGGCTGATGCCTGTAATCCCAACACTTTGGGAAGCCGAAGCCGGTGTATTTCTTGAGCTTAGGAATTTGAGACCAGCCTGGGCAACATAGTGAGACTTGTCTCTATCAAATATTCAAAAAATTAGCCGGGCTTAGTGGCATATGCATGTAGTACCAGCTAGTCAGGAGACTGAGGTAAGAGAATCCCCTGAGTCCAGGAAGGCTGCAGTGAGCAGTGATTATGCCACTGCACAGTTAAGATCCTGTCTGAAAAGCAAACAAAAAAGCCCCCCAAACCCATCTGTCTGTCTGCCTGTCTACCTCTCTCTCTCTCTCTCTCTCTAATCTATCTATCTCTATATTCCTTGTCTTTTAGAAAAGGAACTAACAGCTAGTGCGTGCTATGTGCTAAAGCCTCATGGTATGTGTTACACATACTTTGTCTCATTTACTTCATACAACAATTTGTAAATATTATTCTTCCCATTTTATAAAAGAGGAAACTAAGGTTCAGAGAGTTTAGGTAATTTTCCCAAGTCACAGAGTAAGTAAATAGCAGTAACACAATTCAAAGCTAGTCTTGCCTATGCTTTTCCCACTTTACCAGTAGTCTTTTTTTTTTTTTTTTTTT
>NW_012098699.1:394564-447807 GCF_000951045.1 Mandrillus leucophaeus | reverse complement strand
TTTTTTGTATTTTTTAGAAGAGACGGGGTTTCACTGTGTTAGCCAGGATGGTCTCGATCTCCTGACCTCGTGATCCGCCCGTCTCGGCTTCCCAAAGTGCTGGAATTACAGGCTTGAGCCACCGCGCCCGGCCAACCAGTAGTCTTTTATCAAATGAAATCTTACATGAATCCCTGTTATATAAAACAGATAAAAGCAAAGCTTTTCTGATTTAAGAAGCAGAGGAGTATTTTTAGCCCTGCTTGTTTGATTTCCCTCTCCCCCATTACCCACCCCACTCCACAACCCATGGGCTCCTGAGACACTGCCACACAATTTTGGATTTCTTAAGATGTAGGTTGAAAAATACTGCAGCTTCCATAAATATCCAAATAAGTTTGTTGATCAGGACCACATATGATGGATGGATTATTTTTAAGGAGCTGCACTGTAAATGAGTTTGAGAGTATTTACTTTGATGTGTATGTATTTTATAGCTAAAAGACAGTATTCTATTGATCTTAAGCTACCTGAGAGTACATGAGATAATAGCAGTCAAACAACTTTCTTTCCTTTTCTTGCCTTCTTTCTTTTTTACAGCTTAACTTCTGCCTAACATGCTGATCTTTGTGCCCAAAGGTAATGCTTTGGATTCACTCTGTCACTGTTGTAACTAACCTAGCCTCTAGCCTCCTCACAGAGAACACTTATTCTTGTTCTTTTCTGGACTCTATTCTACTGCCACCATTCAGGAGTTCAAGACTTTCTCTTCTGAAGATTACAATATGAGGCCTAAATCTTCCTCCTAAATTTCAACAGAGAAATTTACTCCTTTAGGGTAGACGCTGCTCAGCCACACTGTCAGACCCTTGATGCCGAGAGATAATTTATAGGTACAGAGGTGCTATGCTGACTCCAGCTTGAGTTAATTTAACTCTGCTCAGGCATTTACAGTTTTCTCTCTCTACCATTTCTTAACAATATCCTATCTTTTTTTCTCCAGTTCAGAGGCTTCACAGATTTCCTTAATTTCTCTGCTTACTGAGCATAGCAAGGTCATTTATAGGTCTTCGCACTGACCCATCACCTGAGTTCTGTTAGGTTTCTACTCATTAACCAAAATTCATCTGTAGCTTTCTTTTTTTCTTGCCATACAATCTTCTGTTTTTTTCTAGAGCTACTCCTCCTTTTCTAATTGAGAAAGTTCTAATTGAACTGACTTCTGGTTGGCTAAAGAACTGTTTTTTGTTTTTGTCTTTGTTTTTTTTTTTTTTTTTTTTGCCCTTTTACCTCCTAAAAAGCAGAGTGAAGCCAATCTGATTTTTAATTCATGGATATTCTTACAACTGCCGCTTCTACATCCTTTGCATTCTTTGCGGATGCACCAAACAGCATGCAAGAATGTCAGTTTCTTCTTCACATTCTTATCTTCATGTTCTGACTGTGACTCACTGAGGATGGATCCCTGAATGACCTTGGTTAGGTTGCTTCTTATCCCATTTTCTTGAGATGATAGGTGTAGATTTTTCAGTAAGGTAGTTGAAAGTATAAAATAAAATAACATCTTACTTTGTAAAACATTTTAAAGTGGAATCTATTCTCTTTAATAATATCCTATTTTAATACAGCATTTTGTAGTTTTCAGAATGCTTCACATTCTCGTTTACTCTTGAGTATAATATACAAAGTTCCTCTGTTTAGCCATCAAAAATTTTTACTCATTGATTAAACTTTTATTGTGCCTTCCCATGTTTTTTAACCAGTTTTGCAATGATGATGAATATAAAGTAAATATCCGTGTTCTTTCAAATTTTACTTCAGCGACTATTATCCTATTTGTACTAAAATTAATTTAGTGTTTAATTCATTTTTGGGCCCTGGTCTGATAGTATTGTGATAATTTCAGTTATTACTAAACATGATGGTAATGGAGGTGGTGGTGATAATAGCAAACATTCATTGGATGCTTACTATGTGCCAAGCATGGTTTTAAGTATTTGACATTCATTAACTCATTTAATCCTCATAACTCAATGAGGTAGATGTTATTAGCCCCATTTTATAGATGGTGATGTTGGGAGGTTAGATAACTAACCTAAGGTTACATAGCTAGCAAGTGCCGGAACCAAAATGTAAACCCAGCTAGCCTGATTCCAAACCCTGTGCACTAACTACAATGATGATAAATTCTGAAACAAAGTACACATGTTAATTTGCTGATAACTGCCTTGTAACTTTTAAATCTGTTCTATGAAAGCCACTTATATATCTTGCCATGGTGACATGTAGAGTAGAAATTATAAATCATCCTTTGTTGTTGCTATTCTTACAGTCTTGTTTGGCTCAATGAATTATGAGAAAGAAGCAAAGCTGTCTTGTAAATTTATCTCCATGTCTCTATTTGGCTACTACCACTAGGATTACCTTGTGTAAAATAAGGGCTTTTAACACATGAGTCCCAAGGTGCATGTAGGAAGTTCTATTTATACACAGTCTATAGCTAAAAGGTCAACCTGCACAGAGCCCTGCAGGCAGAGGAGAGGTGGTGAGAGCTAAAGCTGATGGATGACCAGGGGACCAGTATCTAGGGTCTAGTTGGGATTTATGGCTAGAGTGCTTTCTTCAAGAAGTAGCAGAAGTACGAAGTGAAAAGGTGGGGAATATGAAAATAGTGTTGTGGGCCATTTCTGCAAGGGGCAAGGAAGAATTTGATTCTAAAAGATTGTCCTTTGAAGGAGTTCTTAAAGAGGTCTATAATTCATTAATTATAGAGTATTAAGGTGAGTGTATTAATATATTAGAATGATGATAAGGCTTTAAAATTAGCAATATTGAACAGAATTCATTTTATACATCAAACAAAGAGCTTCTCATGAACTTTTTGTCATACTCCTCATGAACAGAGACTTTGCATGGAGTGGTCAACTTTATTATATGAATAAAGCCTACTCTTTATTCACCATGTTACTTTGGACCCTTTTGGGAAGCAGGAGAATATAAAAGTGAAGGAAAATGGAGCTGTTTGTTCAAATCCCAGATTTGGATTCCTGTCCTCCCATGGGGAGAATGCTCTGAGCAGCCAGTTCATAAATTTGCTGGAAAAGAGAAGAGGCCTCTTGGGCTGAGGGTGAGTGTGCAGTGCGAAGTTGGAGTCCCAAGGGAGATGTTAAGGACCAGACTGTGTGGAACCCTTGCCAGTCGGGGGGAGAGAGCCAGATTGGCCCCCCGACTATGGCTACTAGTTACCTGGCAAACTGGCTTTTCCCATGGCTGGCAGCCTTCTAGCTACTCCCATGCCACTAAGCTATGAGACATCCAGACTCAATAACTTATTAGAGACCCAAGTTCATCGGGGATAAACATTCACACAAACATTGTACTAAGTTGACTGGCTCTTCATTAAGAGGAAGTGTGGGAAAGTAGATCATGCATGACTATTTGGATCAGCCAGGCCTGGCTCCACCACCACATTTTAAATGTGATTCCAGGCAGTTTTTTGACCTCACTAAACCTCAGTTGTCTCATGTGCAACATGTTAATAATAATACTCACATTGTAGGAATTTTATGTAGATTTGAAATCCTACCATATATAAAGTTCCTTGGCTACGGCACAGCACCTGGTAGGTCCTCCCTGCTTGATGATGACTTCTTCAATAATATATAATTCTATCCAGCAACCTTTCTCTTTTTATCACTCTTAGTAGGATTTTTCCCATTGCCATACTATTCTTTCTCCCCTAAAACACCCCCCAAAATCAGTCTGACTACGTTAATCTCCCAAAAGCAGGGTTCTAATTATGTTGTTCCCTTGCTGAGAAGCCTGTGGGGGTTTCTGATAAAGTCCAGACTTCCCACAGAACGTTTAAAACTTTGCACAGTCCGGATCCAAAATACCTCTCTATACCATTGCTATCTTACATAGATCCTTTGCCCTAGAGTTCACAAAATTTCCAAGTTTCCTCAGAGCGACTCCCTTTTACTTCCTTATTAATGCCATTACCTATTCTTGGAAAGGCCTTTCTTCTTATCCTTATCTGTCTGTATTCTATCATTCTTTAAAAACAAAACAGAAATATGTACAGCTTTCTGCCATATCAATTATACCACAATGAAGTGTTTTAAAACAAACAGCAACAAAACAAATCTCATATATAGGTTCTAAAAACTTTGTTCTGAAGCTGGAAATGATTGCTTCCATTTTGAAATTTTACAGGACATTGTATCTTTCTTATAGAAAAAAAATACATCGTTTATATTCTGTCTTTGTGTGTAGGCATTTGCTTTAAGATAGATGGAAGAGCATGCTCTTTTTCATTTGGACCTTTTGTGAATACCTCAGCAGAAAACAGTTTAGTGTGCACCATACCACAGGTACAGCATAGGTTGCTACTCAACAGGTAGACCTCACCAGGCAGTATGTTTCTAGAGGCCACCACCAGTCATGAAAGACAGGAAGATTCTTCCTGTTGAGCCCTGGCTGTGATAACTATGTGTGTGAGAAAATGAATTATTATAATAATAAAGATTTAATTCTTAAATCTTTGGCATAATAACTCCTATTACAGAAGGAGCTCAATAAGTATTTAATGAGTGAATGAATTCAGTGAAAAAAAATCAATGAGACAACACATGAGACAGTGCATGGCATTGTCATCAAGGAGACTGCTGAACTTAAACCATACATTTTTGTGTGCATTTTTATTTTTTTAATTACAAAAGATGTGTAATGTTTGCTGCAGTTAATAAGTGATCTTATTGCCCCAAGTATCCACATGTTTATAAATGATTGGAAGGTCATACTAATCATTTAGAGAAAATTTATTTCAACAATTTTCTCTAAGAGGGTATGAATTTCAAATTTCTTGCTTAACTGTCTTTTATTGCCACTCTGGCCCTAATAGTATTTTTCACAGGTACCACTAATTATACTAGGGTTTGCCACCTCTTTATATTATACTGAGGTTTGTTACATTTGTATATAGAAAAGTGTAGACATACTCAGGATTAAGATGAAAAGATTTTAACTGTGGTTTTGCCTCAAGGAACTGTCTAGTTCATAAATGTGCCGTATTATCTATATAACCACTGATGTGGTATTTGCTTTTATAATCCAGAGTATGCTTTCTTCCACTTAAAAAGCAAATAAAAAGCTCATTGATTGTATTGACATTGCCTTTTTTTTTTTTTTCTCATTTACCTACCTTAAGCCCCGTTTAAGCAACCTGTCAAACCATGCCTAGCATTTTTGCTCTGTAGATCTTGGTATGCCCTGCATAGATCAAGAAAACAGCCCTAGGTCTCACTGCACCGTTACACGATGTAGATAGGCCATTTGTAAGCTAATGCAACTTCATTTTTCTTTGCACCTTGATAAATGCAGAGAAATGTGATTCAAACAGATTTTATATCTATATAACTAAGGTTTTGCAAAGAATTTATATTTTCTTCTTTTAAAGTGGCCAGTGATATTATAGTAGTTGGTCAGGAAAGCTTTATTGCAATGCTTGCTTACCAAATTGTCATTACATGTTTAATAAAACCTTAAATCGTGCTATATCATATCTGTTAGAGAGAATGGGATTTTTTTTTTTTTTTTTTTTTTTTTTTTTTTGAGATAGAGTATCGCTCTGTTGCCCAGGCTGGAGTGCAGTGGTGCAGTCAGAGCTCACTGCAGCCTTGATGTCCTGGACTCAAGTGATCCTCCTTGTGATACTCACCTTCCTGCGTAGCTGGGACTACAAGCACAGGCCACCACATTTGGCTACTTTTTTTGTTTTTTATTAAATGCGAGGTCTCACTATGCTGTCCAGTCTGATCCCAAGCTCCTGGGCTCAAATGGTTCTCCTGCCTCAGCCTCCCAAAGTGTTGAGATTACAGGTGTGAGCCACTCTGCCTGGCCAAGAGGACAGGTTTGGTTGCAGCATCTATCTGGTAAATCTATGTCTAACTGTATTCAGGCTGCTATAACAAAATACCATAGACTGTGTATCATAAACAACAGACATTTATTTGTCACAGTTCTGGAGGCTAGGAAGTCCAAGATCAAGGTGCTGACACATTCCATGTCTGGTGAGGGCTACCTTCCTGGTTCATTCTCTGAGATCTTTTTTATGAGGGCGCTGATCACCTCCCAAAAGCCCTACCTCCTAATGCCATTACATTGGGAATTAGGTTCCAACATATGAATTTTGGGAGGACACAAACATTCTCTTGCAGTCTGTGACTACAGTGGCCAGACATCTTGCAAAATCCAGAACCAGTTATACTTTATAACCATAAATCTTTAAAGTGTCTTTGAAATTTCAATGTTTCAGCATCCACCTGACATCTCCTGCACTGTGTCTCACATGCTAAAATAGAACAAAACTTCTTTAGCAGACCACATTCCCTTAACTTTGATTGAAAATATATTAACATATCTATGACTAAAATAGAGACACAGCTTGCCCTCTTGTCTGTCTTTTCCATCTAGCTAGCAGGGATTTTGGTCAGGCTTCCATTATACCTGTCTTTTTGAAAGTCAGATGCTTACCTTTAGACCAACCATGTGGATATAGGGTCAACCAGTTTCCATTTTGACTGCAAGTTAGAAGGAATGGGGAATGAGAGGGGTGGCTATTCAAAAAGGAGTAACAAAGCCATGACCACTGATGGGATTACTGTCAGCTGAATACCATTTAAATTCCATTTTCTACAAGGAGATCATTAAGAATAAAGCATGTACATTGCAGGGGTGGGGGGATGGGAGTGGGTGGGTGGCAGGGAATGTTAAATCAAGCTTTTTAAAAATTTCTCTCAGTTCAAACCCTGGGGAGGAAACCAGAGTTGAGGAATTAAAAAAGGGAGACAGAGATGGCAGAAGAATCGTTAGAGTGTAGATCTAAGGATTCCAAGGGGGTAGAGAATGTCAAGAAGAAGAAATGAAGAGCAAGATAGTGACATGGTAAGATAAAGACTAAAAATTATCCATTAGAATTTAACCTATAATCCCAGCACTTTGGGAGGCTGAGGTGGGTGGATCACCTGAGGAGTTTGAGACAAGCCTGGCCAACATAGTGAAACACCATCTCTACTAAAAAATACAAAAATTAGAGGCCAGTGGTTGTGGGTGCCTATAATCCCAGCTTCTTGGGAAGCTGGGGTAGGAGAATAGCGTGAACCCAGGAGGTGGAGGTTGCAGTGAGCCAAGATCGCACCACTGCACTCCGGCCTGGGCAACAGAGCAAGACTCCATCTCAAAAAAAAAGAATTTACAGTTGGTATTATCGCTAAAGACATTAGCAAACAAAAGCTTTAGAAGAGTTATTGGTGAAGAAGTTCAGTTACAATGAGAGAAAAGGTGAGAAAGTGAGTATTGCTCGTTTGAAGATCCTGATTGAGAAGGGAGTGAGCAGGTGAAGGAAGCTATAAAGAATGGCCTTACCAAAAATTTTCTTGAAGGTAAGGTCTTTTGGGATGAAAGAAACTTGAACATGACTGTTAGAGCAAGTAAAGATGGAGAGATTGACGATACAGGAAAGAGATGGAAAGAAATGGGAAAAAATTTGTCCAGAGCAAATGATTGAACACTAGGAAAGTGGGAGAAAGGTAGAGGTAGGTGTGGGTCTAGGTAAGTTTGCTGAGAATGGCATGGGAAATCAAGGAGCTCCAAACACTGCTGAGCGTCATTCTCTCAGATGGCTTTAGTCCTGAGGTGATGGTGTAGGTCAGTGGGTTTGTGTATGGATTCTGCAATCGGTCTCCTTGCATTCAAACCAAAGTTCTTCCATTCAATAAATGGGTATCCTTGGGCAAGTTACTGAGCCTCTCTGTACCTCATTTTCGTTTATAACATGGAGAAGAACATTGAGATAAAAGCTTGAGCTAGACTGCCAGGATTTGGAGCTAGTTAGCTCTACTGCTTACTGGCAGTGTGACCTTGTGAAGTCACTTGATTTTTCTGTGCCTGAATGTTTTTTCATCTGTAAAACAGAGACCATAATACTATATACCTCAATTTTTGGCTCTCTGAGCAGCACCATGGCAGTTGGCAAGAACAAGCGCCTAATAAAAGGCGGCAAAAAGGGAGCCAAGAAGAAAGTGGTTGATCCGTTTTCTAAGAATGATTGGTATGATGTGAAAGCACTTGCTATGTTCAATATAAGAAATATTGGAAAGATGCTAGTCACCAGGACCCAAGGAATCAAAATTGCATCTGATGGCTTCAAGGGTTGTGTGTTTTAAATGAGTCTAATTGATTTGCAGAATGATAAAGTTGCATTTAGAAAATTCAAGCTAATTACTGAAGACGTTCAGGGCAAAAACTGCCTAACATCCATGGCGTGGATCTTACCCGTGACAAAATGTGTTCCATGGTCAAAAAACGGCAGACAATGATTGAAGCTCACATTGATGTCAAGACTACTGATGTTTACTTGCTTCATTTGTTCTGTGTTGGTTTCACTAAAAAATGCAACAATCAGATATGGAAGACCTTTTATGCTCAGCACCAACAGGTCCTCCAAATCCGGAAGAAGATGATGGAAATCATGACCTGAGAGGTACAGACAAATGACTTGAAATAAGTGGTCAATAATTGATTCCAGACAGTAATGGAAAAGACATAGAAAAGGCTTGCCAATCTATTTATCCTCTCTATGATGTCTTTGTTAGAAAAGTAAAAATGCTGAAGAAGCTGAAGTTTGAATTGGGAAGACTTATGGAGCTTCATGGTGAAGGTAGCAGTTTTGGAAAAGTCACTGGGGACAAGACAGGTGCTAAAGTTGAACGAACTGATGTATATGAACCACCAGTCCAAGAATCTGTTTGAAGTTCAGACTTATAATAGTGGCAAATAAAAAGTCCTCTATTTGTGGGAAAAAAACCCAAATAGTATCTACCTCAGAGTGTTACCATGAGTGTGAGAATTCAATGAGTTAATATTTGTAACTATGTAGAACAGTGCTAGGCACACTGTAGGTATATGTAGGTTTTTAAAAAGGGTTTTATAAGCAGGGTTGAGAGCCTAATTGAAATTAGAAATTGCAAATTAGATTTGGAACAAAATTCTGCATTATTTTGAGATTTTTTTTTTTTTTTTTTCGCCCAAAACTGCTCAGCTAGTAAGGGGTATAAGTGAATAATGAGTTCTTTACCCTTGATCCACGATTGGAGTTTTTGTCTTGGCTATTGGTACACTGTGGCAAGGGGAGCTGAGGTTGCTTGGGAGAACATAGTCCAAGTGATGACCTTGGGGCCAGGCTGGGTAGGGAAGAAGAGAAGACAGGTAGAGAGTGCTGTATCAGCAAAAAATGGAAAAATCAAAGGCTGTGATTTCTAAATAAGGTTGAAGAGCACATATAGTGGGAATTAGAGAATGAAAGAGTTAAAAGGTAGAAGGTTGCAGACTGAGTAGAATATTGACGTTTATGATTTCAAAAATGGAGAAATTCTGTGTAATGGTAAGGCCCAGGGTATAACATGGGAATAAAGGATTGAGGTTGAGGAGATGCAACAAATGTATTGAATGCTAGTGTATTGGATAGGTAGTCTACCTGATAATTGAACTCTCTTGGAGAATAGAATTTGAGGCAGAGAGACAGCCAGCTTCCTAATCCTTTAATCAGTTTAGAAGAATATTCAAGAGGTGGAAAGATAAAAACAGAGGCCTGAATAAGTGTAAATATCTACTCTTCTCTTGTTTATGTAGTCATGTAAAACTTTTTGGACCCATTGTCTTCTGAATGATTAAAAGACCCTGGTCAGTGGAGGATTATTTGAATATGTCACCTGGTGAATTCTGTCCTCATCTCTAATTCATGAGAGTAATGAAGTTGTGAGTATTTTATAGTATTGATTCAACAAGTATTTAGTGAATACTTATTGTGTGGTAGGTATTGGAGATAGACCAGTGAAAAACAGAAATCTTAAATTCCAGTAGGAGAGACAGACAACAAGTAATTAAGATATATAGTATGTTAGATAATAGTGATATGGAGAATAAAACAAAGCAAAGCAGGAATCAGGAGGTGGGGAGCCAAAGGGTACCACAGTTGTAAATTGGGTGGTCAGCAGAGGCCTCCAAGAAGGTGACTTTTAATGGAAGACCTGAAGGTGGTGAGAACATGTACAAAGTAGATATCTGAGGGAAGAGGATGCGAGGAAGAGGAAAGAAGAATGGAAAAGCCACGAGGTGGGGGCTAAACTGTCATGTTTGAAGACCAGCATAGAGGCCAGTATGGCTGCAGGACAGTGAGCATTTTCTATAACAAATACTATATAGCACTTACTATGTATTGGATACTTTTCTAAATACTTCACAAGTATTAACTCATTTAATTGTTATATCAACCCTATAAGACGGTACAGATGAGGATCTGTGAAACAGATGTTAAGTAACTTGCCACACAAGCAACAGAATGCGCACAGCTAACAAGGGTGAAGAACCAGGACCTTAACCTTGGGGTGGTTTGCATTATGCTGTTCACTATAGTAATCATATATGAAGTCAGATGGCTAATAGGAGGGTGGACGTGGGGAGGTCAGTTGTATAGAACCTTAGAATAAATTGTAAAGACTTTGACTTTTTCTGGCATTAAATTGGGAAGTCATGGGAAGGTTTTGTGTGGGAGAATAGCGTCATATGATGTAAGTTTTAAAGTCTCACTCTGGTTATCATGTTAAAAATAGAATATAGAGGAACAAGAGTAGAAGCAAGGAGACCAGGTAAGAGGCTACAGGATTCAAGCAAGAGATGATGGTGGCTTGGATTAGGGTGAGTGGTGAAGATGGTTTCATGAGGCGTGATCAGGTTCTGGATATTTATTTTATTTTTTTATTTTATTTCATGTCATTTCATTTCATTCCATTTTTTGAGACAGAGCCTCACTGTGTCACCCAGGCTGGAGTGCAGTGGCGCTATCTCGGCTCACTCCAAACTCCACCTCCTGGGTTCAAGCGATTCTCCTGCCTCCGCCTCCCAAGTAGCTGGGACTACAGGAGAGCGCCATGCCTGACTAATTTTTGTATTTTTAGTAGAGATGAGGTTTCACTGTGTTGGTCAGGCTGGTCTCGAAATCCTGAGTTCAAGTGATCTGCCCACCTTGGCCTCCCAAAGCATTGGGATTACAGGCATGAGCCACCACACCCGGCCATGGATATTTATTTTAAAGCTACAGCAAATAAGATTTTCTGACTAATTAGATGGAAGATGAAAGAAACAAAAGAGTCAATGATGATTCCAAAGTTTCTGGCCAGAGCAACTGAAAGAATGAATTTGCAATTTACTGAGATAGAAAATAATGTAACAGTAACAAGATTTTGGGAGGGAAGATCAGGGGTTATCAGGAGTTAAGTTTTAGGCAAATTGAGTTTAGATGCTTCGTGAACATCTAAGTGGAAATGTCAGGTAGGCCGTTACACATGTGAGACCAAAGCTTAGGGGAGAGATATAGATGGAGATGTACATTTGAGAGTCCTCTGTATAGACTGTGCTGAAAGCCTTGAGATAGGGTATGATTATCTGTGCAGTAGATTTAGAAAGAGAAGAGAGGAGTGGAGGGGAAAGATGGGAGGGGAGGGTGAGAGGGGAGGGGTGGTTCCAGTACTGAGCCTGTGAACATTCCAACATTAAGAGGCTGGGATGATGAGAACCAGACAAGATCTATTATCCAGATAAGTATAAGATAAGTAGGAAGTGGTAACATGCTGGAAGCCAAGTTAGGAAAATGTTTTATAGACTAACATTAATGTGTGTGTGTGTACGCATGCACACAAGTGCATGCTCTTGCACATAGTCAAAAACACCCTCCCCCCAACACACACATGTCTTATATGTAGATAGAATGATGAGGAGTATCAACTACTTTTCTTCAATAATTACCATAGTCTCTACTTGCAGGCAGATTTAATTGGGAAGCCAAATTATTAAGTAAGATAGCTTGATGGGTATGGAATCAGAGCAAAGGGAGTTCACTGAAGCACTTCATTGGCTAAGGTAATCAAGCTATCATTATCCAAAGATCCATCTCCAGTATGGGACACACCTGTTCCTTGAGCAACATATTGCTGGCCTGTGCCATAGTGCCAACTCACTTGGGCAGTTCTTTAAAACCCAAGGCCAAAGTTTTCCCAGTAGAGCTTCTTTTTTAAAGCTTCCACCCCTCAAGGGGACATATTCTTTCTTTAGATATGTTGATGTGCCTCATTTTGTTTCTATAAGTGTATTAAGTCTTGTCCTCAGAGTTCTTACACTTTTTGAGGGGGGAGGGTGGGGTCAGTATTTCCTTTGATTAAAATGTTGACCTCCTATCTTGAAAAGTGTGTATATGCATTCTCAAAACTGCATACAGTTTCACAAGTTCATAAACCCAAGTTAAGAACTCCTACATTTTTTTTCCTATCCTCAGCCGATTTTTTCTTCTCAATTTCTCTTACTATTCTTTTTTTTTCTCCCTCACCCTCCTCGCATCCGTTTCCCCAAATCCCCAGAGTCCATTCTGTCATTCTTATGCCATTGTGTCTTCATAGTTTAGCTACCACTTGTGAGAACATACTGTGTTTGATTTTCCCATTCATGAGTTACTTCACTTAGAAGAGTGGTCTCCAACTTCATCCAGGTTGATGTGAATGCCATTATTTAATTCCTTTTTATGGCTGAGTAGTATTCCATGGTATATATACCACATTTTCTTTACCCACTTGGTTGATGGGCATTTAAGCTGGTTCCATATTTTTGCGATTGTGAATTGTGCTGCTGTAAACATGTGTGCCTACATGTCTTTTTCATAAAAATGACTTCTTTTCCTCTGGGCAGATATCCAGTAGTGGGATTGCTGGATCAAATGGTAGTTCTGCTTTTAATTCTTTAAGGAATCTTCATAGTATTTTCCATAGTGGTTGTACTAGTTTACATTCCCACCAGCAGTGTAAAACTGTTCCTTCTCACCACATCCACGCCAACATCTATTACTTTTTGATTTTTAAATTATGGCCATTCTTGCAGGAGTAAGGTGGTATCACATTGTGGTTTTGATTTGCATTTCCCTGATAATTAGTAATTTTTATTTTAGCATTTTTCCATGTGCTTATGGCCATTTGTATATCTTCTTTTGAGAATTGTCTATTCATGTCCTTCGCCCACTTTTTGATGGGATTGATTGCTTTTTTCTTGCTAATTTGCTTGAGTTCTTTGTAGATTCTGGATATTAGTCCTTTGTCAGGTATGTAGATTCTGAAGATTTTCTTCCATACTGTGAGTTGTCTGTTTACTCTACTGATTATTGCTTTTGCTGTGTAGGTACTTTTTAGTTTAATTAAGTCCCATCTATTTATCTTGGTTTTTGTTGCATTTGCTTTTGGGCACTTGCTCATGAATTCTTTGCCTAGGCTAATATCTAGGAGAATTTTTCTGATGTTATCTCCTAGAATTTTTAGGTTTCAGGTCTCAGATTTAAGTCTTTGATCAATCTTGAGTTGATTTTTGTATAAAGTGAGAGATGAAGATCCAGTTTCATTATTCTACATGTGGCTTGCCAATTATCCCAGCACCATTTGTTGAATAGGGTGTCCTTTCCTCACTTTATGTTTTTGTTTGCTTTCTCGAAGATCAGTTGGCTGTAAGTATTTAGCTTTATTTCTGGGTTCTCTATTCCATTCCATTGTACTATGTGCCTGTTTTTATACTAGTACTATGCTGTTTTGGTAATTCTAACCTTGTAGTAGTTTGAAGTTGGGTAATGTGATGCCTCCAGATTTGTTCTTTTTTCCTGGTCTTGCTTTGGCTATGTGGGCTCTTTTTTTGTTACATGTAAATTTTAGGATTGTTTTTTCTAGTTCTGTGAAGAGTGTTGGTGGTATTTTGATGGGAATTGCACTGAATTTATAGATCGCTTTTGGCAGTATGGTCATTTTTACAATATTGATTCTACCCATTCATGGACATGGGATGTGTTTCCATTTGTTTGTGTCATCTCTGATTTCCTTCAGCAGTATTTCATCGTTTTCCTTGTAGAGATCTTTCACCTCTTAGGGTTAGGTATATTCCTAAGAATTTTATTTTATTTTATTGCAGCTGTTGTAAAAGGGGTTGAATTCTTGATTTGATTCTCAGCTTGATTGCTATTGGTGTATAGCAGTGCTACTGATTTATGTACATTGATTTTGTATCTGAAACTTTACTGAATTCATTTATTAGATCTAGGACCTTTTTAGATGAGTCTTTTTTTTTAAATTTTTTTTTTATTATACTTTAAGTTCTAGGGTACATGTGCACAACGTGCAGGTTTGTTACATATGTATACTTGTGCCATGTTGGTGTACCTGTCTCTTATACACATCTAGATGTGTATAAGAGACAGCATTAGTTGATGCAGTTTCTTCCTAACCTCGATGGTCTTTACATTTTGACATGTTTTTGCAATGGCTGGTACCGGTTGTTCCTTTCCATGTTTAGTGCTTCCTTCAGGATCTCTTGTAGGGCAGACCTGGTGGTGACAAAATCTCTAAGCATTTGCTTGTCTGTAAAGGATTTTATTTCTCTTTCACTTATGAAACTTAGTTTGGCTGGATATGAAATTCTGGGTTTAAAATTCTTTTCTTTCAGAATGTTGAATATTGACCCCCACTGTCTTCTGGCTTGGAGAGTTTCTGCCGAGAGATCTGCTGTTAGTCTGATGGGCTTCTCTTTGTGGGTAACCCGACCTTTCTCTCTGGCTGCCCTGAACAGTTTTTCCTTCATTTCAACTTTGGTGAATCTGAGAATTATGTATCTTGGAGTTGCTCTTCTCGAGGAGTATCTTTGTGGCATTCTCTGTATTTCCTGAATTTGAATGTTGGCCTGCCTTACTAGGTTGGGGAAGTTCTCCTGGATGATATTCTGAAGAGTGTTTTCCAACTTGGTTCCATTTTCCCCCTCACTTTCAGGCACCCCAATCAGACGTAGATTTGGTCTTTTCACATAATCCCATACTTCTTAAAAGCTTTGTTCATTTCTTTTTCCTCTTTTTTCTTTAGACTTCTCGCTTCGTTTCATTCCTTTGATCCTCAATCGCTGATACTCTTTCTTCCAGTTGAT
Source organism: Mandrillus leucophaeus (assembly GCF_000951045.1). Classification (NCBI taxonomy): domain Eukaryota; kingdom Metazoa; phylum Chordata; class Mammalia; order Primates; family Cercopithecidae; genus Mandrillus; species Mandrillus leucophaeus. The sequence continues at coordinate 432,774 of NW_012098699.1, read as the reverse complement.
CGAGTCGGTTACTGAAGCTTGTGCATTTGTCACATATTTCTTGTGTCATGGTTTTTATTCCTGTCAGTTCGTTTATGACCTTCTCTGCACTGATTAGTCTAGTTATCCATTCTTCCATTCTTTTTTCAAGATTTTTAGTTTGTTTGCTCTGGGAATGTAATTCCTCCTTTAGCTCTGAGAAGTTTGATGGACTGAAGCCTTCTTCTCTTAACTCGTCAAAGTCATTCTCTGTCCAGCTTGGATCCATTGCTGGTGATGAGCTGCGTTCCTTTGGATGGGGAGATGTGCTCTTATTTTTTGAATTTCCAGGTTTTCTGCCCTTCTTTTTCCCCATCTTTGTGGTTTTATCTGCCTTTGGTCTTTGATGATGGTGACATACTGATGGGGTTTGGTGTGGGTGTCCTTCCTGTTTGTTAGTTTTCCTTGTAACAGTCAGGACCCTCAGCTGTAGGTCTGTTGGAGATTGCTTGAGGTCCACTCCAGATGCTGTTTGCCTGGGTATCAGCAGCGGAGGCTGCCGAAGATAGAATATTGCTGCACAGCGAGTGTTGCCATCTGATTCTTGCTCTGGAAGCTTCGTCTCAGGGGTGTATGCAGCCCTGTGAGGTGTGAGGTGTTGGGCTGCACCTAGGCGGGGATGTCTCCCAGTTAGGCTACTCAGGGGTCAGGGACCCACTTGAGCAGGCGGTCTGTCCATTCTCAGATCTGAACCTCCATGCTGTGAGATCCACTGCTGTCATCAAAGTTGTCAGACAGGGACATTTACCTCTGCTGAGGTTTCTGCTGCTTTTTGTTTAGCTATGCCCTGTCCCCAGAGGAGGTGTCTACAGAGGCAGGCAGGCCTCCTTGAGCTGTGGTGGGCTCCACCCAATTTGAGCTTCCTGGTGGCTTTGTTTACCTACTTAAGCCTCAGCAATGGTGGGCGCTCCTCCCTCAGCCTCGCTGCCACCTTGTAGTTATATCACAGACTGCTGTGCTAGCAACGAGGGAGGCTCTGTGGGCGTGGGAGCCTCCCAGCCAGGTGTGGGATATAATCTCCTGGTGTGCTGTTTGCTAAGACCCTTGGTAAAGCGCAGTATTGGGGTGGGAGTTACCTGATTTTCCAGGTGTTGTGTGTCTCAGTTCCCCTGGCTAGGAAAAGGGATTCCCTTCCCCCTTGCACTTTCCAGGTGAGGCGATGCCTCGCTCTGCTTCAGCTTTTGCTGGTCAGGCTGCAGCAGCTGACCAGCACTGATTGTCTGGCACTCCCCGGTGAGATGAACCCGGTACCTCAGTTGAAAATGCAGAAATCACCCGTCTTCTGTGTCGCTCACGCTGGGAGCTGGAGACTGGAGCTGTTCCTATTCGGCCATCTTGCTCCGCCCTCCTGTATTCTTCTTGGATGAGTCTTTGGGTTATCTAGGTATGCAATCATTTCATTGCTAAAGAGCAACAGTTTGACTTCCTCATTACCAATTTGGATGCCCTTTATTTCTCTCTCTTGTCTGATTACTCTGGCCAGGACTTCCAGTACCATATTGAATAGAATTGGTGAATATGGGTATCCTTGTCTTATTCCAGTTCTCAGGATAAATGCTTTCAACCTTTCCCCATCCAGTATAATGTTGCCTGTGGGTTTGTCATAGATGGCTTTTATTACCATAAGATATATCCCTTCTATGCCAATTTTCCTAAGGGTTTTAATCATAAAGAAATGTCAGATTTTGTCAAATGCTTTTTCTGCATCTGTTAAGATGATCATATGATTTTTGTTTTTATTTCTGTTTATGTGATATATCATTACATTTATTTACTTGTGTATGTTAAACCAACCTCGTGTCCCTGGTATGAAACCCACTTGATCATGGTCGATTATCTTTTTGATATTGTGTTGAATTCATTTAGCTACAGAAGATTTTTGCATCTGTTTTCATCAGAGATATTGGTCTGTAGTTTTCTTTTTCTTGTTATGTCCTTTCCTGGTTTTGGTATTAGGGTAATGATGACTTCATAGAATGATTTAGGGAGGATTCCATCTTTATATTTTTCAATAGTTTGGGTAGGATTGGTACTAATTCATCTTTGAATGTCTGATAGAATTCAGCTGTGAAGCCGTCTGGTCCTGCACCTTTTTTTGTTGGCAACTTTTTTTTATTACTGTTTCAATCTCATTACTTGTTTTTTTTTTTTTTTTTAAGAGTTTTTGTTTCTTTCTGGTTTAATCTAGGAGGTTTGTATATTTCCAGGAATTTATAGTTTATATAGTTTATATACTAGGTTTTGTAGTTTATGCACATAAAGGTGTTCATAGTGGTCTTGAATTGTCTTTTGTATTTCTGTGGTGTCAGTTGTAATAGCTCTCATTTCATTTCTAATTGAGCTTATTTGGATCTTCTCTCTTCTTGATTAATCTCACTAATGGTGTATTGATTTTGTTTATCTTTTCAAAGAACCAGCTTTTTGTTTCATTTATCGTTTGTATTTTCGTTTGTTTCAATTTCATTTAGTTCTGCTCTAATCTTTGTTATTTTTCTTCTGCTGGGTTTGGATTTGGTTTGTTCTTGTTTCTCTAGTTTCTTGAAATGTGACCTTAGATTTTCTATTTGTGTTCTTTCAGACTTTTTGATGTAGGCATTTAATACTGTGAACTTTCATCTTAGCACTACTTTTGCTATATTCCAGAGGTTTTGATTGGTTGTGCCACTATTATCATTCAATTCAAATAATTGTTTAAATTCTATCTTGATTGCATTGTTGGCCCAAGGATCATTCAGTAACAGATTATTTGATTTGCATGTATTTGCATAGTTTTGAGGGTTCCTTTTGGAGTTAATTTCCAGTATTATTCCACTGTGGTCTGAGAGAGTACTTGATATAATTTCAGTTCTCTTAAATTTATTGAGATGTGTTTTGTGGTCTATCATATGGTCTATCTTGGAGGATGTTCCATGTGCTGATGAAAAAAAATGTATATTCTGCAATTGTTGGGTAGAATGTTCTATAAATATCTGTTAAGTCAGTTTGTTCTAGAGTGTAGTTTAAGTCCATTTTTTCATTGTTGACTTTCTGTCTTGACCTGTCTAGTGCTGTCAGTGGAGTATTGAAGTTCCCCACTATTATTGTGTCTATCTCATTTCTTAGGTGTAGTAATAATTGTTTTATGAATTTGGGAGCTCCAGTGTTAGGTGCATATATATTTAGGATTGTGATATTTTCCTGTTGGACTAATCCTTTTATTATATAATGTCTCTGTTTGTCTTTTTTAACTGTTGTTACTTTAAGGTCTGTTTTGTCTGATATAATAGCTACCTCTGCTCGCTTTTTGTGTCCATTTGTATGGAACATCTTTTTTTCCACTCCTTTACCTTAAGTTTATGTGAGTCTTTACGTGTTAGGTGAGTCTCTTGAAGGCACTGGATACTTGGTTGGTGAATTCTTATACATCCTCCCGTTCTGTATCTTTTAAGTGGAACATTTAGGCCATTTACATTCAACATTAGCATTGAGATGTGAGGTACTGTTTTATTCATCACTGCTAGTTATTGCCTGAATACCTTGGGTTTTTAAAATTGTGTTACTTTTTTATAGAACGTGTGATATTTATGCTTTAAGGAAGTTCTATTTTGGTGTATTTTGAGGTTTTGTTTTCAGATTTACTGCTTTTAGCAGTTCTTGTAGTGCTGGCTTGGTAGTGGTGAACTCTCTCAGCAGTTGTTTGTCTGAAAACGGCTTTATCTCTCCTTCATTTATGAAACTTGGTTTTGCTGGATACAAAATTCTTGGCTGATAATATTTTGTTTTAGGTGGCTAAAAATAGGACCCCAATCCCTTCTGGCTTGCAGCATTTCTGCTGAGAAATCTGCTGTTAATCTGATGTGTTTTCCTTTATAAGTTACTTGATGCTTTTGCTTCACGGCTCTTAAGATGTTTTCCTTCGTCTTGACTTTAGATAAACTGATGACTATGTGCCTAGGTGATTATGTTTTTGTAATGAATTTCCCAGATGTTCGTTGAGTTTCTTAGATATTGATATCTAGATCTCTAGCAAGACCAGGGAAGTTTTACTCGATTATTCCCTCAAATACGTTTGCATACTTTTAGATTGCTCCTCTTCCTCAAGAACACCAGTTACTCTTAGGTTTGGTCATTTAACATAATCCTACATTTCTTAGAGACTTTGTTCATTTTTAAAATTCTTTTTTCTTTGTCTTTGTTGGATTGCGTTAATTCAAAAGCTTTGTCTTTGAGCTCTGAAGTTTTTTCTTCTGCTTGTTCGATCCTATTTTTGATACTTATCAGTGTGTTTTGCATTTCTCTAATGTGTATTTTATTTCCAGAAGTTGTGGTAGTCTTTTCCTTACCATATCTATTTATCTGGGAACTTTTTCATCCATATCCTGTATTTTTTAAAAATGTATTTAAATTGGTTTTCACCTTTTTCTGGTGCCTCTTTGCTTAGCTTAATAATCAACCTTCTGAATTATTTTTCTGGCAATTCAGAGATTTCTACTTGGTTTGGAGCCATTTATGGGTGTTATAGAACCTTGTTTTGTCACATTACTAGAATTATTTTTTTGGTTCCTTCTCATTTGGGTAGACTGTTTCATTGGAAAGATATGGAACTGAAGGGCTGCTCTTCAGGTTCTTTGGTCCCACAGGGTGATCCATTGATGTGATGCTCTCCCCGTTTCTCTAGGGATAGGGCTTGCTGAGAGCCAGACTGCAGCTATTGTTATTGCTTTTCTGGGTCTAGCCACCCAGTGGGGCTACCAGGATCCAGGCTAGTGCTGTAAAGAGTGCTGTGATGTGACCCATCTTCAGTTCTCCCAGCTGTGGATGCCACCACCTGCTTTGGTAGAAGTGGCAGGGAAGTGAAGTGGACTCTGTGGAAGTCCTCAGTTGTAGTTTCATTTAGTGCACCAGTTTTCTTGAATACTGGTTATGCTCACAGTGAAGTTGTCACGTGGACAGACTTAGGACCTCTGGTTAGCCAGCGTGTTGCACATGGTAGAATTAGCTGTTGTTTTCTCTTTCTTTGGAGCAGGGTTGTTCTGCTATTAGTTGAGTTGGTTGGCCTCTAGCCAGAGGTGGCACTTTCAAGAGAGTGCCAGCTGCAGTAGTAGAAGGGGGATATAATCTTGCCCTACATTGGCCAGGATGAGTACTCAGGTTTCTCAGGTGATGGGTGGGGCCATGGAACTGCCAAGAGATTATGTCTTTTGTCTTTGGCTAACAGGGCCAGTGGAGACAAACCATCAGGTGGGTGCAGGGTTAGGCAAGTCTGAACTCAGACTCTCCTTGGGTGGGGCTTGCTGCAGCCACTATGGGGGATGGTGGGGGTGGTTCTCAGGCCTGTAAAGTTGTGTTCCCAGGGGGATTATGGCTGCAGAGCCATGTAGCCAGCAAGGCCATTCTCACCTTCACCATGCCTCCCTAACTGCACTGAGTTTATATCCAGGCAGCAGGAGAGCAGAGCTGAGATCTTGCCTTGGCCTAAAAGCCTTCCAGCTGAGAAAGCAAGCAGGGCTCTCAGTCCTTACCTCCCTGCCTGCCTGAACCTTTGGCTGTGACTTCTGCGTTTATATCTGCACTTCCTGTTCACTCCTCTCTACTCCCCTGCCCTGGATTCTGCTCAGGGAAGTTTTGCTCAGTTGAAATTATTACAGAGTTCAGCTAGGAGCTTCCTTTACCCTGTGGCCTCTCCGCAGTTCCACTGGCTGCCTTCCTTCTCCAAGGACCTCTGTGAGATAAGGCCAGGAATGGCTTCCCTAGGGCCTGAGCTGAAGACTGGGAATGCCTACAGGGCTCTTTCTGCTACTTCTACTTTGATATTTCACTTGGCTCCCTAAATCCATTTTAGCTCTAAGTATGGTTAAATCCTCCTGTGATCTGGATTTTTATGTTCCCCAGTGAGGATGTGTGTTCAGAGGCTGACTTTTTCCCCTTTCACACTTTGGGACCTCACAGTTTTTCGGCTGTCTTGTGGCACTTGCAGCAGGAAGCCACTTCTTTCAAAGGGTCTGTGAATTTTTTCAGTTTTCCTGGTATATTCCTGCGATGGTTCTTGGAGCCAAAGTTCACCATGTGAGTCTCCAGACACTGTTCTGTTCTTTCTAAGTGAGAGCTGCACGTTAGTCCTGTCTCTTACCTGCCATTCTTCTTTTCTCCCTAACAACTCCTACTTTAAGTTGACCTATCTTTGTTTTATGGAAGAACCCAGAAAGTAAACGTATTTATTTCTTTCAAATGCTGAGCTCTCCTCCTTATTGTTGCCTCCTCCACTTACTAACTATACTTACTCCACTTCCTAACTACAACGCTGGTCGGATGCTGTATACCATAGGACTTTTATGTGAATAACTAGGTATTTCTAGTATGGCAGAAAGTCAAATCTTCAATAATTAATGTCTGGGAGAGTGAGGCAGACTTTATATAATATTTCTTACTGTACAAATGTACTTAGAGTGAAGGTCTAGTGTACACAGTAGCACAAACGCGTAATGCTTATGCTAGCCAATTCTGAAATCCGCCTTTAGAGAGGGTGTGAGAATCTTTCTGTAAGACAGTGCTGCCTAAACATTTGGGAACACACACACACACACACACACACAATTTGGTTAATGTTTTGAGGGAAATCGTGAAAGAGTAAAAATATTTGCCTGAAGGGAGAGAAAAAAGCTTTCCAGGATATAAACAGTAACACCCATCTGAACTTCACAGAAAGTGTCATGGGTGTCAGTGATTAGAACTCATCAGATATTTGGCTGTCCTTTTCAACCAGAAGATCGATTTGAACCAGATTACCACATTCATGGTTTAGTTTTGAAGAGAGAAAGAAAGAGAGAGAAAACTAATTATTTGTGTCTTTGTTCAAAGGCCTTTTTGTATTGTATATCCCTGAAAAGCTCATAGGGGAGCCAGCCTTCACATCCATTAAGGTTAGTCCTGAAACTGTTGAATTTGATCTCTTCCATTTGCCATCTGGATACAGTAGAGAAAAAGCTATGCTGCATTGGGTTGCTGGACACTATCCAGAAAATAACATGTCAGGGCATCAAAGGCTTGAGGCACTTGGTCCAGTCTGTCTAATGATCACAGGCAGGGTCTGCTCTCCAGTTTTGTAATATGTTTTATTTTTTCAGTGACAGTATATATCCCAGTAAAATAGATCACAAGGGTTACTGCCAACTTGTCAAAACTAGGATACTTCCATCATAGACTTCAAAAAAAGACCATATTTTAATTGGGAAAAGCTTGATTGCCACAACTGAGGAAGCTCCATCTCCCTTATCCTAGTATATCCCCTTTCTTACAGACAGCACATACTGCAAGAAGGATTCTGATTCATAGATTGTTTTATCCCATCCCCAAGTCCCAAATTTAAAATCTCATTAATATTGACATTATTTAAAATTGTATTAATTATCCTGTTTGTAAGTGGGCCTAGTATCTGGCTAGTTAATGACCATACTGGCAGCTTTCCAGAAATCTGACAACCACATCTCATTATTCACACCAACTGGAGCCAATTGAAGCTGATTTTTTTTTTCTGTTATTTTAAAATGTGGATGGGAAGCAACAGCAGTGACATGTCTTCTAGTCTCCTCTGAGATTGGGGAGGAGGCTTGCATAATAGGACTTATAATATCAGGGAGCATATGGCTACATTTTAAGGTAGCTGGAAGCCATCTAAGCTGTGATAAAATAGGCTTTGGTTTAGTTCTCTGCAGGTTGTACTTAGGAATTCATTTATAGCTTCTGCAGTAAGCACAATTGTAGGGAATTGCCATTTTGTCTCTTACACAGGAATGGGATGGCAAGAAGAGTTGCCAAATCCTAACCGTGAAAATTACTTTTCTTGTGGACAGGAATGGTCCTCAACTGTACTCTGATTACTAGGACAACTAAGTCTCCTAACCTGACCCAGGAAGCTGAAGAAGCCTTGCTAAGTTGTGGCTGGGTTACTAAAAGGGGTGTCGTGTACCTTGTTCAGGTTATCTGGAAGGTCCAAAGTTATTATATTCTGCTCCAAACTGATACTGTCAGTACTCCTATCTTCTCATCATTTATGAACTTTACTCAATAACTTTCTTGTTCTTCTTTTCTTCTTTTAGATCCTGGTATTGAAAACAAACAAAGTCTCCTCCAAACTATGAATCAAGCAAAGTAGTGTTAATTCTTAGCAATATTATCCCTGCTAAGCATTGTACACATACTCATAGCTTTCATTTGGCCACTTTCAGACTAGCCTGTCCCTTTCTATAGGTTGGTGACTTGTTTTTCCTTTGGTGTTTACCTGCTCTCAGATCCCCTCCCTGGTTTAAAAATAAAAGAGGAAAGACTGTGATAAGTCATTACTAGAGCCAGACTTCCTGGCCCCACCATCTCCTACCTGAGTTACTTAAACCCTTCTGTGCCTTAGTCACCTTATCTGTAAAATACGAATATTAATAGTGCCTATGTTATAGGTTTGTGTTGATAGCTAAGTAAGGTATATAAAGAAAAGGGCATAGTGTAGGAGAGTGCTCAGTACTGCGTATATTTACTATTGTTGTTTCTTATTAGATATAATTTAGAATAGACAGGTTTACTTATTTTTACCTCAAGCAAGTATTTAGCATGTTAAGCTTTTATTACTTATTGTAAATGAAAAGAGCTTCAGGTCTGCTGAAAGAATTACAGAGATTAGCAAGCAGGAGCGTTGAAGCAAGAGAGATCCTTAAAATTATATTATTGTCTTACTACAGTTGAAGAAATAGCAGAAGCATAGAGTGTTATAGTCGAACTTACCTAGAAGAAGGCAAATTCCTAACTTCAGCCTCCTCTAGCCATGCTGTCTCACCTAAGAGGGGGAGAGAGATGAAAAAATAAGCTGCAAACACTTGTGAGTTTCACAGTTCAGGGTCACAGGTTCACCAAATCACTGAGACCTAATCATAAGACTATACAACACTTCATCGCCCCCTACGACTTGCCACTACACTATTGAAAGCCTGTTTACTGAAGTTCCTTTTACCTAGTAGATTATGTCCACCTTTGAACAAAAGGTTACAAGACATACTAATGGGTAAAAAACACAATTTGAAGAGAATAAACAACCTCAGAACTAGAGTCAGATATGTCAGGTATATGAGAATTATTAGACCAGGAATTTTTTTTGACTATGATTAATATGTTAAGGACTTTAATGGAAAAAGTAGACAACATGAAAGAACAGATAGGTAATTTAAGCAGGGAGATGGGAATTCTAAGAAAGAAGTTTTAAAATGCTAGAGATCAAAAACACTGTATTAGAAGTGAAGAATGCCTTTGATAGGTTCATTAGTAGGGTGGACATAGTCATTGAAAGGACCTCTGTGCTTGAGACAATAGAAACTTCCAAAACTGAAAATCAATGAGAAAAAAAAAAAGATAAACAAGAAAAGAATATCCAAGAACTATAGGACAACTATAAAAGTTATAAATACACGTAATGAAAATACTTGATGGAGAAGAAAAAGAGAAAGGAACAGAATCAATATTTGAAGCAAAAATGACTGAGAATTTTCTCCATATTAATGTTAGACAGCAAACACAGATCCAGGAAACTCAGAGACCACCAAGAAAGATAAGTGGAAAAGCAAACAAATAAACAAACCCCCCAAAACTATACCTAGGCGTGTCATATTCAAAATGCAGAAAATCAAATATTTTTTTAAAAATCCTGAAAAAAACCAGAGGGAATAAACACCTATAGAGGAACAAAGATAAGAATTACAATTGACTTCTCTTCAGAATCCATGCAAGCAAAAAGAGAATGGAGTGAAATATTTAGTGTTAAGAGGAAAAAAAATCAATCTGGAATTCTGTACCCTGTGAAATTATTATTTAAAAGTGAAGAAGAAATAAATACTTTCTTAGACAAATAAAGATTGAGAGATTTTATTACAGGACACCTGCCTTGCAAGAAATATTAAAAGAAGTTCTTCAGAGAAAAGGAAATTGATATAGGTCAGAAACTTGGAGCTACATAAAGAAAGAAAAAGCATCAGAGAAAGAATAAGTGAAAGTAAAATGGAAACTTTAATCTTTCTTATTCCTAATTTAGCTAATAGATAATAATTTGTTCAAAATAATAATAGCAACAATCTATTTGATTACATATGCATATGTATATACTTATTTATGCTTATATATAAGGGAAATGAATGACACCAATGATACAAGGGATGGAAGGAAGGAATTAGGAATATTTTGTTATTACTAGGTATTCGTACCCCCTGTGAAGCAGTAGGTGTTATTTCAAAGTCACTTGGATTAGTTGTAAATTTATAGGGCAAAGTCTAGGGCAATCACATAGAAAAGTAAAAAAAGTATAATAGATATGCTAAAAAAGGAAAGAGAATTGAATCATATAAAATGTCCAATTAAAAACTACATAGGCAGGAAAGTATGGAAGACAAAAATAAGAACACAAGGCCACAAGTAGAAAACAGTAGCAAATATGGTAGATATTAATCCACCTATATCAATAATAATTTTAAATGTCATTGGTCTAAATATACCAATTAAAAGACAGAGATTGTTGAAGTGGATTAAAAAAACCAACAAGAATCAACTTACGTTGTCTATAAGAAATCCACTTTAAATATAAAGACACATACAGATTTAAAGTAAAAAGATGGAGATATACCGTGATAAAACTAAATGAAAGAAACTAGCTAAAGGGAGATCAACTGTGTTAATTTCAGACAGAACAGACTGAAGGTCAAGGAAAGTTATCAAGGATAAAGAGAAACATTACATAATGATAAAGAGGTCAGTTCTCTAAAAATACATGATAATCCTTAATGTGTATGTATGTGCCTAACAACAAAGTGTAAAAATACACAAGCAGAAACTGATAGAACTCCAAAGAGAAATAGATGATGCACTCTTACAGTTGGAGAAATGGACAGATCTAGCAGGCAGAAAATTAGTAAGGCCGTAGTAGAACTCAACACTCCATAAATCAACGGAATACAATTGACATATATAGATGATTTGTATCTAACAATAGTAGATTGCACATCTTCTTAAGCTTACATGGAATATTCACCAAGATAGACCACATTCTGAACCGTAAAACAGACCTTAACAAGTGTCAGCGAATAGAAATCTTACAATGTCTAACCTTAGACCATATGGAATTAAACTAGTAGTCAGTAACAGAAAGATAGCTGGAAAATCCTCAAATACTTGACGATTACACAACAAACATATAATAACATGGTGGTCAAATATAAAATTTCAAGAGAAATTCTAAAATATTTTGAATTCCATGAAATTAAGGTACAACTTATTGAAATTTGTGGGATACAGTGAAATCAGTGCTTAGAGGGAAAATTAGAGCATTAAATGAATATATTTGAAAAGAAAAAGATCTAAAATCAGTTATTAAAACTTTCACTAGCAAAATAAAAGCACATTAAGTTGAAAATAAGCAAATGAAAATGAAAAATAAATTGGAGCAGAGATCAATGAAATTGAAAATGGGAAATCAATAGGAAAAACCTACAAAACCGAAAACTAGTTCTTTGGAAAGTTCAATAAAATCAATAACATGCCTCCCCCAAAAATAATAATAAAATCACCAACCCTTCACCAGGCTAAGAAATAAAGAGAGATGACACAAATTACTTATAAATGAAAGAAGGAATATTACTATGGATCCCACAGACATTAAAAGAATAATAAAGGGATGTTACGAACAACCCTATGCCCACAAATTTAATAACCTAAATAAAATGGGCCAATTCCTTGAAAAGCACAATTTGCTAAAACTCACAGAAGAAGAAATAGACAATCTGAATGGGTCTAAATCTGTTAAATCAATTGAATCAATAATTTAAAACCTTACAAAATGTAAAGTACCAGGCCCAGATGGGTTCACTGATGAAATCTAGTAGATGTTTTAAGAAGAAATTGTACCAATTCTCTGTAATCCCTTTCAGAAGATAGAAGCAGAGGGAATACTTCCAAACTCATTCTGTGAACCCAGGCATTACCCTATACCAACAAAAGACAAAATACAAAGACATTACAAGAAAAGAAAACTATAGATCAGTCTGTCTTATGAATATGGATGCAAAAATCATCCACAAAATACTAGCAAAGTGAATCCAACAATGTATAAAAAGAATTATACACCATAATCAAGAGGAATTTATTTCAGGTATGTGAGGCTGGTTTAATATTTGAAAACCAATGAGTGCAATCCATCACATCAACAAGCTATAAAAGAAAAATCACAAGATCATACCAATAGATGAAAAAAAGCATTTAACAAAACGCAACACTCATTCACGATAAAAACTCTCAGTAAACCAGTAATAGAAGGGAACTTCCTCAACTTGATAAAGAATGCCTGCGAAAGACCTGCAACTAACATCATACTTAATGCAGAGAAACTTGAAGCTTTCTGCTAAGGTTAGAAACAAGACAAGGATGTCACCACCCCTTTTCAACATTGTGTTGGAAATCCTAACTAATGTCTCTCTCTCTCTCTTTCTATTTCTCCAGCTATAAGAGTGCATTCATCTAGAGAGAGAGAGAGAGAGGCATTATGTAGGAAATAGAAGGAGACTGTATCAGTTGACTATATATGTATGTACAGTCAAAGCAAAGGCAATACAATGGAAGAAAGAGTCTTCATCAAATGATGCTGGAATGATTAGACATCTGCTTGAAAGACACGAATCTAGACATAGACGTTACACCCTTCGCTTAAATCAAAATGGATCCTAACACTAAACAGTAAAATGCAAAACTATAAACCATGTAGGAGACAGCATAGGATAAAGTTTACATGACTTTTGGTATAGCAGTGACATCCATAATTGAAATAATTGCTAAGCTGCACTTCATTACAATTATAAACTTCTGCTCTGCAAAACACAATGTCAAGAAAATGAGAAGTCAAGCCACAGACTAGGAGAAAATATTTGCAAAAGACAAATCTGATAAAGGACTGTTACCCAAAAATATACAAAGAACTCTTAAAACTCAATAATGAGAAAATGAACAACCCAATCAAAAAACGGGCAAAAGACCTGAACAGACACTTCAACAAAGATATACAGATGACAAGTAAGTGTATCAAAAGATGTTCAACATAACTTATCATTAGGGAACTGCAAATCAAAACAACAACGAGATATGACTACACACCTAATAGGATGGCCAAAATTCAAAGCACTAATGCTACCAAATGCCGGCAAGAATGTGAAGTGGCAAGAACTCTCATTCATTGATGGTGGGAATGCAAAATAGTACAGACACTTTGGAAGACAGTCTAGCAGTTTCTTACAAAACTAAATATACTCTTACCATGCAGTCTGGCACTCATGCTCCTTGGTATTCACCCAAATCAATTGAAAACTATGTTCCAAAAACCCTGGATGTGGATATTTGTGGCAGCTTTATTTATCATTGCTAAAAGTTGGAAGTATCCAAGCTGTCCTTTAGTAGGTGAATGGATAAATAAACTGTGGTACATCCAGACAATGGAACACTCTTCAGCACTTAAGAGAAATGAACTCTCAAGCTATGAAAAGATATGGAGGAAATTTAAATGCATATTACTAAATAAAAGAAGCCAATCAGAAAACGCTACATATTTTATGATTTCAACTATGTGACACTCTAGAAAAGGCAAAACTATGGGGACAGTAAAAAGCCTAGTGGTTACCCAGGCTTTGGGAAAGGGAGAGATGAATAGCCACAGCACAGAGGATTCTTAGGACAGTGAAACTCTCCTACACGATACTGTAATGGGGGATACATGTTATTATACATTTGTCCAAATCCATAGAATATACAACTCCAAAGGGAAAACCCTAGTGTAAACTATGGAGTTTGGGTGATTATGATGTGTCAGTGTAGGTTCATTGATAACAAATGTTCCACTGTGGTGTAGGATGCCAATAGTGGGGAAGGTGATATATATGCGGGGACAGAGGATATATGGGAACTCTATTTTCTGCTCAATTTTGCCATAAACCTAAAACGTCTCTAAAAAATAAATTTATTAATTAAAAAAAATTGTTAATACTTTCTCTACTTCTGACCTTCTAAAACAGCCTATTCCAAGTTGGTTTTTATTCCATTCTCTTCCTTCTACCTGTTTCTTACCTATCTTTCTTATTAAAATTTTTAGTAACCTTCACATTGCCAAATCCAGTGGTCAATATTTAGTACTTATATTCTTTGATCATTCATTAGCATTTGACACAGTTGACTCCAACCTCCCTCCTAATACACTTTTTTTTGTTTGTTTGTTTTTGAGATGGAGTCCCGCTTTGTTGCCCAGACTGGAGTACAGTGGCTCTATCTCAGCTCACTGCAACCTCCACCTCCCAGGTTCAAGCGATTCTCTGCCCCAGCCTCCTGAGTAGCTGGGATTACAAGCGCACACTACCACACCAGCTAATTTTTGTATTTTTAGTAGAGACAGGGTTTTGCCATGTTGGCCAGGCTGGTCTCGAACTCCTGGCCTCAAGTGATCCGCTCACCTTGGCCTCCCAAAGTGCTGGGATTACAGGTGTGAGCCAATCGCGCCCAGCCTAATGTGCTTTTTTAATGCCTTGGTTTCCAGGACACCACATGCTCCTATTTTACTCCTACCTCCCTGGCTGTACTTTTTTTGTTTTGTTTTGTTTTGTTTTTCCCTCCGCATGGCACTAATCACATTCTGTACTCATCATTGTTATTTGCTTTCTTATTTTTCACATGTCTCTTTCTGGAATTTATGCTCCATAATACCAGGGCCACGTGTTAGATGCCGAACACATATTTGTTGAATGAATGACTCTCCCACTAATTTAGTGTTCTTGGGCAATTTGTTTAATTTCTTGAGACATCAGTTTTTTCATCAGAAATGTGTTGCTGTTTGCCTTTTGATTTTTAATATTCTTATGTTATATGATTCTCAAAAGGAAGAAAATGGAGGCAAGGAGACCAGTCAAAGGTTATTATAAGATTATAGGTATGAGGGGGAAAGGATCCTAATATTATGGGTATTAGATAGTTTAAAAAGAATTTGTTACATCTGTATATATTGACCTGGAAGGATGTCTATGGTATATTGTAAGATGGAAATAAAAGCAGAGTAATATATGGAAATATGGAAATATATGGAAATATGGAAAGTGGAAATAAAGCCTGGCTCAGTGGCTCATGCCTGTAATCCCAGCCCTTGGGGTAGATGAGGTGGGAGGATCACTTGAACTCAGGAGCTTGAGACCAACCTGAGCAATATAGTGAGATTCTAATTAAAAATAATACATTTTTTAATTAAAAGAAAATTTTTTTTCCTTTTTAATTAAAATAAATGTATATTTTTTTCTTTTAATTAAAAAAGTAGAAATAAAGTACAGAGTAATATATGATCCCAATTTTGTTTAAAAATGTGCCCTACATATGTAAATTGTTTCATATTTTTAAATAAAGGTGTAGATATATACACTTGAGTCTTAATGTTGATGGCTTTATTTAGGGGTAATATGAAGGAAGAACAAATTTTTTACCTTTTATTTTATATAGTTCTATATTATTTGAACTATATATACTATATAAACTACCAGAATTATTTGACAGTTTTAAAAAATCTAGTATGGTGAAGAGGAGTAAAAAGACGACATTATGGCCTGAAGTTTCAGTACGAAAAAGTTAAAGTACAAATGCTCCTTTAAACCACAGGATTCCTTTTCCAGAGCTTTTAAAGCAGCTGTTGGGGCAGTGGCATATGATAATTAAAATAGTATATTATTAACTACTAGATATGGGCCTGATATTCCCATGTCTAGCTCTTATAAACTTGATTAGGCCCAAAGCTCTTGACCCAAACCCAAATGTTGGGATGTGAATTACCACCTATCTGAGGTAATGGGTACCAGAGACCAACCTGAGTTCCTGCATGCGGGAAGAACAAGTCAAGGGCTCCAGACCTGGCTCTAGCATAGGCTTATAGGGATAACAGAAAGGGCAAGACGACTCTGGTGAAAAAGAAACAAACAACCACACACACACATACAAAGAAAAAAACCAACCAACCAACAGACAAGCAAACAAACATGGACTAGTCATGGTCCTTGAAGCTGATCAATTCGATGAGCAATTCTTTGACACAAGTGTTAAACAAGATCAGATAAAGAAAGTAAGCTCTCTTGTTCTCTTTTCTGTGAATATTACCTGTCGTAGCAGGAAAAAAAGTAGAAAACTGTTGCTTTAGATCCCCATTTACTAAGTGAGAATAAAAAATGAGGAATCAACAAAGACAAAATTAGAGAAATCAGAGTGTAAAATACAAACAACACAGTGTAGCTTCATGAAAATGAGAGGGGAGTGTTTTGTAGATGATAATAAGCAGTGTCAGTTGATAGATTGAAAGAGATCATTGAAGAACAGCAAGACAAAAACAGCCTATTGAATTAAAGGATTAGGAATCATTTTTTTAATTTTAGAAGAGCTTTAGTAATTCTGTGGGTAAGAAAGCAGATTTGTGGAGAGATTAAGGTAGAGGGTAGCTTATGGGGAGTTAAAGTGGTGGTGGCAGGTATGAAGACAGGAATATTTGGGAAGAGTAGGAAAGGGAGACATGACCCAAGATGGAGGTAAACCTTTTTATATTTCCATAGAGTAGGAAAGACTTGAAGGATCTGATAAAGAGATAAAGATTAAAGATGGAAAAAACATAAAACCTGATGGAGAAATATTCTGAAGAACACAGAAAGGATAGAATTAGTAGCACTGTGGGAAAGGGTTAATCTTAGAGGGACCCATTTCTGTGAAGTTGAGAGGATGGTTATCTATGTGGAAATATTTGGAAGTACGAAGTAGAAAAGTTGGTACAATGTACTGAATTCATTAAAGCAAGACCTGAGGTTACCTGTTAAATAGAGAGAAACTCTTGGGAGCTTAAGCAGACTGGAGATTTAAAATTAATTCTAAGTAAAATAGAACAATGAATTAGGTGTGCTTGGCACGATCATGACTGTACAATAGACTTCTCAAGGGAATTACTATTTCATGACTGTTGTGTTCCCACTCCTCAACACAGTGTTTGGTCATGGCTAGTGCTCAATAAATGTAAATGGATGGATGAATGAATGAGGATTTGGTATTTTTATTTTATTGAATCAAACTATTGCTCCCCCTCCCCAACCCCGGCCACTGCTTCCAACAAGGGCTTGAGTGAAGTTAAATGTAATCATTAAACTAAGTCCACAGTGGTCTAAAGTTTGTAAACAGGACTTGATACAATAGATGATATCTTTTTGATAAGCCCAAAATCGTGTGTGTTAGCTTTCTTAGGATAAAGGGTAGCAGTAATATTTTATTTTGGCAGTGCTGGATAAAAAGGGAGAGTTGTTAGATCTAGCACACATTGTTCTGCGGCTAGTAGCTCTGGAATATTTGTGGTTTCAGTGGCCCCTAAGGAGCCTGCTCTTTCCTGCTCTTGCGTCCTCATCAGAATATTCCAGTAACTTTGAGATCATTCAGATCTCCCTATTTAAAACTGAAGAAATGACTAGTATGTTTGTTAGGCTTGGGAGCTTGTGTTCAGGAATCCTGTTAGAGGTCATAAGTGAACACCAAGATTGCAGATTTGAGCACATATGGGTTTACTTCAGTAAAAGATTTTGATGAAAAAGAGGACAGGGACAGACACTGCTTGAAAACAGAAATAGGCTTATAGTCTTTTATTTTTCTGTGAGAATAAAGAAGAAAGTAATTATGAAATTTTATCATTTAATCATTTATTTAATAAGTATATATTAAGCAGCTGTATTATGCAGAGAAAAATGTTAGTAAAATGTGATTTGTTAACTGGGAAACATTTTGAGTATCCTTCAAAAAAAGAATAGCATGACTCATATTATTTTTATTTTATTTTTATTTTTATTTGTACAAATTTATGGCATACATGTGAAGTATATAATATATAATGTGAAATTTTGTTACATGTATATAATATGTAGTGATCAAGTAAGGGTACTTAGGGTGTCCATCATCCAAGTACAATGCATTTTTGTTAACTATATTCACCCTACTCTGCTGCCAAACATTGAAAGTATTCCTTTTATCGAGCTGTATGTTTGCACCCTTTAACCCACTTCTCTTCATCCTCCCCTCTCACCCACACTCATCCCTCCCAGTCTCTGTTATCTATCTTTCCACTCTCTGCTTCCATATGATCAAGTATTTTAGCTCCTACATATGAGTGAGAAGATGAGATGTTTGTCTTTTGGTGCCTGGCTTATTTCACTTGCCCTGAACGTGGCTCACACCTATAGTCTCAGCACTTCAGAACGCCAAGATGGGAGGATCACTTGAGCCCAGGAGTTCGAGACCAACCTGGGCAACATGGTAAAATCCCATCTCCACAACAAATACAGAAATTAACCGGGTGTGGCTGTTCAGGAGGCTGAGGTGGGTGAATCACTTGAGCTTGGGAGGTCAAAGCTACATTAAGCCGAGATCAGGCCACTGCACTCCAGTCTGGGTGACAGTGAGACCCTGTCTCAAAACAAACAAAAACCCCCCAGTTCTATCCACATTGCTGTAAATGAAAGGGTTTTATTTTATTTTTTAATGTTTGTGTAGCATTCCATTGTATATATGTACACATTTTCTTTATCCATGAATCTGTTGATGAACACTTAGATTGATTCCATAGCTTTGTTATTGTGAATAGTGCTGCAATAAACATGCGAGTGCAGGTATCCCTTTGATATATTGATTTCTTTTTCTTTGGGTAGATATCCACTAGTGGGATTGCTGGATCAAATGCTAATTCTATTTTTAGTTTCTTAAGAAATCTCTGTACTGTTTTCCATAGCAGCTGTACTAGTTTCCATTCCTACCAGCAGTGTATAAGAGTTCTCTTTTTTCCACATCCTCACCAACATCCATTATTTTCTACCTTTTCTGATTTGGATAAGATGATATCTCATTATGGTTTTAATTTGCATTTCTTTGATGATTAGTAATGTTGAAGATTTTTTGAAATACCTGTTTGCCATTTTCATGTCTTCTTTTGATGAATGTCTATTGATTTCCTTTCTCCACTTTTTAATGGGATTGATTTTCGTTTGTTTGTTTTGCTGTTGAGCTGAGTTTTTTGTATATTCTGGGTATTAGTCCCCTGTCAGATTAATAGTTTGCAGCTATCTTCTCCCATTCAGCAGGTGTCTATTCACTCTGTTGATTATTTCTTAAACCAAAATTAAGCTTTTAAGTTTAATTAGGTCCTATTTGTCTATTTTTGGGTTTGTTGCCTGTGCATTTGAGGACTTAGTCATAAATTCTTTGCCTAGACCAATGTCCAGGAGAGGTTTTCCTGGGTATTATGCTAGTATTTTTATAGTTTCAGGTCTTATGTTTAAGTTTTTAATCTATTTTGAGTTGATTTCTCTATATGGTAAGAGATAAGGGTTCAGTTTCATTCTTCAATATGTGGCTCTCCAATTTTCCCAGCATTATTTATTGAAGAGCATGTCCCTTCTCCAGTGTAAGTTCGTGCTTATTCCAAATTTATTTCCTAATGAAAGTTGAAATAATTCTGATACTAAACCACACATTTATCCTCTACTAACTAGATGACATTAGGAGTTTGCTGTTTCTTCCTTACTGCTTAAGACATCAGTAAGATCAAAGCGTTTTCCTCCATATTGCTTTTGGTTCTTAGGAATCTCTGCAGTGGAAGGAAACTGTGACCCCCTTGAACCATAGCAGCAGCAGGTGAGCAGAAAAGGAACTTGATTTCAAAATATTTTGTTTTAAGATGTGTTTTGTTGTATTGAAGTCATCATACATCTGATATTGATTTTGAGATTCTTAATTCATTCTTTTTAAAGATTGAGATTAAAAAACCTAAACACATTTCCACTCAGTTTTCCCATAAATCCCATCTATTACCTCAATTCAAAACATCCTGATCCTGCAGTGTTGTGCTATGTTTCAGCCCTTGCTGAATTGGGAGTGCTCTTGGGTGTCTCGTGGGGTATGTGCAGTACTGTCTTCCAGAAAAGAGAAAATGACACTGTATTACAGGTTCAATGTATGCTCTAGCTAAGGGCAAAACTAGTCAAAAACCAAACTGAATTTATATTGAATTTCCCTATATACTTGTGAATGCCTCTTTCACAGAACATTATTAAAATAAATATCAGGGCCGGGCATGGTGGCTCACGCCTGTAATCCCAGCACTTTGGGAGGCTGAGGTGGGCAGATCACCTGAAGTCAGGACCTCAAGACCAGCGTGGCGGACATGGTGAAACCCCGTTTCTACTAAAAATACAAAAATTAGCCGGACATGGTGGCATGAGCCTCTAATCCCAACTACTCGGAAGGCTGAGGCAGGAGAATCACTTGAATCCAGGAGGTGAAGGTTGCAGTGAGCTGAGATCACGCCATTGCACTCCACCCTGGGTGACAGAGCAAGACTCTGTCTTAAAAAATAATAATAAAGGCCAGGCACGGTGGCTCACGTCTGTAATCCCAGCACTTTCAAAGGCCAAGGCAGGTGGATCACCTGAGGTCAGGAGTTCGAGACCAGCCTGGCCAGCATCGCGAAACCTTGTCTCTGCTAAAAATAACAAAAATTAGCTGGGCGTGGTGGCAGGTGCCTGTAATGCTAGCAACTTGGGAGGCTGAGGCAGGAGAATCACTTGAACCCAAGGGGCGGAGGTTGCAGTGAGCTGAGATCATGCCATTGCACTCCAGCCTGGGCAACAAGAGCTAAACTCTGTCTCAAAAGAAAAATAATAAAATAAAATAAAATAAAATAAATATCAGGAAATTATCACATAACATCTACTCTGAACTTTAAAGTGAGATTGCTTGCACTCTAAGGAGAGTTGAGGAACTTTATAAAGAGTTTATGAGGTAGCTTTTAAGCACTTATTATTCTAAGAGTGTTTTATTAAATTAATTTTAATGTATTAGGCATTTTTTTGTTTCGTTTTGTTTTGTTTTGAGACAGTGTCTTACTCTGCTGCCCTGGTCGGAGTGCAGTGGCGCAATCTCAGCTCACTGCAACCTCCACCTCCTGGGTTCAAGCGATTCTTCTGCCTCAGCCTCCCGAGTAGCTTGGACTACAGGCACGTGCCACCGTGTCCGGCTAATTTTTGTATTTTTAGTAGAGATAGGGTTTCACCATATTGGCCAGGCTGATCTCGAACTCCTGACCTCGTGATATGCCCGCCTCGGCCTCCCAAAGTGCTGGGATTACTGTTCTGATAGTTGTAGGTATTGTTACCTGAAAGATGGCCAGCATTTGGATAGGCAGTCTGGGAAGCGGTAATTTTCCCTACTCATCTTGGCAAATGGCCTGCCTCCATCTTCATCCATTGTGGGGACTCTGAGTGTCATGGGATTTAAGATGAGACTTTAGCTCCTGCATTTCATAAGCCTCACGTAGTATTCATTTCTACTTCATTCATATGCATATATCGAATCCCTGCCCTGTTGGTGTTAGGGATGACAGCATGGTTCTTTCCCTCGAGGATTTCACTGGCTGTTGAGGGTAGTGGGCATGTAGGAAAAGTGAGTTACAGTACAACTATGTGGTATAATAGAGGGAGGACAAAGCATTGTAGTTGCTTACGGGAGCAAGTGACTCATCTTGTCCTGGGGATTTGTAGAGTGCTCCACAAATGTGGTAACAGCTGCACCGGGTCTTAAAAGATATATTGAAATTTGTTAGGTCAAGAAAGGGATGCCAGGCAGAGAGAATTGCAAGTGCAAAGTCTTGGAAGTTAGCAAGAGTATGGAAGTAAAAGAAGTGTACAGTTCATGGAGTGGAATGGTAGAAGAAAAAGGCTGAAAAAGATAGACTTGATTCTTATTAACCCAGTAGTGCTGGTGGGGTGGGAGGTCAGCAAAAAAGTTAAAATTGTTAGAAATATGAGAAAACTTGAAAAATACTTTGTTATATAAAACATTGGATCGGTAATTGGGCTCTTTTTTCTGCTACAGTATTTTTTAAAAATCACATATTCCTCATCAAGATAGAAAATAAAGAAAATCACTTCAGTATAACTCAACTGATGACATTTCAATAGCATTGTTCTTACCCAGCTGGGGTTCCACCTGTCCACACAGAACAGCTCTGTTCCACTTGGTACATACATTTCTCACTGTCCTTTACTGTTTGATGGTCCAGACATGAGCATTTACAGTTACTTTCTCAGTAACTATAATTATTTGATAGTAACAGCAAAACAAAAGTCTATGTTATTTTTCCCAAAAATGGCCAGGAGTTTACCAGTTGAGGCAAGCAATGGTATCACCTGTGGTACCAAGTATTTTATCATTAATAACTTTTCATGGTACAGTAATTTGTCATCTAAGTAGATGAAAATTAATGCACTTTCAAGATACATTTTCAAACCACGTGTTTGAAATTGTCAAAAATAAGAGCACTATTTTATTTTTTAAAAAGAAACATTGTAATTGTACATAGTTATGGGGTGCAATTTAGTATTTTAATACATATGTATATAGTATAAAGAGCTATATTTTATTTATGCTAATTATTTTATCTGTTCAAATGTACTATAGAGAAGAATTATGTACAACATGTAAAAATTTCCAGTTGGGGAAGAAGTCTCAAAAACTCATAAGTAAAGGCATTTAAAATTTTTACAGTTTGAGTGTGAGTGTTGATTTTATGTTGACTATTAAAAATTATAAGTTATTGACTTAAAGCATATTTGCAAAAGTAGAATATACCCATATAAAGCTGTAAAATATATAAAAATCAGAATTGAAAGTGTATTGTTTACTGCAAAAGGGACATGGTAAATATTTCGCTGGTGAATAAAGTAAACTTGTTCCAGTTGTTAGAAAAGCAAAATAAGGCCGGGTGCGGTGGCTCACCCCTGTAATCCCAGCACTTTGGGAGGCTGAGCGGGGCGGATCATGAGGTCAGGAGATCCAGACCATCTTGGCTAACACGGTGAAACCCCGGCTCTACTAAAAATACAAAAATTTAGCCAAGCGTGGTGGCGGGCGCCTGTAGTCCCAGCTACTTGGAAGGCTGAGGCAGCAGAATGGCGTGCGCGCAGGAGGCGGAGCTTGCAGTGAGCCGAGATTGCGCCACAGCACTCCAGCCTGGGCGACAGAGCGAGACTCCATCTAAAAAAAAAAAAAAAAAGAAAAAGAAAATATAAAGAAGAACATTATTTTGACCTTTACATTTACAACTTGATTACTACAAGAATGCTCATATTCCAAATGAAATAATTTACAGTAGAGAAACAACACTATCGTGCTGCATTACTTTACAAGTGAAATAAATATTTCCTCAGTGTATTAAACAATACATTATAAGCTAACTTAATAACAATTTTAAAATTGCAATCAATTTATGCAAGCAATCAGGAAATGAAAGGCTCTCTTAATTAAAGAAATGTCCTTGAATTTTATTAGGCACAATAAGACAACTGACTAGGAGTGCAGAGTTATTTTATAAACATACAGACACACAGACACACACAGAGCAAGTGCAAATTAGAACCATGATGGTGCCACTAAACATGAGTGGAAGATTCGATGTGATGGTAAAATTTTAGAGGAAGAACTAAGTACTTGATTGTGTCAAATTTTAAGGTTTACCAGTAAGTTTGAGAAACTTAAAACTCTTCAGTGCCCCCCAATACTGACACTTCCTTGATAACACCCTCTCTGCATCTCTATATAGATTGCCAGTTTCTTTAAAACTTGTATAAGAGACTCAAAGATATGACATGCAGTAAGCTGTGTGGTGTGTCAGAAATATATTGGACTACTGGCCGGGTGCAGTGACTTGCTGCTGTAATCCTAGCACTTTGGGAGGCCGAGGCGCATGGATCACAAGGTCAGGAGTTCAAGACCAGCCTGGCCAAGATGGTGAAACCCTGTCTCTACTAAAAATACAAAAATTAGCCGGGTGCGGTGGCAGGCTCCTGTAATCCCAGCTACCTGGGAGGCTGAAGCAGGAGAATCCCTTGAAACTGGGGGCGGCGGGGGGCGGCAGGGGGCGCGGAGGTTGCAGTGAGCATAGATCGCCACTGCACTCCAGCCTGGGCGACAGAGTGAGGCTCCGTCTCAAAAAAAAAAGAAAAGAAAAGAAAAGAAAGAAGTGTTTAGTTCACAGTGAAAGAAATGTTGACTTTGAAATTATGGATTTATATTAATGTCACTGTAAACCAGTGGGAATGGTAATTTTTAAACAAACTTGCTAAATATTGAGAGACTAAACTACTAAGTTAATAAATTACATATAGCAGTGTAGCTTTTCGCTCTAGATGGTGTCTCACAATGGATTTCTGTTGCTTGACTATTTTCTTAGTGAGTAGTTAAACTAAGGTAGTGACTGAGATTTAGTGATCTGGCTAAGTATTTTGAAAGACATTTTGAATAATATAGTTTAGTGTTAACAGGGAATTAAATATGATTTTTTTCTTAGTCATTTCACCTTCCCTGTACTGTATATTTGGAATTGATCATTAAAAAAACTCCAAAAGAAAAATTAATATATATAGGACTATTTGTTCCCTAACCTTATAGACTGTCATTCAGAGCTTCCAGAGATTACTGAGATGATCTTTTAAACATAAAGAGGGATAGTGAATTAATGATTGGCTGATACTGGTTTGCAAATTTGAATTTTTCTTCCTTTTTTCCTCTGAGGTTATTTTATTACATACAAGAATTCTTTGTAAAGGATGAAATGGAGAGATGTAGGTCAGAGGATACAAAGTAGTAGATATGTAGGATGAACAAGTCTAGAGATCTAAATACAACATGAGGACTATAGGTAATAAAATTGTACTGTATTTGGGATTGATACTAAATAAGAATTTAACTGCTTTTGACATAAAAACAAAAGAAATCGATAACTATGTAGGATGATGGATATGTTAATTTACTATAGCAACCTTTTTGGTATCTGTATATATCCCATAATATCATGCTGTATACCTTAAATATACACAATAACATTTATTTTTTAGAAAAGAAATTTTTATAAAGAACTTCAAAGAAAATTTACAGGCATATTTACTTGTTTTTTTAAAGTAAAAGAAATAGTTTACTGCTTATTTAAAAAAACAAACACACACATATCTCAAAACTGTTTGGGCTGGGGTAATTATGCCAAAAAACAATCTCAAGGTTTCAAAGGGAAAAAAAAGTCCTTTTGGAGAGCAATAATCGATCATGGAAGTTGAAGTAGCGCATGCCGTACTGCTTCATCTGGAAAATGGTATACAATCAATATATATATATATATTTTTTTTACCAAAGGACATAAGTATTTGCTAAGTTTAAATTTACATTTTTGTGAGCAATTACAGCATAATGAAAATTTCAGGAGCTACTGTTTAAATGAAAGAAATAAATGGAGCAAAGTCAACTATGTGCAGTAATTTTACGGAATCAATGCAAATGTGATCCTAGAACTTTGATCCCAGAACAAAGTAACAGCAAATTCATCTATGATTACAGCCCCTTAGTTGATGGCTGTTTGTTTATTTGACATGGTCTATGTAATAATGCTTCCTGCCTCTCAGCACCTCTACCTACATACAGTTGTAGTTGTGGTTATGTCAGTCACCATAACAAACAGTGCAGAATACCTTTATTCTACTCTGCATTCCTGAGCTACTCTGCATTGCCCCAGGGCTTGCACAGTCTTGGAAGAGAAGGCCAGTGTCCTGGATGTGAATTTCTTACAGAAATAGTAACCAGATTACAGATCCTGAACAACTGACCTTACTTACCTTACCAGTTTAAGACATTAGTCAAGTGTGCTGTTAATAGTTTTCTAAGGCTGCCATAACAAAATACCACAAACTGGGTGGCCTGAAAGAACAGAAATGTATTCTTTCACAGTTCTGGAGGCTAGCAATCTGACACTGAGGTGTTGGCAGGGCATGCTTCTTAAGACTTTAAGGAAGAACCCTTCCTTGTCTCTTCCTAGCTGCTGGTGGCTCTTGGCAATCCTTGGGATTTTCTTGAATTGTAGCTGCATCACTCCAGCCTCTGCCTCCATTGTCACGTGGCCCTCTTCCCTCTATGTGTCTGTGTCTTCTCTTCTTTTAAAGACACCAGTCATTGAATTTAGAGCCCACTATAATCCAGTATGACCTCATCTTAACTGATTACATCTGCGAAGATCCTATTTCCAAATAAGGTTACATTCTGAAGTTCTAGGTGGACATGAATTTTGGAGGGACATAATCCAGCCCACTACACCAAGCAACAGAAGTACAGTACATTTAATTTCCTCTAGAATAATGACATGTCATTTTGTTTATGTTTTAGGCTTTAATTTATAGATCCTGAAGATTACTCAGTGGTTTTTCGGTGAATATGATACTTACTCTAGTGTTAGGATAATCAATGAAAAATAGCATGTTATAAAATGTTAAATGTAAAACTTGAACCCTGAATTTCTCATAAGACTTCTCACTTGCTTAATGAATGTTGATTCATGGGGATAATTGCCCTGACCATGTCTCAGTAATCTACATGTATTTGAAGTCAGATTATGAAGGATTTTATACACTAAATTAAGGGTTTGGATTTGACTCTGTGAAAAAGGAAGAATCAGTGGAGATTCATTACTTTTAAATGATAGTTCAGGTAGTAGTATAAAATAAACTCTGAAAAAAGCTATTGAAACAGCACAGGTGAGATGATTGTGGTTTAGATTACATTGATGGAGATGGAGAAATAAAATTGTATTGAGAAATATTTCTGATGATTTAGTACTTGATTAGATGATGAAGATAGCTAATATTTATTAAGTATTTTCTATGTGCCAGGCACCAATCTAAACACTTTTTATGTATTAATTTAATTCTTGCAATTCTCCTATAAATCAGTACTATTAAAATTTTTATTTCAGGTGATGAAACTGAGGCAAAAATACTTGCCAAAGATCACATAGCTATAATTGGAGGAGGCAGGATTTGAACCATCAGAATCTGGTAAGGGAAAGGAAGGAGTTGGAGATGAATCTTAAGGTTAGGAGATTAGGTAGATGGTTGTATCATTAGCCAGAATTGAGAATACAGTGCAGAATAGGGGAGAGTTGACCTGAAGGTCATGAGTCAGTAGATTTAGTCTGGGATATAGTATTAAGTTTGAAGAGCTACTCATGAGAAGTAGGACAGGTGATAGTAAGTACAAAAAATAATATTTGATGTTAATTAATTTTTTAGATTAATTTCCTCAATAAAGATAACATCATTTTAAATGTATACTTTATACAGCTATGGTAAAACATGAAGAATTGGTGATGCTGTCTACTAGTCCTGAAAAGCAAGAGTGCTTTAACGGTGCAATTCCTTGTGATAACGCATTCTCATATCATCCCTACATTAAGTTAGGTAGGCAAATAACTATCTTACTTGGAACTTTGTGAATGTTTTGGTCAGTCAGAGAAAGTAGAGGAATTCCTAAGTTTGTACCCAGCCGGTCATTAGTGAATTTACTTCATTACAAATTCCCTTTACACTCTTACTCTTTGATTCACGCATCCCACCAAATATACCCCTGCATTGCTCTAACCACGGGGAATTCTAGTTCAAACTGGGCAGTTTATGGGAACTGCTTTTGTTGAAATGATTAAATAAAGAAATGCCTGTGAATTCTCCTTCCGAAGCACCGCCTGTTTTCTGTGTCATTTTGGTCTCATTAATCAGTGTTGCAGCCAGGCAGACACTGTGCTGTGTATTTTACTGTCCTCAGCACAGCGGCTTCTACGTCTCTGCTCCCAGGCCGACACATTGGGGAAAAAGAGAGAGGGAAACCATCAATCTTCCCAGTTGCACATGTCAGCAGCGATTCCTTCCCCCTTCCTGTTGGCTGTCTCTCTCACCACCTGTGTTTAGAATTAGCACTGAAGCTGCTGCCCAGATGAATGAGAACCACTGTCCTTGTCACCTGCCCTGGTACGGGCCACCACTTCTCAATGAAACAAGTATATCAAGCAGTCAGTTATCTTTAGCATGAGCAGTGTAAGAGAATCACACACCCCTTAAAAGTTTATTATAACATAAAATTAAAATTTTAGACCATACATTCTAGTGAATCAAAGGGACAAAAGCAAATAATTTCTTGAGTGCCTTGCTATCTTCACATAATCTCCCTCTGAAGTACATATGGCTGAAATTGATCGACCTGGGTTCAAGTCGTGGCTCCACTATTTACTAGCTATGGATGACTCATTTAACCCTTCTGTGCCTCAGTTCCTTCATTCTTGTGAAACAAGGATGATAGTACCTCAGAGTTTTTATGAGGATCAAATGAGATAATACATTTATAGCTCTTGCTATAATGCTTCCCATGTAGTAAGCACTCAATAGATGTTAGCTATTATTACCATTAACCCCATTGTCCAAATAATAAAACTGAGTTTCAGAGAGGTTACATAATATGCGAAAGGCACTAGGAGGCATAGAAGGAATCTGAACCTAGCACTGTCTGATCCTCAAAACTCATGTCCTTTAGATTACACTGCATTGTTTCTATTTTAGTTTCATTTTGCAAATAACTTAATATCTGAACTTAATAAATCATTTAACATTGTCTGTGTCTTAATTTCCCATTACTTAAAATGAAAATGGTAATAACCAACATTCCTGTTAGTATGAGACTCTTTTAGTTACATATCAAGTAATTTGATCAGACCATATGCTGATAAACTAGGCCTATTTTTCTTTTGAGACAGGATCTTCCTCTGTTGCCCAGGTTGGAGTATGGTAGCACAATCATGACTCACTGCAGCCTTGATATCCAGGCTCAAGCAATCCTCCCACCTCAGCCTCCTGAGTAGCTGGTACTACAGACCTGTGCCACCAGGCCTGGCTAATTTGCCTTTATTTATTTTGTTTTGTTTTGTTTTGTTTTGTTTTATTTTATTTTATTTTTATTTTATTTTATTTTATTTTATTTTATTTTATTTTATTTTATTTTATTTTTCTGGTAGAGACAGGGTCTCCCTATGTTGCCCAGGCTGGTTTCAAACTCCTGGTTCAAGTGATCCTACCACCTCGGCCTCCCAAAGTATTGGGATTACAGGTGTGAGCCACTGCATCTGGCCCAGGCTTATTTTTAAAATTTGGTGACAGAAAAATGACATGCATTTTTAAAAATGTTAAACAATACAAAAAAGTCAAAAAGGAAGTAATTACTCCCATTTCCTTGTATAACCACTAGTAAGTTAGGTATGTAGGCTGTCTTCCTTGTCAGCATTTATCTATTTAACAAATGTCTATATAGAACCTTCAGGGGAGTACTGTCATTCCTCCCATTTTACAGCTAAAGAAGTTCCCTGTTTTGCACAAGGAAGCACAGCTGGTGCACAAGAAGGCTGGCACTGGACTCACATGTCTGACTCTAGATTTGGGCTCCTCACCTCCACCCTGTGCCAATTCTCAGTACTGAACAGGACCTACCTTCTTATTTATTCCATAGTATTTCATTATATAAAAAGAAAACTATAACTTATTTACTATTTCCCCTACTGATGGACATTAGTTACTTATAATTCTTTTTTTTTTTTCCTTCAACTTTAAAGCTCAAGGCTACATGTGCAGGATGTGCAGATTTGTTACATAGGTAAATGTGTGCCATGGTGGTTTGCTACACAGATCATCCTGTCACCTAAGTATGAAGCCCAGCATCCATTAACTATTCTTCCTGATGCTCTCTCTCCCCAACCTGACAGGCCTTAGTGTGTGGTGTTCCCCACTATGTGTGTCCTTGTGTTCTCATCAGTCAGCTCCCACTTATAAGTAAGAACATGTGGTATTTGGTTTTCTGTTCCTGGGTTAGTTTGCTGAGGATCATGTCTTCCAACTCCATCTGTGTCCCTGCAAAGGATATGATCTCATTCCTTTTTATGGCTACATAGAATTCCATGGTGTATATGTACCAGTATAATTCTTTCATAATTAAATAATCAGGGGGAACACCAGATCTTCTTACATTCTTGTGTGAGTATTTCTATAGGAAAGATTTCCATACATTGAATGGTTGGGTCAAAATAAAACAAAATTTTGATCTCCAGAAATGGTCAGATTACTGAGAGCTTACTCTGTGCCAGGGTTATACTAATAAACTTGTCACAGTCCTCCTAACCACCCTACAAGATAGGTACTATTATTATCCCTATTTTGTATGTGTTCAATGCCACATAAGTAATTGGGCAAGTCTTGAATCCCAACAGTGTGGCATTAGATTCTGCTTCTCAACCATGGTTTATAACCAAGCTAGTTATCACAATCATATTTTAGTGCTTGGTTTTGTCATTCTTCTAACTTACTATAAGGTTGAGTTAACAATCTAAGCTGACAGAAGGGTCTGAACTGATGCAAATGTGGTCTGTCTACCTGTAGTCTTATATCAGTCTACAGGTTGGATGAGAAAGGGAGCCATGATTGGCTGGAACATGAGACTTACTTGCTCTTGGAGAGGTGAAATAACAGTCAAAGAAATCCCCTTTTTTGTAAACTATTTTATGCCAAGCAAATAACTTTAGAAATGTTTTTTCCTGTTCGTATTGTGGGTACTTTGTAAGAAATTCACACTGTCTCTCAAAGGTTCAGAAAACTTGAGATAGTCATGGAATTAGATCATACATTATATATAAGAATTACTGGGCATCTCAGCTTCACTTACCCAAGGCCACCTGGTGTTAGTCCAGGACGTGGCCAACCAACTGAGCTAACCGTGAGACCCACTTACAGTGCTTGACTGTTGAATCCAGACTTTCTGGTAGGAAAGATCAGAAGGAAGTAGGGAGTTTGCCAAGCAGGGACATGGGTAGAAAAATATATCTATGCAGAGATAATTTTGTCTCCAATCCATTACAGTTCTGATATTGGACACTCCTCAGTGGTATTCCTTCCTTGGTGATGTCCAGGCTATATATGCTTTCTAAATCCCTAAGCCATAGAGATTTATGGACTTGGACTTTGCCGAGTAAGTCTCTCTAGGCGTTGAAGATGGCGTGCCTACTTGTTGTCACAGGTGTCTTCTCTCACCAGCATAGAGGCTATGACCACAGCTTCATAATCTTCTGTCCTTCATGGCTGCCGCATTAATATCCAAACTGCTGGGAGCCAAAGCGGCCTCTGCCCATACGTGATTAAATCACTGCCTTAGAGATTTCATTATCTTGAAATGTAAATTACTAGCAAGTGAACTTACTCCTCATATTTTTCGTCCTTTTATTTGTGTGTGTGTGTGTGTGTGTGTGTGTGTGTGTGTTTCAGTGTTTCCTAGCAGGTTGGCAGCTTTGGAAGATAATTATGTAGCCGTTGGCTTAGAACAGTGGTGTCTCATTCATGGCCTCATGTTAGAATCACCTGGGGAGCTTTTAAAACTCCCATTGCTCACGCCAAATCCCAGACTGATTAAATCAGAATCTCTGGGGGTGGTGCCCAGGCATCAGTATTTTTTAAAGCTCCCAAGTGATTACAGTGCAGCCAAGATTGAGAACTGTTGGCTTAGAAGGGACCTTCTCTTTTTCATTCATAATGTTTTTATCTGTACCTCATTTTCTGCAGTTGAAGTGAATTTTAACAATAGATTATTGGTGCCCAAAAACCTCGCTCAAACTTTAGCATACATCAGAATCACTGGAGAGGCTTGTTAAAGCAGGGTTGCATAAATGTTCTCATTTCTTCTTCTCTGATAAGCCCCACTCTTAGAATTCTTGATTTAGTAAGTCTGGGTTGGAACCCAAGACTGCATTTTTAACAAGTTCCCAAGCCGTGATGATACTGCTGGTCCTGGGAACACACTTTGAGAGCCTCTGCTCTAATCCCTTCCTCTCACCTTTCTGCTCTTTTCTTTTCCACCAGCGGTGACCAGGGCTGCCACCTCTGGCAGTCCATACAATATCGGTGTTAGGAAAGGCAATGAATGCATAAGGATGTTTAACCTGTTACCCCACCTCAAAGTAATCATACAATTTAAAAAGAATTTACTGTATATACAAATACAATTTCCTCTGCATGCATAATTGCTCCCCTTAAGTCCTTTCTAATACAAAATCAAAGCCACCACTGAATAGATTTCTGGTGTCCAAAATGGACCTTGGATTCCGCCTTCCTACAGAAACAATTTTATGGATGCTGGTTAGGTACAGATGAAATCATGCTGTTAAAACCATTCTTCAAGAATATTATAGGCTCAAAGAGACTTTGATGGTCTGCTTCCCATTTAAAGAATTCAATTTCTGAGTTTCAAAGAACCCATTTTTAAACAAACTCTTAGAATGTAACTTAACAATTGCCTGCAACTGAAACATTTGGCTTATTTTGTTTATAGTTATTTTACCCTTTACATTTGGAGCTAAAGTATGGGAGAAAGGATTTGTCATGATTCAGTTAACATTTATTAGGGGACCACAATGTACCTGGCACTGTGCTATTTACTGGGTATATAAAGAGGGAAAACATAGCCCCTGCCCTAAAAGAGCTCATATTCTAGGCGGGAAAATAAATCTATGGAGCAAATAAAAAAAAAATTTACCAAGTTACCAATGTGATATGTTCAATAATGAAGAATTGATGAAGGAGGCATCTGTTCTTCTGAGCGAGAGAGAGAGACATTGATGGTGTGTGTGGTGGAGCATGGAGCATGTGGGGGTGTGTTTAGTGAGAGGAAGGAGCATGTTTAAGAGTCTTAGAATCAGGGAGAGATTGTTAGGGCCTAATAACCAAGGGGGGTTCCCCATGCAGAAAAGAGGGTAAAGGGCATTCTAGGATGATGGAAGAGTGTGAATGAAGAGGGTAATAGTCTACAGAAGAAAGGCAAGTAGTCAGCTGCGTTCCCCAGGAGGTATGATTGGAGAGTGACTGGGAAGGGCATTGACCACCCCACAAAGTCAGAGTCTTATCTCAGAGGAAGAAATGAGAAGAGTTATGCTAAGTCAGCATATGTGATATTTGCTCCTCTAGCCCATATTTTACTATCTTTCTTCTCCTGTATATTCCCCAATATCGTGAGGAAGACAGTTTCAATTTCAACAAAATATTAATACTTTGAAAATGTCTGAAGGTGGTTTTCAGACTCTGCTCTGAGAAGCCCCCTTGTGCTTGTCTGGGGTGAGGTCAAAAGAGCAGTTGGGACCCACCAGAGCTCCCCCACTGACTCTGCTATTATCCATCTACCTCTCAAGCTTTTCTTTGGAAAATTCCACTTATTAGGCACATCTAAGAATATTATATTTGAAAAAGGGTATACAATTAGAAAAGTTTTAAAACCAATGTGATTTAATCCTCACATGTTTAGTAACAGTCTGCCAACTTGGTGTGGATAGCCACATCTCTCAGCTGCTGGCCAAAGGATAAATGTTCTCAGATAATTAGCTGAAGAGGGGAATCAGGCAGGTGTCAATATGGATGTGTGAGCAGTGGTAATTGTTGGTATGATAAGCGTTTAGTTGGCCACAAGAGATAATGACAATATCATATACCCCCAGAATGAACACCTGAAAATCAATGTTAGAATTTTCTTATGAATGCCAGGTGCAATTGCTCACAGCTGTCATCCCAGCACTCTGGGAGGCCAAGGCAACAGGATCACTTAAAGCTAGGAGTTTGAGACCAACCTGGGTAAGACAGCAAGACCCCGCCTCTACAAGAAATTTAAAACATTAGCCAGAGTATGCACCAGGCTGCCTTGCCTGGGCACTGATACCTGAATGCTGAGCGCGAGCCTACGGAGGTGAACCCTTTTACTAAAGTGAAGCTGATCAACGAACTGAATGAGTGAGAGGTCCAGCTTGGGGTGGCCAATAAGATGTCCTAGCACTCCTAGTACAAGGACAGCACCTGGATCTTCCTGGGAGGGCTTCCTTATGAGCTGACTGAAGGGGACATCATCTGTGTGTTCTCACAATATGGAGAGATTGTTAACATTAATCTCATGTGGGACAAGAAGACTGGGAAATCCAAGGGATTCTATTTCCTCTGCTATGAAGACCAGAGGAGCACAATTCTGGCCGTTGACAATTTTAATGGGATCAAGATCAAAGGAAGAACTATCTGAGTGGATCATGTGTCTAACTACAGGGTTCTAAGGACTTAGAAGAAATGGACGATGTGACCAAAGAGCTCCAGGAGAAGGGCTGTGGGGCTCGTACCTCCTCACCAAGTTTGTCTGAGAGCTCTGAAGATGAAAAACCAACAAAAAAGCGCAAAAAAAGACAAAAAGGAAAAAAAGAAAATAAAAAGAGAAAACTGACCGGGAGATAGAGGCAGAGCAACCGTCCTCTTCGTCACCCAGAAGCAAGACAGTAAAGGAAAAGGATGACCCTGGCCCTAAGAAGCACAGCAGCAAGAACTCGGAGAGTGCTCAGAAGTCAGTGCCTAGGGAGGGGCGGAAGCTCCCCAAGGCCAGGACTGCCTGCTCTGGTGGGGCAGAGAACCTAGAGAGGGAGCTGAAGAAGGAGAAACCAAGCACCAGCGCAGGTCCTCAAGCAGGAGGGAGGCAAGAGAAGAAAAGACCAGGGATAAGGACAGAGGGAGGAGCTCAGACACACTTTCTAGCCCGTACAACGGGCGTTCTGAAGGGCGTAGTCATAGAAGTCGAAGTAGGAGCTGAGATAAATCCATAGGCATAAAAGGACCTGGCGCTGCCGGGAGCAGGAGTCTTCGAATCCCAGTGACTGTAGGCGTCACTGAAGACTGTTAAGCTGCTCAGTAGATTTGGAAATAATTATGTTTTCTAAATGCAGTCAAGTTCAGTTGGGTTGTTACTATTTTTGTATCTAAAGCTCCTGGGGCTGGATTCTTTTAACCTCTTGAGTATTAGAGTCATTGAGAGGGCTGCAGTTTCAACAGCTACATATCCTGGATAGTCTTCCTACCATTCATTGTCCCTGAACCAGAGTATGTGTCCTGAATTTTGGTTCATAAATATGGCTCTTGAACCCATAGACCCCAGTTAAAGATGGAATTTTCAGGAAAGGGAAAATACCAGATAATTCTAGAATTCTAGTTTTGTGTTTGATATTTAGAGCTCAGCATCGTGGGACTTTTCCAGTTACTAGGTTTGGACAGTTTGATGTGAATGAATGGGATAGGATTTGTAACATCAACCAGCTCCATGCCCAAAACCACCTGTTTAAAAACATGTTTAATGTCTTTTCTTTTTCGTTACAACTTTTTTGTTTGATAGGCCTCTTTCCAAATTTTTCCTTGCAATGTATTTATTATTTATTTGTATTGAGGTGAAATTCACATAACATAAAGTTAACCATTTTAAAAGGAACAATTCAGTGACATTTGGTACTGAAAATCCACAATGTTGTGTAACCATCGCCTCTGTCTAGTTCTAAAACATTTTTTATCATCCCAAAATGAAACCCTGTACCCATTAAACAAGAACTCTCCATTTCCTCCGTCCTCCCCGTCCCTAGCAACCACCAACTGACTTCCTGTTTATGGGTTCGCCTATTCTGAATATTTCATATAAATTGAATTATACACACACAAAAAATTAGCCAACGTAGTTGTGTATTCGTCTAGTACCAGCTACGTGGGAGGGTGGGCGAACTGCTTAAGCCTAGGGATTTGAGGCTGCAGTGAGCTCTGATCATCCACAGTACTCCAGCCTGGGCAACAGAGAGACACCCTGTCTCAAAAAAAAAAAAAAAAAAAAAAAATTCTTATGAGGAAAAACTAACTTTTAAAAACATTTTATATCATTTTTTATACTTTTAAAACTGTAGTGCTTCTTGATGTATTACCTGTACTTACTGTCCTGTTCAAGATAAAAATATGCTGTGTTAGTTGGTATGTTATGGCAAGAATATGACACTTGCTGATTTGGTTTAGCAAGTAGTGTTATTAGGAATTAAAATATTTTGCACTGCATTTAATTTTCTAATTATTTATGTCATGTTTAGATAATTGTTAATTTAGTTTTAATCATCTTTCTAAGAAAAAAAAGGACTTGCCTCCTTATTCTTTACTTACGTATAAACTTTGCGTTTAAATATAGATTAACTGCCCTGAGGTGATGATGTAATCCTTCCTGGGAGCCAAAGCTTCATGACTTTATATTTCATCATTTCTGTCTGCTGGGGAGACAGAAAAAAAGACCTGAAGAAAATAGCCCAAAGAGATGTTTAGGTACAAAAGAAATAGCTACAGGAGAAAAGAACAGTGTAAAATTAAAAACCTGGTGTCTTAGTTCACTCGTACTGCTGTAACAAAATACTACAGACTGGGTAATTTATGTAGAACAGATATTTATTTCTTACAGTTCTGGAGGCTAGGATGGCCCCAAGAGCGAGGCACCAGCTTTGGTGTGTGGTAAGGGCCGCTCTCTGCTTTCAAGATGGCACCTTGTTGCTGCATCCTCCAGCAAGGAGGAATGCTGTGTCCTTACATGGAAGGGGTGGAAGGGCAAAACAGTGTATACTTTCTCTAAAGCTTTCTTTTTTTTTTTTTTTTTGGAGATGGAGTTGCGCTCTGTCACCCTGGCTGGAGAGCAATGGTGCTATCTCAGCTCACTGCAACCTCTGCCTCCCAGGTTCAAGTGATTCTCCTGCCTCAGCTTCCTGAGCAGCTGGACTATAGCCATCTGCCACTACGCCTGGCTAATTTTTGTATTTTTAGTAAAGATAGGGTTTCACCATTTTGGCCAGGTTGGTCTGGAACTCCTGACCTCACTTGATCCACCCGCCTTGGACTCCCAAAGTGCTGGAATTGCAGGTGTGAGCCACCACGCCCAGCCTGAAGCTTCTTTTATAAGGGCATTAATCCATCCATGAGACAGAACCCTCATGACTTAACCACTTCCTAAAAGGCCCCAGCTTTTAATACTACTACAGTGGGGATTTCCAATTTGAATTTTGAGGGGGTCACACCTTCAAAACATGACATCTGGGGAAGAACATTATGTGGTGTGGTGGGCAGGGCACTGGAGTTCTGAATTCTGGCCCCAGCTATGCCACTAGTTGTGTGCCCTTGGCCTTTTGATTAACATCTCCATGGTACACTTTCCCCTTCTGAGAAGTGTGTTGGGGAGAGGGGTTGGGTGGGAGTGGGAAGCTTGAAGCGAAGAAGTTCTAAATTGCATGCAGTTCAATGTGATGGAAGGAATGTAGAACTTGGAGTCCGGTGGCAAGAGCTCAGATCCAGATCTGACTCACCTGCCTGTGACTTTATGCAGGTTATTTAACTTTGCAATGTCCTTCCCTAGAAAATGATGCCTATGATTCCTACCTTCACTACATGAGATGAAGAACATGAAAGGGCCAGGGCATGTTTCTGATAGCTAAATTTCATCACGAGAAGGAAAATACATCTGCAAAAGCATTCCATTATATGATAGAAGGATGGTAGGTACAGTGCATGTAAGGAAAATAGATGCGTAACTCTTGAAATTTGAAAATGGCTTAAATAAGCCTGTGGGGAATATTTTTTAAGAATTAAGTTGATTCCTTTTAAACTGTTTTACTGAACTGACAATACATATTAAGTGCTTATCATTTATGCCCTTTAGGCGCTCACAGTCTAATTGATTAGTCACTCCTTTTTCTTTCTTTTAAAAAATAATTTTCCTTCAGTTTTACTTGTTGGCCTAGGTATTTTTTCTTACTTGGAGGTGATATAGGACCTTCTTTCTCTTATACTGAATTAATATTTACTCTATTGATTCCCAGGTCTGAGCATCTGGTTTTAGTTCTAAGCAGAAATGAACCCATTTTTCTTGGTGCTGAGTGAGCATTTCTTGACAGACCAGGACTCTCCAGTGCTTTTTGGAGGAAAGAGCTGACTATAGCAGAACAATGCTGAGGCATTGCCAAACCTTCAGAGGAGCACCTTGCTCCTCCCAGCCAGTGTCACGCCTGGTCTTCTCTGTTTCAGCTCTTCAATCCTTAATTGCCAGTAGAGGCATTTTCAAGAAAATGTTGAAGATAATTTCAGGAACTTAGGATTGAAATAGTAGGGCGATGTAAAGGATAGAATTGAGAAGCACTAACAGAGCTAAGGAGTGAGAGCTTTAAACAGTATTTTTAAATTTATATACAATTAGAAGAATAAATAGACTTATAGAAATAAATAGACAATAGAAGAATAAATAGACTTTTCATCCCAATTAGCTGGGTAATGTTATTGAATACTTTTTTATTGTAATCTGTGATAAAATGCCATTTATGTAACCAATAAGACATAGTGTGGCCGTTGAGC
>NW_012098699.1:381852-394514 GCF_000951045.1 Mandrillus leucophaeus | reverse complement strand
GTGGCAAGAGCTCAGATCCAGATCTGACTCACCTGCCTGTGACTTTATGCAGGTTATTTAACTTTGCAATGTCCTTCCCTAGAAAATGATGCCTATGATTCCTACCTTCACTACATGAGATGAAGAACATGAAAGGGCCAGGGCATGTTTCTGATAGCTAAATTTCATCACGAGAAGGAAAATACATCTGCAAAAGCATTCCATTATATGATAGAAGGATGGTAGGTACAGTGCATGTAAGGAAAATAGATGCGTAACTCTTGAAATTTGAAAATGGCTTAAATAAGCCTGTGGGGAATATTTTTTAAGAATTAAGTTGATTCCTTTTAAACTGTTTTACTGAACTGACAATACATATTAAGTGCTTATCATTTATGCCCTTTAGGCGCTCACAGTCTAATTGATTAGTCACTCCTTTTTCTTTCTTTTAAAAAATAATTTTCCTTCAGTTTTACTTGTTGGCCTAGGTATTTTTTCTTACTTGGAGGTGATATAGGACCTTCTTTCTCTTATACTGAATTAATATTTACTCTATTGATTCCCAGGTCTGAGCATCTGGTTTTAGTTCTAAGCAGAAATGAACCCATTTTTCTTGGTGCTGAGTGAGCATTTCTTGACAGACCAGGACTCTCCAGTGCTTTTTGGAGGAAAGAGCTGACTATAGCAGAACAATGCTGAGGCATTGCCAAACCTTCAGAGGAGCACCTCGCTCCTCCCAGCCAGTGTCACGCCTGGTCTTCTCTGTTTCAGCTCTTCAATCCTTAATTGCCAGTAGAGGCATTTTCAAGAAAATGTTGAAGATAATTTCAGGAACTTAGGATTGAAATAGTAGGGCGATGTAAAGGATAGAATTGAGAAGCACTAACAGAGCTAAGGAGTGAGAGCTTTAAACAGTATTTTTAAATTTATATACAATTAGAAGAATAAATAGACTTATAGAAATAAATAGACAATAGAAGAATAAATAGACTTTTCATCCCAATTAGCTGGGTAATGTTATTGAATACTTTTTTATTGTAATCTGTGATAAAATGCCATTTATGTAACCAATAAGACATAGTGTGGCCGTTGAGCAAAGTTTGTGGTTTACCTTTGACCGTAGTTAAAACAAATGTGATCAATGAACAATTGGTGTTACAGCTGGATACAAGCAGGACTTTTTAAGAAGAGTCTTGAAATCTTTAGCTGAAGTCTTTCTCACCACTGTACTGAAGCTGAAAGTGTTTCAAAGCTAGTAGGCAGCCTTCTTTAGATGTATCTTATTCACTTGAAATTAAAGACAGAAGCTCTCCTAATCACAAAAATTCTTTTGCCATAATTAATAACTTGGGATTTTTAAATTGCTTTTGAGTACAGTAAGAAAATTAAGGAAATTACACATTTTGGATGTGCTCAGTACCTTACAACAGGAATAGTTTCAGCTATGTCTGTCAAAATGATGATAGGTATGCTCTACCTTTGATTTGAATACCCACTGTCTCTTCTGGTATATATCAAATTCCAGAGCTGAAGCTCCTCAGGGATATGGTACTGCTGGTTCTGTTATAAAAATGAGTCAATAAATGTATAGGCTGGAAGTGGCATTTACCAAGGAAATATGCCTGAAATGAAATGAAGACCTACTTTCTAATGTGCTTCTTTTTTAATCCTCTGCATACTGTGATGGAATCATAGGTTGATGCTCCAGGCTTCCCCTTGAATGAATGCCTGTGGGCTAGGCTAGAAGCTGTTTTCTTTGAGGTTTGTCTCCTGTCCAAACCCATGGGAAGCCCAAGCTCCTTTCGTTTTCATTCTTTTCTAACTCTAGTGCTTTTGAACACAGAACCTCCATCCTCCCACCACCCAAACTCCACATTCCAACCCCGTGATTTCATGGTACCCGGCATGTCTCCCCTGCCATGCCGTCAGGCTGCCTGCTGACTCTTGCAGAGGGAACAGATGGGAACATAAACTCACTGCAGAAGAGCAGGACACTCTCTGTATATTTTTAAGACCAGGTATCCAGTTCCCATTTAGAGGCTGTATTTTTTTAATAGTGCCTTGAAAATTGAACAAAACACTTCTTGTTAGTCTCGTTGCTTGATAATATCATTCCCTCTGCGCTAATGTATAGAGGGAACTAGTGAATGAAAAAGATGTATTAGATCATTTCTAGCCCATTCCCACTGGTCACGATACTTTTTTCCCACAGTCTCTTCTCTAGTGCTTTTCTCTTCTAGTTTTCTCAAAGATTTGTTTTCTCCATTTCTCCTGGGGAATAATTTCTGAGTTTGAAGATGGAGAAATATATGTGAAAATATTCCTATTTTTTTCAGCTTAAAATTCTTAGTCTTTATAATCCTTTACATTACCATAAACAGTCCCTTATCTTCCTAGGTCAAGTGTTTCAGGATGGTATTTTTTTCCTTTCCATTTATTAACTTCAGAGTTTGTTTTTCTGCTTTGCTTTCTCCCTTCATCAATCAGTCCCTAAAGCCCATTAATCATTTCTTACTGCACTGAAAATTCCTTTGCTTATTCCCATATCAGGAATCCAGAGCTGGTTAAGGTCCCTAGGTCCTGGAGGAAGCCTCAATAATAGGTACTCATTCTATGCTAACTTCTCTCTCTGTCTCAATTCTCAAGTAGGAATTATTTTTAAAATACTGTTTCTAGATTATGATCTAGGGATTTCATCACTTGAAAGCCTTTTATGTGTGTGTTTGTGATTTTGAGTGTAAGATTATGTTTGTTCTCAATTACCTGAAGGATATTTTTCATATCCTCAAAGCCAGAAATCATTTGGGTCTCCTCCTGAGTTCTTGGATCAAGCACAATTCTGGACCATGGAACTATGATGTAGCATTCTGTTTTAGGGCTGCCATCTTAGGAGTTGAGAGGAAA
Source organism: Mandrillus leucophaeus (assembly GCF_000951045.1). NCBI lineage: Eukaryota > Metazoa > Chordata > Mammalia > Primates > Cercopithecidae > Mandrillus > Mandrillus leucophaeus. Next base: position 391,631 of record NW_012098699.1, on the reverse strand, counting down.
ATAGACTGTACTTGTAGGATTTGGAATACTTGGGGAAAAGGTAGTGCCAAATTTAAGTAGCCTTGGCACTCACATATCAAAAGTAGATTAGCTCTCAGGAGCTAGCATTAGGTATAAAAAAGACTTCACATGGCTTGTGGCTTCCTGGATTGGAGGACTTAATATTATAAAGATGTCAGTTCTCCCCGAAACAATCTTTAGATGCAGTGTGATCCCAGTCAGCAACATCAACCAACACTTGCAGCTTCTAATCTGATCTAAAAAGAAGAAGAAAAAAATGAACAGGATTTTTTATTTTTTTCCTCTTGGGACTTGACAAGATGATTCTAAAATATATTGATACATATAAAGGGCCAAGGATGAATAAAGTACTCTTGAAGAAAAAGAAAGTGGAAAGCCTTGCTTTAGTAGGTCCCAAGATGTATTTTTAAAAAGCAATGTGATACTGACACAGTTACAGACAGATAGACTAATGAGTCAGAATTGAAAGACCAGACCCTTTCCAGATTCTTCTTACAGGGATCCTTGATTTATGATGGCGATGGCATTTCAAAGCAGTGGGAAGAGACAGTCTTTTCAATAAATGGTGCTAGAATAATCAGATATTCATATAGGAAAAGAAGAAGAAATTAGATGCTTACCTCACACCATATGCAAAAAACTCCAGATGGATACAGACCTAAATGTGAAGAGTAAAGATAAAACTTTAAGGCGCACACACACACACATTGTATATATGCATGTGTGTGTGTCTAGCTATATGTATATAGCCGTATATGCACACACACCACACACACACACACACACACACACGTGCACCTTCATAACTGTAGGGTATTGAAAGATTTCTTCTATGATACAATAACCTGTTATCAGAAGTTATGTATTTGATTCATAAAATTAAGTACTTGTCTTTATCAAAAGATAAGATAAAGAGAAGACAGCCATACAATAAGACAATATTTGCTCTACATGTAATTGAAGAATATTAGCATCTAGAATATGTACAGATTCTTAAATCAATAAAAGACAATCCAATCTGAGAAAAACAGGCAAAATAATTTAAATAGGCTTTTCATAGAAGAGGAGGTAAAAATAGCTAGTAATCATAAAAAGAGTCCCCAACTTCTTTAATAATCAAAGAGAATTAAACCATAATGAGATTCTACCTCATTTCCATCAGATTAGCTAAAAATAAAAAGATTGCTAATACCAAGTGTTGATGAGGATATGGAACAACAGGAACTTGGTAGAAAGTGTATAATGTTACATACTTAGGAATAGTTCACTGCATTGAAGTACTACAGTTGAAGATACATATACATACCTTATGACTCAGCAATTCTGCTCCTAGCTATATACACTAGAGAATCTTGGCTCACTAAGATACCTGTATAATAATGGTCTTTTTTGTCCCTGTAATTTTATTTTGCAGATTTTTAAACTGACTGAAAAATTGCAAAATTAATACAATGAATATGATAACGTCTTAATAGATGGTAGCTAAGCAAAGCATAGTAGCTAGTAGAGAGAACGTACATGGGCTTTGAAGTCAGTGATATATGGCTTGAAACTTCAACTCCACCACTTACTAGCTGTGTGACCATGGGCAAGCTAATGAAATCTGTGAGCCTCATGTCTCTCATCTATAAACTGGAGGTAATAATATACCTACCATATTAGGTATTATAAGGATTAAATGCATTAATATATGTAAAGCACTGGGCATAAATGCTTGCAACATAGTAGTTCAGTAAATTATTGCTGCTTTTGTTGTTTTGTTTTCGTGGTGGTTAAAAATGATAATGATGCATTTTATTTTCTCAGGGCCTTTTAGTTACAGCATATTACTGATACATACTCATTTTTGGTTTTTCACGATGGAATGTATTACAAAATAATTCAGGGGAAAAATAGCAATTTTTTTTAGTTTGTATTGCGTTTTTTTTCTTTTCATTTTCCTATTATAACTTCAGCATTAGGAAGTACAAACCAAAGGGAAAATATGACCAGGGTGCAAATGTTTTTTATAATTTAAATAATTATATAGAATTAAAATTTCCTTTTGAAGAATTGAAAACCCAAATATGATTTTATTAAAAGTAAAAGGAAACCAAGGCATAGAAAATTTAAATAACCTTATTAAGAAGTAATATTAGAAATAGGGTATATATTTTCTAATTTCTAGCCCAAGATCTCATACACTAAATTATGATATCAAAAATATAAACAAAAATCTTAAGGCAATAGCAGTAGCCTTTAGCACTAATGCTAAGGCCTTCATTTCCTTAGCTGCAAAAGAAATTAAATCACATGAAAAACTCTCGAGGCCCCTTTAATCTCCAGTGAAATTTGATTCTATGTCTGAAGGCCTCCTCATTGACCACCAAACCTCAGTTACCTTTTCCTCTTGGGAATTCCTCTCTGAACCCTATTCTGTACCATTCCAAACTGGTCATGATCATGTTACCATGTTATACCTTTACTTGCCTTTTCATAAACAATATCGTCTATCTCCTATTACATCACATTCTCTTGGGGATGCAGATCTTTTCCTTTTTTTTCTTTCTTTCCCTTTGTTTTTTGTTTTTTGTTTTTTTTTTGAGACGGGGTCTCGCTCTGTTGTCTAGGCTAAAGTGCAATGGCATGATCTTGGTTCACTGCAGCCTCCACCTCCCGGGTTTAAAATTCTCCCACCTCAGCCTCCCAAGTAGCTGGGATTATAGGCGCACCACCACGCTCAGGTAATTTTTGTATTTTTAGTAGAGACCGGGTTTCACCATGTTGGCCAGGCTGGTTCCAAACTCCTGACCTCAGGTGATCCACTCTCCTTGACCTCCCAAAGTGCTGGGATTACAGGCATGAGCCACCACGCCCAGCTGCAGATCTTTTCTTATGTGTCTTTATATTTGTACATGTTTGAGTGCAAAAACATTTTTAATATCTATTTTTTTTTTGTCCCTAGTAGCACCTAGCATAGTGATTTACAGAGTAGGCCCAAAATAGATGGATGATGATGACTGTCAGATTGTAGTTTACAAAAATATAACTAGCTCCCATAGCTATGATAACATGGGCATAGGATTCATGGGATTCTGCCTCAAAAGCAAATATGTTTGTTTTCCTTTGTTCCAGAAAGACAGCAAGAAGCGAATATTTTCTGGCATTCAACCTACAGGAATCCTCCACCTGGGCAATTACCTGGGAGCCATTGAGAACTGGGTGAGGTTACAGGATGAATATGACTCTGTATTATACAGCATTGTTGACCTACACTCCATTACTGTCCCCCAAGACCCAGCTGTCCTTCGGCAGAGCATCCTGGACATGACTGCTGTTCTTCTTGCCTGTGGCATAAACCCGGAAAAAAGCATCCTTTTCCAACAGTCTCAGGTCAGCTTCTCAGATTAGAACTGAGAAAACTTTTATTTGCAGATTATTTGAGGAAAAAATGTTGAATGGTTCACACAGCCCCTGCTTGTGATTTTTAAAAAGTGTTTGAAGGTGACTTTTTCAAATGTGATTTTTTTTTCAGCTTAATGTTTTACTTGTGTTTATATCATTAACTATCATTATATTGTAAGAGTATTTTTCAGCTTTTCCTCTACTGTATTTGGTAAGTTTATGATGCTTCATATACCAAATAGTTGTGTTTCATGAGTACTTCTAGCCCTGGAGTTGTTTTGCTATGCTGGGTTGCTTTCAAACTGATTGCTTTGTATTGTTGACTAATCTCCTTGTGATCAGGGATAGAAATTAGTGACCAATAGTTTTATGTAATTCCAATGTTGCTTTATTAGATGTTGTATTTGGAAGGTCTGTTGGATAATTCCCACTGTTCATTCTTTGTGTAATAGTTTTTGAGAAGATTTGATAGCACAAGTTGGGAAATTGGAAGACAAAGTTTCAGTGTCTTGTGTCTAAGCCAAGAAAGGCTTCATAGTAAAGCCAAAATATTTGACTCATATCTTCACTATGGATGAATCAGTTTATTCTTGGACAGGCAGATAGTCTGGTCTAGAGACAAGGCAATCAAGATACACCCTAGAAAAAGATAAAAATTCTAACTAGATCGTGCCTTCATTATGTATCTGCTTTAACCTTAGGACAAAGCCCAGCCAAGGAATGGTATGTTATACATGCTATGGTATATGTTAACATGCGTGCATATATGTAACCTTCTTTGATTGTACATTTCTATCATTATTTTTATATATGTTTTGTTATACATAAAACGTAATGTAACGATTCTTACAGAGCAGACTGTTAAAAAATATGTGATAAATGAAAAGAGTATAGTGATCCCTTGGCATCCAAAGAGTGTTGGTTCCAGGACCACCAAAGCTACCAAAATCTGCAGATGCTCAAGTTCCTTATATAAAATGGAATCATATTTGCATATAACCTACACATATTCTCTCGTATACTTTAAACCATCTCTACATTACTTGTAATAACCTAATACAATATAAATGCTCTGCAAATAGTTGTTATACTGTATTGTTTTTTAATTTGTATTACTTTTCTATTGTGGTATTGTTATTTTTTGATGCCTAAATACACATTAATTTCATATATATATAAATTTTTTAAATTTTTAGAGATTAGGAGGGTGTATGTGCAGTTTTGTCACATGAATATGTTGTGTAGTGGTGAAGTCTGAGCTTTTAGTGTCCCTGTCACCCGAATAGTGAACATTGTACTCAATAGGTGATTTTTCAACCAACATCCTCTTCCCCACTTTTGGAGTCGCTCTGTATGTCCATGTGTACCTATTGTTTAGTTCCCACTTATAAGTGAGAGCATGCAGTATTTGTTTTTCTGTTTCTGAATGATTTCACTTAGGGTAATGGCCTCTATTTCATGTTGTCCTCCATGTTGCTGCAAAAGACATGATTTCATTCCTTGTTATGATTGTGTAGTATTCCATAGTGTATATATAGTGGTGGTGTTATTTTTTATTTGTTGTTTTTTCCTAGTATTTTCAATCTGCTGTTTGGTTGAGTCCATGGATGCAGAACACACAAATTCAGAGGGCCAACTCTATGTTTAAAAAATAAATGCAGTTATCAACTTTGTTGCCAGCTTGGAGATAATTTGATAAAATAATAGAATCTGATCATTAAAAGGACCATAAAGGCAATTTACTGCAACTTCATTCCTTATAGTTGGTCAGGAAGGCTTTACTTGCACATGACTTTTCAAATTCAGTGTTGGACAAATCCAGTTACTATAAAATACTTGCTGTTATTGACTGAATATCTACCTCCATATAATTTCCATTCGTTCATTTAATTTCTGCTCGGTAAAAAACACAATAAATCAACTCTGCTTCCACACAACTGCTCTTCAAATACTTGGAAAGACATTTATTATGTACCATTTGTATCTTACTCTGTAGGTCCTTACCGTATAGGTCTTTCCTTCTACAAACTAGCTATCCCAAGGTCTCTCGCCTTCTTGGTCATCCTCTCTCAAAAGCACTCTCATCTTCTTTCTGAAAAGAACGTGCCTCAAGCTTCACATCCATTGCCAGCGTTGGAGAGCTGTTCATCATTAGAGCCACTTTTTGAGTCACCTAATGCATTTTGCAAAGCACATCATCTTCACTTCATCTAAGCTGTTTTTAATACAAGCTGGCTTTTGATCCTTATCAGATACTATTTCTAAAAATTATATTCCCAGCCACAAGTACCTATTTCCATACTTCTTGTGGATGAATGTCTAATCTCCACAAAGTAACCACTTGCCAGATTGCTTTTTAAAATGGTCTTTAATATTAAAGACTTATTTACAACTACATCCTATACTTGCATTTTGAACTCAATCTCTCAGGAATGATTACCATATTATAATTTTTTTCTACTTTGTAAAGGATTTTAGCAGTGACCTTCATAAGCATCTAAAATTTGCAATAATTGAGATATTTTCTTCCATGTGGTACTTTGTTGTTCAAAATAGCAATTGAAAAAGTAACCCACTATATGGGAGACTTTGTAAAGACTTCCCCATAAAGGAGGGACAAAATTCACCTTCTCTTAAAATGGAACCTAATGAGCTCATTGGATCTAGGTCTGAGAGTGGAAGGGGCAGAGTTGACTGGTGTGTGCCTGTCTTCTCCTTATAGCTTTAATGCAGTTGTAAAGCTGTTTAATAATTCGCCTCTTTGCCATCCCTCACTTCAGCTCCATTGTGGAGAATTTTCATAGTTTGCCAGCAAAATTTAAGGGAGGCACTCATCTTGCCTACATTATACAATTTGTCTCACAAAGGCAGTATGAAAAATTTCCTCAGGTGTCTTTGTAACCTAAGATAAACTTGGTTCTTAGCCATTTCATTCTTTGACTCAGGCAACCAACCTTATTACAACTGTATGGATGGATGGATGGATGGATGGATGGATGGATGGATGGATGGATGGATGGGATATTTTATCAGGCTTTCTTTCCCCCTTTTTAAAAAAATGTAATTTAATTTAAAAATGTTTTTAACAATTTATAACAGTAGAGAGAATAGTATACTGTACCCCATCTCTTGTTAACATTTTGTTATTTATCTCACTGATGTTACTTTCTTTTCTTTTTTTTTTTTCTTTTTTGAAAGAGAGAGAGGGTCTTGCTCTGTTGCCCAGCCTGGAGTGCAGTGGTGTGATCATAGCTCACTGCAGCTTCAAACTCCTGGGCTCAACATCCTCCTACATTAGCCTCCTGAGTAACAGCTGAGACTTCAGGTGTATTCCATCATACCTGGCTTTTTTTTTTTTTTTTCCTTCGAGAAATGGGTCTCACAACGTTGCCCAGGCTGGAATCAAACTCCTGGGCTCAAGTGATCCTCCCAACTTGGCCTTCCAAAGTGTTGGGATTATAGGAATGAGCCACTGTGCCTAGTCGATGTTATTTTCTTTGTTGAAGTATTTCAAAGCAGATACTGCACATCATGGCATTCCAATTCCTAAATATTTTAGCGTGCCACTATAAATCCAGGAAATTTTCTTACATTACCATAATACTGTATGTCACCTAACAATGATCATTCCATATTATCATCTAAAACCCAAATTACCCTGACTCTCCCAAAAATGTATTTTATAGTAGGCTTGTTTGAGTGAAGATCTACCAAGGTTCACATATTACATTTGTTTATGGATCTTAAGTCTCTTTTCTTTATGCCTTTTGATTTGTTCATCACACTTTATTTCCTGTAAAGTTAGTCCTGTGCTTAAAAATAATTAAAACTTTGATTTTTTATGCTTCTACTTTTTTTCTCACCTTTGATGTATTGATCAAGTTTTCTTTTGTTTTCTATAAAGTTAGTTCTTTTGAACTTCAAAATCTTAGTTTTTTAGTTGCTTTCTCTTTACACTAATCTGTGTTAGCTGATGGTTAGTGACTATAAACTACTGTCCCACATAATTGCTCATCACCATTTTCATTAATTTGAGTAGAAGCTGTGCTTATCTACTGCCCATGGATTACCTAGAAATGACCATTAGACATCAGCTCCATTAGAGTGGCCATAATGCCTCAGTTTGTTCATGGATGCTGATGGAAAGGTCCTCCTCATGCCTTATCTTTACAGCCATGAAGGCATGTATTGGCTTTTGCTTCTTAGAACCATTTTCAGGTAGAAGTATAAGTGAATAAACCAGTCTTCTGGAAACAGTTATTATCTTAGCAACATGACCCCATTATTTACAGAGTTCTAGTAGGTGAAAAATCATCATGGCGATGACTTAGGTTTTGTAATACAAAAATCAATAATCAATAACTGTCTTTTTTTCTTTTTCATTTTCTTCTTTTTAACAGGCAATGCTAGGAAGAATATTTTCTTTTTTCTTTATTTTAAATTGACAAATAAAAATTGCATATATTTATGGTGTACAACATGATGCTTTGAAAGATGTATACATTGCAAAATGGCAAAATCAAGCTATATAACATATCTATTACCTCACATACCTATGTTTAAGTGATTTTCAGATATACAATACATTATTATTAACTATGGTCACCATGTTGTACCAGAGATCTCTTGAACTTATTCCTCTTGTCTAACTGAAATTTTGTGTCCTTTGACCAACATCTTCCCATTTCCTCTTGCCCCATTCTACTCTGCTTCTATGAGCTCGACTTTTTTAGATTTCACATATCAGTGAGCTTATGCAGTGTTTGTCTTTCTGTGCCTGGCTTATTTCACTTAACAAAATGCCCTCTGGGTTCATCCATGTTGTCATTACTGACAGGATTTCCTTTTTTAAGGCTGAATAGTATTCCATTGTGTGTATATACTGCATTTTCTTTTTCGGTTCATCTGTTGATGGACACTTAGGTTGATTCCATATTTTGGCTATTATGATTAGTGCTGCAATAAACATGAGAGTACAGATGTCTCTTTGACATACTGATTTTCTTTCCTTTGTATATATACCCATTAGAGGGATTGCTGATTTATATGGTAGTTCTGTTTTTAATTTTTTTGAGGAACCACCATACTGTTTTCCATAATGGCTGTACTAATTTTCTCACCAACAGTGTGCATGGGTTCCCTTTTTGCCACATCTTTGCCAATACTTGTTATCTTGTTTTTTGTTTGTTTGTTTGTTTGTTTTGAGACGGAATCTCGTTTTGTCAGTGGCACGATCTCGGCTCACTACAACCTCTGCCTCCTGGGTTCAAGCAGTTCTCCTGCCTCAGCCTCCCAAATAGTTGGGATTACAGGCACCTGCCACCAAGCTCGGCTAATTTTTGTATTTTTACTAGAGATAGGGTTTCACCATGTTGGCCAGGCTGGTCTCGAACTCCTGACCTCAAGTGATCTGCCCAAAGCACTGGGATTACAGGCATGAGCCACCACACCTGGCTTGTTATCTTTTTAATAATAGTCATTCTAACAAGTGTGAGGTGATCAATCTGTGTAGTCTCCAATAGAGGGGCTGCTGAAAAGAAAATAATCATATTTTCAGATCTATTTTTAAAAAACATGCTTATTAGGAGACTATTTATTTACGATAGGGTCTCACTCTGTCACCCAGGTTGGAGTGCAGTGTGGAGTGATAGCTCACTGCAGCCCCAAACTCCTGGGCTCCTCAAGCAGTCCTCTTATCACAGCCTCCCAAAGTGCTGGGAGTACAGGTGTGAGCCACTGTGCTTGGCCAGAAAACTATTTTTAAATGTGTAAGGCTGGCAGGACGTGGTGGCTCACACCTGTAATACCAGCACTTTGGGAGGCTGAGGCAGGTAGATCACTTGAGGTCAGGAGCTCCAGATCAGCCTGGGTAACAAGGCGAAACCCTGTCTCTACAAAAAATACAAAAATTAACCAGGTGTGGCATCGCATGCCTGTGCTCCCAGCTACTCAGGAGGGAGGCTAAGGCAGGAGAATTGCCTGAACCCAGGAGGCAGAGGTGGACGTGAGCGGAGATCACGCCACTGCCCTCCAGCCTGGGCGACAGAGCAAGAACTTGTCTCAAAAAAGAAAACCACAATGTGTTAGTTTACCAAGGCATTTCATGTATATGACTTCTCTCTTAATCATCAAAACAGTCACAGGAATTAGATATTACTGTTATCTTTCACCTAATGAATAAATTAAGGCATGAAGAGATTAAGTAAATTGCAAATGTACTTAAAATGATCTTTGAGGCCGGGCTCGGTGGCTCAAGCCTGTAATCCCAGCACTTTAGGAGGCCGAGACGGGCGGATCACGAGGTCAGGAGATCAAGACCATCCTGGCTAACAAGGTGAAACCCCGTCTCTACTAAAAAATACAAAAAACTAGCC
>NW_012098699.1:258815-381657 GCF_000951045.1 Mandrillus leucophaeus | reverse complement strand
AAAAAAAAAAAAAAAAAAAATGCTTTTTGAGCAGTATCTGGTACTTAGTAAATACTCAGCATATAGAACTTTCTCATTAGCTGCCTAAGGTCACCCAGCTCGTAGGTGGCAAAGCCAGGGCTTTTACAGTTTTCCCCTAAAGCACCACTTATAGAAGATGTACTCATGAGGCGGGAATCATGTTCTGCCCCCTGCCTAGGCACCCTACTCCAGCCGTCATGTCTCTGCCTCTGGAGATGCTGGTAGAGGGGAAGCGGGGAGTTGGAGCTGACCTCAAGGCCCTCATTATTTCTTACCTGAACAATTAAATTACCCTTTCACTCCTGCCCTAGCTTTATGGTTTGGCAGTTCATTCCCCACAAGGCAGCCGTAGTCACCTTTCTACTAAAAATACATCAGCATCTCTCTCCTGCCCTCAGGTAAAAATCTAAACCCAGCTTAGCTAGAAATCCCTTAAAAAATGAAGCCGCAGAGTACACTAGACCAGTGTTTCTTCTACTACACCACTAAGTTATGCAGACCTTTTATTAGCAGTTTATTTTGTGTTTGAATGATCTGATTAACTTCTACCAATGACCCTTTAAAGCTGAAGCCAAAATACTTTCTTCTGGTTTAATTTTGAGAAGATTTGATATAAATCAGTCCTTAACTTACAAAACAGATAAATTAGATATTATTTATCTACATTTTTAAAAGGCTTTTTGCTAGTTCCTTTATACTGGTAGCTTTATAGTGTACTTAAGCATTTAATTGATCATTAAATATGTAACAGAAAGGATAAGAATTTAGAAAACAATTTTATTTAATATTTTGGGAGCCAATTCCAGTTACATTAGTTATACCCGCCTCCCCATCACACAATTATTTACAAGTAAAATTAAGAAGTTTTGAAATTATGAGTTAGAGAAAAGTATTATTTTATGATGTGCTTTCTTCAGCTATATTCATTGTGTTAAGCCAATTACTTACAGCTAAATTATAAAGGCTATTTTTCTGTGTGCTATTGTTGAACATCAGAAAAAGTTCTAATAATGGCTTGAAATAGGGAAAGGATTTAGCTATGTTACAATGTTGACTTTTACCAGTAATTTTCATCTCCAATCCTTTGCATTCTTTCCCAGCAGTCTGACTGGAACAATTCAGACTTACTGAAGATTTTTCTCATTATTTTCTTTTTCTTTCTCTCCCACTGGCCTCTCGTCATGTGCTTCCCCTAAAATATGTTCACCATATGTGCGGAATTTTATAGACCCTCTCCGCTCAAAGGTGTGTGTGTGTGTGTGTGTGTGTGTGTGTGACAGAGAGAGAGTGAGAGAGAGAGACACGTCGTGGGAAGGGGATCATGCCTATGTGTGTGTTTGGCAGAGGTTTCCATCCCTACGCCAGAGTCAATGGTCTTTTATTTCTAGCAAACCAGCAGGCCTGAGTGTAGATCCAATCTGAGTCCCACAGCTGCCTGTGGTACAGGCCTCTACATCTTTCGCTGTTACTCTGCAGATGGAAGATAAAAGTGGAGGACCTAGCTCTAGGCACTGGATTTCTGCCAAGGCAAGGAGAAAAGGACAGTTGGGGCCACCAGATAATTGTGTTAAGAGGGTCCAAAGAGACGAAGGAAAAGTGAGGGAGGAGAGGGGGATTTGCATCTCTGGAATGTGGGCTCATTCTTTAATTAGAGTTATGTTGTTTCCCAAGAAACAAAAATCAATAATGATAAAAGAAGACAGACGATAGAGGAATTGGTTTCTGAATGATGGCCAAAGTAACTGACTACATAAATCTTGGCTTACTGTACATAAATAAAAGTTATACCTCACCAATTGTCCCTTGTTTTAGAGGTATAAAACCAAGGCCTTAAACTGGACAGAGAGTCTAGTGCTTCTGGTAATTTAGGAAACATATTTGAGTGTATTTATATTTGTTAAACTCTCAAAGTTGTTTGCTGCCAACATCAGGTGCTCTTTCTGTTCACAATGGAAAGGGAGCAAGTGTCTGCATAGATTAGTGGACTTGGAGAATATATTTGTAAAATTGGCATCACCTCCAAAGTTCCTAGGGGGAGATAAGAATCTAAATGGCCCATGGTATAAATAATAAGTTTGGAAAACTATTATATAATCAGACTCTGCATGTATTTCCTTCTCCACAGTTTCCAATAATACCACTTCCTTGCCTGGATCTATACTCCTCTGTGACATGATGAACAAGTTGCAGTACTTATGTTACTTCTATGCTGGACATAGGAACAGGTGATAGGTTAATTACACCTTCAAGAAGAGTTCTTTTCTTGCTGTCAAAACAATAGTGAAAAAAAAAAAAAAATACAGGCTTTGAAGCCAGATATACTCAGCTTGAATCTTACTGTCACTTCTTTTTGGTTGTGAGACTATGGGCAAGTAGCTCAAGCTCTCTGCACCCCATTTTTAATGTCTATAATAGCAATTTAAATAAGAAAATATATTTTGTCTAGCAAATGTTAACTTTCTATCACCCTCCTCCACTATACACAATGCTCCCACCCTAGGCTCCTTGATACTGAGAAGGATTTATATAAGGGTAGAGTGGGATTAGAAGATGGAGATAAAGTTAATGACAATGCCTCTTTTTATCTTCAATAATAAAGTATTTTCAGAAGAGTTTGTTGTCTAAGGTTTTTTGAGGACTTTTTAAGAAATATTTCAAACATTCATAAAAGTATGAAGATGAATGGCTGCCTTTCGAATTGCTTACCTTTTGGCATACTTGCTTCATGTGGTTTTTGTTTTTTACGCATTAAACATTACAAGTATAATAGAAACTTTTCTGCTTAGCTCTAATGCCGTTTTCCTCTGTGCCTTCCCAGAGGTATTATATTGATTTGATATTCATGATTCCCACAAATGTGTTTCTATTTGTTGCATATAATATAGCCATTAACAATCTATATTATTTGTTTTGCATATTTTAAAACTATGTGAATGGCATCATGCTGCCCATATCCTCTTGCATCTATTTTTTGTGTACAGTGTTACATGCTTGGGATTTATTTAGTTTGACTGCTGTATAGTATTCCATTGTCTGCCTCCTTCACAGTTTATCGATTTTCCTGGCAAAGGATATTTGGATTTTCTTCCCAGCTTTTTGTTACTGCAAACAGTACTACAGAGGGCATACTTTTATCTGCCTTTTGTGCACATGTGAAAGACTTTCTTTAGTTATATTAATATATGCCTAAGAGTATATTCAGGAGGATATATGATATATACATCATCAGCCTCAGTGGATGATGCCCGCTTGTTCTCCAAAATAGTATTCTAACTTACATTACCACCAATAGGAACTTCCTCGGCAAGGAAGTGTGATAAAACTGTTCTTTTATATTATCTCTGGAATGTGGTAAGTTGTGCTTTTCACATTTAAGACTGAGTTATGTAGATCTTACAAATTCTGTCACATTTTATTTACAATATTATTAAAAATCACATTGGTTAATACCACAGTTCTCTCTCATCAGGAATGTCTTGACATATTGGAAGCTGTCTAATGCATAGTGATGGATATATATTTTCTAAAATTCTAATTTATACTGGAAAGCTGAAATGTTTATAACCAATACCTTCTGTGGGTTGTTTTCCTTGAAATACCTTTGTTCCTTTGTTTCCTCTTGATGAATTTTGTTAGACTACTCTGTTAATCATTTAGAGGATATACTTTTGATTTTGTGAGACTCTTATTCTATCTTTGTTTTTTATTTATTTCCTTTTTTTTTTTTTTTGAGACAGAGTCTCACACTGTTACCCAAGCTGGAGTGCAGTGGCATGATCTCAGCTCACTGCAACCTCTGCCTTCTGGGTTCAAGCTATTCTTGTGCCTCAGCCTCCCAAGTAGCTGGGATTACCGGCACCCACCACCATGCCAGCTAATTTTTGTATTATTTAGTAGAGACGGAGTTTCGCCATGTTGGCCAGGCTAATCTCAAACTCCTGACCTCAACTGATCCGCCTGCCTCCTTCGTTTTTTATTTCATTAGTTTCATCCCCTCCTCTATTTTATTTTGTTTGAAATTATGTGGTTGTGCTTTTACTAACTTCTTGAGTGGACCTCATTAATTTTCAGCCATTCTTCTTTCTAATATAAACATTTAAGAGTGCAGTATAAATTTCCTTCTAAGTTCTGTTTTATCAGCATCGACAAAGTTGTGATATGTTATAGTATTTTCACTATAAAGCAGTTCTGAATAATTTCTAATTTTCACCATTATTTCTTATTTGATCTATCATTTATTTAGAAGTATGTGTTTAAATTTCCAAGTACAGGGCTCTTTCTTTTAACTTAACTTTTTTAAAAAATTGATTTCTAATTTCATTACATATTAATCAAAGAATATAGTCTCAATGCTTTCAGATCTCTTGTATTTTTAGAGCTTGAATTTAGCAAACGGTGAATTTTTACAAATGTTCTATTTGTGCTTGAAAATACTTTCTATTTTCTGATTCAGTGAATTTCAAACTTTTTATTGTTTATGACTATCAGTAAAAAAATTTTGAGACTTTCCCTTAAGATAGGTATATACTGTACTTCATTGTATTAGTCTGTTTTCATGCTGCTGATAAAGACATACCCAAGACTGGGAAGAAAAAGTGTTTTAATTCAACTTACAGTTTTACATGGGGAGGCCTCAGAATCATGGCAGGAGGTTAAAGGCACTTCTTACACGCCAGCGGCAAGAGAAAAATGAGGAAGAAGCAAAAGTGGAAACCCCTGATAAACCTATCAGATCTGGTGAGACTTACTCACTGTCAATAGCATGGGAAAGACTGGCCCTCACAATTCAATTACCTCCCCCTGGGTCCCTCCCACAACATGTGGGAATTCTGGGAGATATAATTCAAGTTGAGATTATGTGGGGACACAGCCAAACCATATCATTCCAACCCTGGCCCCTCCAAATCTCATGTCCTCACATTTCAAAACCAATCATGCCTTCCCAACAGTCCCCCAAAGTCTTAACTCATTTCAGCATTGACCCAAAATCCCCAGTCCAAAGTCTCATCTGAGACAAGGCAAGTCCCTTCTGCCTATAAGCCTGTAAAATCAAAAGCAAGCTAGTTACTTCCTAGATACAATGGAGGTACAAGTCCTGGGTAAATACAGCCATTCCAAATGGAAGAAATTGGCCAAAACAAAGGGGTTACAGGGCTCATGCAAGTCCGAAATCCAGCGGGCCAGTCAAATCTTAAAGCTCCAAAATGATCTCCTTTGACTCCAGGTCTCACACCCAGGTCACGCCGACGCAAGAGGTGGGTTCCCATGGTCTTGAGCAGCTCCACTCCTGTGGCTTTGCAAGGTACAGCCTCCCTCCTGGCTGCTTTCACAGGCTGGCATTGAGTGTCTGTGGCTTTTCCAGGCTCACGGTGCAAGCTGTCAGTGGATCTACCATTCTGGGGTCTGGAGGATGGTAGCCCTCTTCTCACAGCTCCACTAGGCAGTGCCCCAGTAGGTACTCTGTGTGGGGGCTCCAACCCCACATTTCCTTTCCACAGTACCCTAGCAAAGGTTCTCCATAAGGGCCTCGCCCCTGCAGCAAACTTTTGCCTGGGCATCCAAGGCATTTCCATACATTTTCTGAAATCTAGGTGGAGGTTCCCAAACCTCAGTTCTTGACTTCTGTGCACCTGCAGGCTCAACACACATGGAAGCTGCCAAGGCTTGGGGCTTCCAGCCTCTAAAGCCACTGCCCGAGGTCTATCTTGGCCCCTTTCAGCCACAGCTGGAGTGGCTGGGACACAGGGTGCCAAGTCCCTAGGCTGCACATAGAACCAGTACCCTGAGCCTGGCCCACAAAACCACTTTTTCCTCCTGGGCCTCTGGACTTACGATGGGAGCGGCTGCCATGAAGGTCTCTGACATGGCCTGGAGACATTTTCCCCACAGTCTTGAGGATTAACATTAGGCTCCTTGCTACTTATGCACATTTCTGCAGCGGGCTTGAATTTCTCCCCAGAAAATTCATTTTTCTTTTCTATCACATAGTCAGGCTGCAAATTTTCCAAACTTTTATGCTCTGCTTTCCTTATAAAACTGGATGCCTTTAACAGTACCCAAGTCACTTTTTGAATGCTTTGCTGCTTAGAAATTTCTTCTGCCAGATACCCTAAATCATCTTTCTCAAGTTCAAAGTTCCACAAACCTCTAGGGCAGGGGCAAAATGCTGCCAGTCTCTTTGCTAAAACATAACAACAGTCACCTTTACTCCGGGTCCCAACAAGTTCCTCATCTCCATCTGAGACCACCTCAGTCTGGACATTATTGTCCATATCACTATCAGCATTTTGGGCAAAGCCATTCAACAAGTCTCTAGGAAGTTTCAAATTCTCCCTCATCTTCCTGTCTTCTTCTGAGCCCTCCAAACTGTTCCAATCTCTGCCTGTTACCCAGTTCCAAAGTCACTTCCACATTTTCAGGTATCTTTTCAGCAATGCCCCACTCTACTGGTACCAATTTACTGTATTAGTCTGTTCTCAGGATGCTGATAAAGACATACCCGAGACTGGGAAGAAAAGAAGTTTAATTGGACTTACAGTTCCACATGACTGGGGAGGCCTCAGAATCATGGCAGGAGGCAGAAGGCACTTCTTACATGGAGGTGGCAAGAGAAAAATGAGGAGGAAGCAAAAGTGGAAACCCCTGATAAACCCATCAGATCTTGTGAGACTTATTCACGATCATGGGAATAGCACGGGAAACACTGGTCCTCATGATTCAGTTACCTCCCTTTGGGTCCCTCCCACAGCACATGGGAATTCTGGGAGATACAATTGAAGTTGAGATTATATGGGGACACAGCCAAACCATATCAATCATGCAACTTTTCTATAAAGCAAAAATTTAAAAGATGTGATTAAGAAATGAATATAAGTAAAAGTGCTTTTTTTTTAAAAAAAATTTGCTGTGCTTCAGGAGACAGTCTTGCACAGCTTCGGAGAATCAGAAATCTCATTTTGGAAACCACTGTTTTAATTGCTCATCTCCAGTGGCCACCATGCTATCTTTGTAAGTGCAAGTAAATATTCAGAATCAGGAGACTACCATAGGTTATGTTTGGTACTAGTCTACTTAAAAGGGCATAGAACAAGAACCTTAGCTTGCCAGCAAGGTAGCTTCTCTAAACAAGAGTCCTTACTAGAGCAGTCCCTGTAGCAGTATGCAGCTAGTTCCAGGAGGTATCTTGTCTCCAGGTATACACATAGGTCTAGGAACTATTTTTTCTCCAGCTCAAATGCAAGGAGATGAGATCTACATTAGTGGGTAGTACAATCTCCCTTACCAAAGAAGCCTCATTTTTCCACAAGAGCCAATATCTATTTTTACATTTCATGTATGGACTTTGTGGTCACTGAAAGAGATGTACCAGTTACCAGAGTCACTCTACTCAGGAAAGCCTAAACGATGACTTTCTCTCGGGTATTCATAGTTCCCTAAGCCTAGATGTACTTTACCAGCTGGGGATTATTTTTATCATAAGCAATGTTGCCTAGCAGTGTTGTTAACACATACTGTTTTATTTGGTAAATACAGACCTAGGTTGTTGATCCAGAGTCAGAGTCTCATAGAGCAGGTGAAAGTGTTTTGTTAACCTGCTCACTCAGTTGGCTACTAGATTCCATTAATTAATAGAATCCATTAGATCAGTCATGTTGCTGCTCTTTTGATTCTCTGCTACCATTTCTGTACTTACAAACAGAGCAATAGCCTGTGAACACTTTAATGCTGTAAAAATAACTATGAGGAATTAGTTTCTCCCTAAGGAAGAAGGTAGCATCCAACTTCCTGATCCTAAATATGTAGTTTCATGAGACTATGTTCCTTTATTTTTTCAATCTTCTATCTCTATCTTCATTAAGTGGGTCAATTTCTACTGCTCTGTGTCTTCATTCAGTGACTCTTCTGTCCTCCCAATCTGTGTTTAAGACTTTATAATGATATTATTTCAGATATTGTATGTTTTTATTCTAGTATGTTTATTTGCTCTTTATTATTGGTTTAAAAAATTTATCTGCTGAGATTTTCTGCTTATTCATTTCAGGAATGTTTTCATTTGTATCTTTAAGCATAGTTGTAATAATCACTTCAAAAGTTTTGGTCATTAAATACACCTGGAACATCTCATGTTTGGTCTCCATTGACTGCCTTTTTTCTTAAGAATGAATTACCTATTTTGTAATATGGCTAATAAATTTGGCTAGTATCTTGAATATTTTAAATGACAAATTGAAGAGATTCTAAATTCTTTTGTATTCCTCAGAAGAATATCTTTAAAAAGAAAAAAACTGTTGTTTTTTTTTTAGCAGGCTCAAACCCCAAATTGTTTTTCTAGTACTAAGCAATAATTGAAATATTTTGCCAGTTGTTTTAGCCATTGTTGGACACCTTGGAGGTGACCCCATGCATGTGGAATTCAGGGATTGGCCAGATATTTGGGTAGAGTTAATACATAGAATATAAGGCTATACCACTCTGACTCTTTATTTAGAAATCTCTCTGCTTATTTTCCAGGCATTATGGTCACCCAAACTTTGTCCTCTCATTCTTCAAGCCAGTAAGAATGCAGGTTTCTATCATATTTAGATGCTTTTTAGGTCTCCAACTGAAGCCTGCCCGCAAACAGGACACTTATTCAGTGTTATCCTTTTTGTGAAAGAGTAAACTACACCCCTAGTTTCTGCCTGTTTTCGACGTTCTCCAATGCCTTCAGGCTGTTGATTTTTATATTTACTCAGAGTTTAAACTTGCTATGTGTGTTAGAATTTATCCAGTAGGAGCTTGCTATCAACTGAGTTGTGTCCCTCAAAATTCATACGTTGCTCCTTTAACTCCCAATGTAACTGTATCTAGAGATAGGGTCTTTAGGAAGTAATTAAGGTTAAATTATGTCCTAAGGATGGAGTTCTAATCTGATAGGCCTGTGACCTTATAAGAAGAGGGAAAGATCTCTTTTTCTGTCTCTTTCTGCCTGCCATGTGGCATTATAGCATGAAGGCAGCCATCAGTAAGCCAGGAAGAGAGGAAGGGAGCACTCACTAGAACCCAACCATGCAGGCCCCTTCATCTCAGACTTCTAGTCATCAGAACTGTGAGAAAATTAATTCCTATTATTTCAGGAGTCCAGTCTATGGTACTTTGTTATGGCAGCCCAAGAAGACTGATACCAAGCTAAGTAGCCATTACTAGAAGTGAAAACCTTGTTTTTAGATTGGAATGGAAAACTTAATATTGTTAATATGTTATATCTTTTAAACTTTTAAGTTCAAGAGTACAAGTGCGGGTTTATTACATAGGTAAACTTGTGTCTTGGAAGTTTGGTGTACAGATTATTTCATCACCCAGGTATTAAGCCTAGTACCCATTAGTTATTTTTCCTGATCCTCTTCCTCCTCCCACCCTCCACCCTTTGAAAGGCCCCACTGTGTGTGGTTCTTCTCAATGTGTCCATGTGCTCTTATCATTTAGCCCCCACTTGTAAGTAAGAACATGCAGTATTTGGTTTTCTGTTCCTTTGCTAAGGATAATGGCCTCCAGCTCCATCCATCTTTCTGCAAAGGACATGATCTCTATTTTTTTTATATTGATCTATAGACTCCTCACAATCGCAATGAAAATTTCAACATATATTTTTATATAAACTGACACACTGAATCTGAAATGTATAAGACCATGCAAAGTACTTAGAATACTCAAAACAACTTTGAAAAAGAAAACACAACTAGAGGACTTATACTGCCTTTCGAAGCTTACTATACAGCTATAATAATTGAGAGTGTGGTATAGACATAAGAATAGACTTACAGGTCACTGAAAAGAAATAGGGAATCAAGAAGTAGACCCACATATATATGGTCAAATATTTTCAATGAAGGGTTCAAAGCAGTTCAGTGGGGAAAAGATAGTTTTTCAGCAAAGGACGTTAGGTCTCCAACTAGATGTCCATGTGAGGGAGAACATGAACCTTGACTCTCAGCTCATAGCATTCGCAAAAAAGATCAACTTAAAACTACCATAGACTTAAATGTAAAATCTAAAGCTATGAAACTTCTGAAAGAAAATATGGGGAAAATTTTCCAGGCCTTGAGAATAGGCCAAGATTTCTTAATAGTACACAAAATCACTTAATGTAAGAGAAACTGTTGATAACATTTGGTTTCATCAAAAGATAAAGCCTCTGTTCTTCAAAAACGCCATTAAGAAAATGAAAAGGTAACCCATAAAGTGGGAGCAAATATTCACAGTACATATATCTGGCAAGGCTTTTATCCAGCTGTATAAAAAACTCTTATCTCAGTAATAAGGAGAGAAACTAATTTTTTTTCTTTTTTCTTTTTTTTTCTGAGATGGAGTCTTGCTCTGCATCCAGGCTGGAGAACAGTGGTGGGATTTCGGCTCACTGAAACCTCCGCCTCCCGAGTTCAAAGAATCCTCCTGCCTCGGCCTCCAGAGTAACTGGGGTTACAGGTGCCCACAACCATGCCTGGCTAATTTTTGTATTGTTAGTAGAGATGGGGTTTCACCATGTTGACCAGGCTGGTCTTGAACTTCTGACCTCAAGTGATCCTCCTGCCTCAGCCTCCCAAACTGCTGGGATTACAGGCATGAGCCACCGTGCCCAGCCATGCTAATATTTTAAATAGTCACTATATTTGAGTAGACATTTCACAAACAAAGATAACAAATGGGGCCAGGCACAGTGGCTCACGCCTGTAATCCCAGCACTTTGGGAGGCCGAGGCAGGTGGATCATGAGGTCAGGAGTTCAAGACTAGCCTGACCAATATGGTGAAACCGTGTCTCTACTAAAAACACAAAATTTAACCGGACTTGGTGGTGCACACTGTAGTCCCAGCTACTCGGGAGGCTGAGGCAGGAGAATCACTTGAACCCAGGAGGCGGAGGTTTTAGTTAGCCGAGATCGTGCCACTGACTCCAGCCTGGGTGACAGTGCAAGACTCCATCTCAAAAAAAATAATAATAATAGTAACAAATGGCTAATAAGCACATGAAAAGTTCAACATCATAGTCATCAGAAAAAAAACCATAGTAAGATACCAGTTCACCCACTTGGATGACCAAACTTAAAAATACTGTTAATACTATGCTTTGATAAAGTATGCTGAGAAACTGGGATTTTACATTGCTAATAACATTGCTAGTAACACTATATTTTACATTGCTAGTAACACTATAAAATGATAAATCTACCTTAGAGAACAGTTTGTCAAAGTTAAACATATACTTACCACATGACCCAGCAATTCTACTCCTAGGTATTTACCCAAAAGACTTTACCAATAATCTACAAAAAGACTTGTACAAAACATGCTGAGTATTAAAGCCAAGCATAAGGGTTTATGTTATATAATTTCATTTAAGTGATATAGAATAAGCCAAACCAATCCACAGTAACAAAACTGATCAGTGGTTTCCAAGAGCAAAGGGTACAAAGGGACATGAGAGATCTTTTTCGGGGGAATTGAAATTTTTCTATATCTTGATTGGTGTGTTGGTTACACATGTGTATAGATTTGTCAGAATTCATTGAACTGAACAGCTAAAACGAGTACATCTTATTGTTTATAAAGTATGCCTCACTAGGCTTGATTTACTATATATAAATATATATATTTAGTCTATATATAATATATATATAGTCTATAGTCTAAGTCTACAAATATATAGACTATATATATGGACTAAATATATACTATAAAATATATAATGTTTAAATGAATAGGCTCGTAGGATGTTGTTATATGAACCAAAAGAAAGAAGGAAAGCCCATGGAACTGTGTAGTGTAGGGAACACTGCAGGTAGTTTAGTGCAGCTAAAAAATTGGTATGAGCGAGGCGTGGTGGCTCATGCCTGTAATCCCAGCACTTTGGGAGGCCAAGGCAGGCAGATCACTTGAGCTCAGGAGTTCAAGACCAGCCTGGGCTACATGGCAAAACCCTGTCTGTATTAAAATTACAAAAAAAAAAAAAACTTAACCAGGCGTGGTGGCACTTGCCTATAATCCCAGGTACTTGGTGGGGCTGAGGCAGGAGAATCGCTTGAGCCTGGGAGGTCCAGGCTGCAGTGAGCCGAGGTCACACCACTGCACTCCAGCCTGGGCAACAGAGAAACAGAGAGAGAGAGACTCGTCTCAAAAAAAAAAAAAAAAAAAAAGTTACAGTATGAGATTTTCATCTGATCTTTGAATCATGGATTCACAATGCAGCCAAGAAACAGCCTGCTCAGAGGTTTATTCCGCAAACTAATTATTTGATTTGTTGATGTATCATGTTCCCTATACTGATAGTTCCTTTGTTTTAGTTATCAACTGCTTTTCTTTAATCCCCCAGAATTCTCCTCCAATCCATAACTGTCAGCTATTTCCTTTCAGATTTTCTTTCTCCTTTCAGATTTTCCTTCCTTCCTTCCTTCCTTCTTTCTTTCCTTTCTTCCTTCCTTCCTCCCTCTCTCTCTCCCTTTCTCCCTCTCTCCCCTTCTCCCCTTCTCCCTTTCTCCCTCTCTCCCCTTCTCCTTCCCTCCCTCTTTCTCTCTTTGTCTGTCTCTCTCTCCCTCTTCCTTCCTTCCTTCCTTCCTTCCTTCCTTCCTTCCTTCCCTCCCTCCCTCTCCCCCTCTCTCTCTCTCTCTCTCCCTTTCTCCCTCTCTCCCCTTCTCCCCTTCTCCCTTTCTCCCTTTCTCCATTCCTCCCTTCCTCCCTTCCTGTCTTTCTTACCTTTCTTGCCTTTCTTCTCTGTTTTTTTTTGGGGGGGAGGGGAACAGAATCTCCCTCTATTGCCGAGGCTGGACTACAGTGGCATAATCTCGACTCACTATGACCTCCGCCTCCTGGGTTCAAGTGACTCTTGTGCCTCAGCCTCCCAAGTAGCTGGGACTATAGGTGCGCACCACCATGTCCAACTAACCTTTTTGTCCCACCATGCCTGACTAGCTATTTTGTATTTTCAGTGGAGACGGGGTTTTGCCATGCTGGCCAGGCTGGTCTTGAACTCCTGACCTCAGATAATCCACCTGCCTTGGTTTCCTGAAGTGCTGGGATTACAGGCGTGAGCCACCATGCCCGGCCACCTGTCAGATTTTTTTCAGCCATTTTGTTTCTCTCTAATTGTAGATTTGTATTTCCAGCTATCTTCTAGACATCTCTATGTGACTATCTTCAAAGTCTCAAGTTCAGCGTATCTGAAACCAGACCTTTCTTTTTTGCCTCAAACCAGCCCTTCCATCTGACTTTTAAAAACAATTTGTTGAAACAAAACTCACATAACATGAAATTTGCCATTTTTTCCAACTTGAGAAATATGTTTCATCTATATTTTTACATAGCTTTTTAAAAATTTTTGAAATTTATAAAACACACATTAAATTTATCATCTTAACCATTTATAAGTATACAGTTCTGTAATGTATATTCACATTGTTGAACAACCAATCTCCAGAACTTTTTCATCTTGCAGAACTGAAAATTCTATACCCATTAAACAATAACTCATTCCCCTCTTTCCCCGCCCAGTTCCTGGCAACTCCCACTTTACCTTTTGTTTCTGTAAGTTTGACTACTCAAATGTATACCTCATACAGATAAATCATACAATATTGGTCTTTTTGTGCATGGCTTATTTCATTTAGTATAATGTCCTCCAGGTTCACTCATATTGTAGCATGTGTCAGAATTTTCTTACTTTATAAGGCTGAATGATGTTACATCATATGTTTTTGTCACATTTCATTTATCTAGTCATCTTATAATGGACATTTGGGCTGCTTTCATCTTTCAGCTATTGTGAATGATGCCGTTACGGGCATGAGTGTACAAATATTCTTTGAGACCCTGCTTTCAATTCTTATGTATATATACGAGAAACGGAACTGCTGAATCATATGGTAATTCTATTTTTAATTTTCTGAGGGATCACTATGCTATTTTCCATAGCAGCTGCACCATTTTACATTCCAATCAACAGTGTACAAGAGTTCTAGTTACTCCATATCGTCACCACACTTACTATTTTCTGGGAGCTTTATATATATATGTGTGTGTGTGTGTGTGTGTATGTGTATATATATATATCAACCATCCTAGTGGATATGAGGTAATATCACATTATGGTTTTGATTTGCATTTCCCTAATTATTAGTAAGATTGGGCATCTCTTTCATGTGTTTGTTGGCCATTTGTGTATGTTCTTTGGAGAAATGTCTATTCAAATCCTTTGCCCATTTTTCAGTTGAGTTTATGTTCTGTTTTGTTTTTGCTGTTGATTTGTAGTCCTTTATTTTAAATTTTTAATTTAATAATAATTATTGTTTTATTTAATAATTTATAATTAAATAAATTATAAATAATTTATTTAATATTATTAAATATTTAATCATTATTATTATTATTTGATATGGGGTATCTCTCTGTTGCTCAGGCTGGAGTGCAGTGGTGTTATCATAGCTCACTGCAGTCTTGACCACCCGGGCTCAAGCCATCCTTCTGCCTCAGCCTCCTGAGTAGCTGGGACTACAGGTACATGCCTCTATGCCTAGCTAATTAAAAAAAAAAATTGGTGGGGGGTGATAGATATGGGGCCTTCTTGTGTTGCCTAGGCTAGTCTTAAATTCCTAGGCTGAAACAATCCTCCTGCCTTGGCCTCCCAAGTGCTGGCATTAGTGGGGTGAGCCACCACGCCTGGCCTTAAGTGTTCTTTGTATAATCTGGATGTTAACTGCTTGTCAGACATATGATTTCCAAATATTTTTCTCCCATTTTATAGGTTGCCTTTTTACTCTGTTGATTGGGTCTCTTGATGGAGAGAAGTTTTAAATTTTGATGTAGCTCAAAAAACCTTTATTATTTTGTTGGACCTAAGTTCCTGGGGCTATCAAATATATCCACATAGAAGTTTTAAATAAAATCTTACTGAAAAGATAGGTTTGATAAAATATCAACTGTCTGCCATCAAGTTCTCTACAGGTCAGTTCTCTTATTTTTTGTCATGGTAGCTAACTTGGGGGATGTACTAGTGGTAGATTATTATTGTTCCCGATTATTTTTATTTCTTGTAAGAGCAGAGATTATCAAACTTTCTCTGAAAGGATAGACAGTAAACATGTTAGACTTTGCAGGCAACACGTAGTCTCTATCGCCACTGCCATTGCTCCTATCTCTTCCCTGTTTTCTTTTTCTATTTCTTCCTCTCCTCTTTCTCCTCCTCCTCCTCCTCCATTTTTCCTCTTCTTTTTTTTAAAAAAAATTTTGATTACTCTTATGAAATGCAAACACCATTCTCAGCACGTGGGTGGAACAGAAACAGTCCACAGGCCAGATTTGGCCTGGGAGCAGTAGTTTGCTGACCCCTGCTTGGGAGGATTGTATGTCCTCGCCCACTGCCTTGTGAATTCTCCTGTGAGAGAGGCATCTCTTTCTACCCCACTGATGTTGGACTTGTCCATGTGGTTTACTTTAGCCAGTGGAAAGTGAGTGGGCATGATGTACACCATGTCCAGGAAGAATCTTTAAGAGCCATTGCATGTTTGCTCTAGCTCTCTTGCTCTTTTTCCTTCTGACATGAGAACAGAATGTTCAGATAGGGGCTATTTGTTCAATTTGGATCCTGAAATGAAAAGATCTATAAAGCAGAATTAGAGCCAATCTATAGGTACCAATATGTCATGTGAAAGAGGAAAAAACAATTTCTGTAAGCCACTTAAATTTGGGGGCTGTCTGTTATGCTGTATAGCCTAGCATAATCTGATGAATATATTGTTACAGGCAAACACACACGCAAGCACAATAGGCAATAGAATTTACATAGAGGTGAGTTTTAAGTCAAGAACAGCCTGACAGAAGCTGCTTATTTAACTTTGAAAGTATTAGACTAAGAAAAAGTATAGAGAACTCCAAATGTGTACGGACAGATTTATTGGCATAGTACTGAGAAGAGGAAGACCAGTTGAAGAGAGTGAGCTTATACAGAGATTCTTTAATTGAAATCAGAACTCCAAAGTTCCTCTTAAGGGGATTTGTCATGGGGATAATAAGAGTCTAATAAAAATAACTCAGCATAAATCGCTAGTTTCCAAGAGGAAGCAATAAATGAGAATTTCTGAGTCTAAATAGTCATCCAAGTGTCCTAAGTAAAACGTACAGGACCCAATTCCTAGGAAGATAACATTTACCTGTGAAAAAGTAAAATCTTAAGGGACACAGAGATTTGATCCAGGATTTACTGAGCCAACTAATTGCTTGAATCAGTTGATTGATACCTAACAGATATATCTTTCAGAATCATGCTGTCTATCCTGCACTCTTTCTGTTAAATATTTTTGAAATTTAAAAAATATTAAAAATTATCCCATCTCAAAAACTTTAAAAATACAGCGAGGGCCGGGTGCGGTGGCTCACGCCTGTAATCCCAGCACTTTGGGAGGCTGAGGCGGGTGGATCATTTGAGGTCAGGAGTTTAAGACCAGCCTGGCCAACATGGTGAAACCCCATCTCTACTAAAAATACAAAAATTAGCTGGATGGTAGTGGCATCCGTCTGTAATCCCAGCTACTTAGGAGGGTGAGGCAGGAGAATGCTTGAGCCTGGGAAGCTGGAGGTTGCAAATCGCACCACTACATTCTAGCCTGGGTGACAGAGTGAGACCTTGTCTCAGAAAAAAAACCAAAAAAAAATTACAGCGAGATACCATCTCTTATCAGTCTGAATAGCTATTGTTAAAATGTCAAAAAATAACAGATGTGGGCCAGGTTGTGGAGTAAAGGGAACACTTATACACTGTTGACAGGAGTATAAATTAGTTCAACCATTTTGGAAAGTAGTATGGCAATTCCTCAAAGAGCTAAAAACAGAACTACCATTCGACCCAGTAATCTCATTACTGGATATATACCCAAAGGAATGTAAATCATTCTACCATAAAGATACATGCACACGTATATTCATTGTAACACTATGCACAATAAGAAAGACAGAATCAACCTAAATGCCCATCAATGGCAGATTGAGTAAAGAAAATGTGGTATATATACTACATTTTACCATGGATTACTGTGCAGACATAAAAAAAAAAAAATACTAAGATCATTTTCTTTGCAGGAACATGGATGGAGCTGGAGGCCATTATCCTTAGCAAACTAACACAGGAACAGACAACCAAATACCACATATTCTCACTTATAAGTGGGAGCTAAATGATGAGAACACATGGACACATAGAGGGGAACAACAGACACTGGGGCCTACTGGAAGGTGTAGAATGGGAGGAGGGAGGGGTCAGAAAAATAACTAATAGGTACTAGGCTTAGTACCTGGGTGGTAAAATAATCTGTACAACAAACTCCTGTGACATGAGTTTACCTCTATAACAAACCTGCACATATACCCCTGAACCTAAAATAAAGTTAAAAAAAAAAAAAGCAAAATACAGAAAATGGTAAAACATCCATATTCCCAATACCAAAAATGAATATTAATTATTTTGTCATATTTGTTTCAACTTTTTTATATTAAAAACATTATCGATGAAGTTGAGAGTTCCTTCAATTCTTTCCCTTCCTATTCCCTTTACCCCTCCTGATTGCGTCCCTTTATTCTCAGGCAACCAAAATCTTGGATTTGGTGTCAGTCTAGCCCATTTTTTATACTCGCTTTCATGTGTAATTTGCTGAACAGTATATAGTATTTTTGTTTGTATGGTTTTTTAAAATTCGTTTCATAGTTGGTATAATAGTAGAGTACTTTTTTGCAGTTTTGTTTTTTTCACACACTAGTGTGTTTTTGTTATCTATTCATGTTTATTCATTTAAATCTAGCTCACTTATTTGTTGTACAGTATGCAACTATATACATATGCCACATGTTTAGACATTTCTCTATAAATGTCTAATGTTTAATTTTATGCATACATTCATTAAATATTTATTGAGTACTTACCTATAGCATGATATATTAGTGAATATATGAGAGAAAAATCTTTGCTACCATACTACTTATGTTCTATTGGAGTAATATAAAATAAATACATAAGCCAAACATAAAGTATATTAGAAGGTGATAAGTGATATGGAAAAAGATTAAGGGGAATTGGGAGTGGGATTGAGGGGAACAGACTCAATCAGTGTAGTTTGGGTAAGCCCCCTTGGTAAGATGATATTAGAGCAAAAACAAGGTGAGGGAGTTAGCCAGTGAATATCTAGGGAGTCAGTGATTATCTAAGGAAGACAATTCCTATCAGAGAAAAGCCAGTGCAAGCCCTTAATGTGAGAGTGTAATTTGGTGTTTTCTGGGAACACCAGATGGCCAGCATGGCTGGAGAAGGAGGGACAAAGGAGATAGGAGTAGGATTTGAATCACAGAGGTTACGGAGTTGAAACGGAGGAGATGACTGTGCCTCATCTTATAGGCTGTTATGAGGACTCTGGCTTTTACTCTGAAAAAATGAAAAGTACATGAAAGATTTTGAGTAGAGGAACGATGTGATCTATGTTGTGGAGGGGTCACTTAGGCCGGTATGTTAAAAATAGACTGTAGGGAGCTAGAGTGGAAGCAGGGAGATGAGTTAGGAAGTTACCACAGTGCTCTGGGGAGGGTTGATGGTGTCTCACACTGGAGTGCTAGCAACAGATGTGGTGAAAAGTGGTGAGACTGAATACATGTTGAAGGTAGAGGCAACAAGATTTGCTGATGGATTACATACAGAGTGTGAGAGAGTACGAGGAGTGAAGAATGATGCCAAGGTTTTTGCCTAAGCAACTGCAAAGTTGTCCCATCCACAGAGATGGGACATCTGTGAATAGAGCAGATTTGGGATGGAGGATCAGGAGTTACATTTTGGATGTGTTGAGCTTGAGAACCTGTTAGATATCCAGATAGAGAAGCTGAATAGGTAGCTGGATATGAGTCTGGAGGTCATCAGCAAGGTCTGACTGGAGTTATAAATTCAGAAGGCATCAGCTATACAGATTTTACTTAAAGCAGTGAGATGAGATGATATTGCAAAGGGAATGGGTATAAAAAACAATAGAAGAAACAAAGACTGAAACCTGGGTGTCAGCAATTAAGAAGTCAGGTTAAACAGGAGGAACCAGCAAAAGGAGACTGAAAAGAGAAACTATTGAAATAGGGAGAAAACATACCAAAATGTAATATCTAGGGGAGCCAAAAAGAAAATGTATCAAGGTAGAGGAGATAATTGGTTGTGGCAAGGACTGCTGAATATGTCAAGTAAGATGATTACTTCACCTTAACCATTAGCATTGATGACAGTGGTGAGTAGTTTTAGTGGAGTGGTGGAGGTGAAACCTATTGGAATGGGTTTAAGTGAGAATTGGGTTGGAGGATGTGGTCTCATCAAACACAGTGGCAGCTCTGATATCTTTACCTTTCTTCAATTACGGGAACCCATTCTCCCCCTTAACCATGTTGAAAGGAACTGGAATTAGCGTTGATTTGGGGGCTACCTACTGCTGTGTGGAGTGATTTTTTTTTCATTCTATTTTCTAATTCTTTCTTCAGCTATATACACTCTAATATTAATCACATCTATTGAGTTTTCTGTTTCATGACTCCAACCTTTATATTCACATTTTCGATTTTTAATGTAAGCTTTATATTAGGTATAACAAACCTACAGAATAGTACAAAATCCTAAGCATATACAGATCAATCTATTTTTATAAACTGAACACACCTGTGTAACTAGCGCCCAGAATGCCCCTAATTCTTCTTCCTTATCACTATTATCCCTTACTCTCAAGATACCCCATTTATAGAGATTATATAAATGGGATTATGCAATATATACTCCTCTCATTCAGTATATGTCGTCTGTCTTCTTTTATATGATGTTTGTGAGATTGATTCATGTTGATGCATGTAATTGTTCATTCATTGTCATTGATGTAGTATTCCATTGTATGAATATACCACAATTTATCTGTTTTACTTTATGTGGACATTTGGATTGTTCAGAATTTGGAGTTGTTACAATATGTTCTTGCACATATATTTTATGGAACATATACCCACATTTCTCGTGGATATATACCTAAAAATGGAATACTTAGGTCATAGGATATGTGAATGTTGAGCATCAGTGGATACTGTCAGTTTTCCAAAGTTGGTGTAACAATTTACATTCCTACAGCTGTGTGTGAGAGTAAGTGTTCCATTTACTCAACATCCTTGCCATACTTGATGCTGTTGGGTTCTTCACTTTAATCGTTCTGATGAATCTGTATTGGTATTGTATTGTGGCTTTAATTTGCATTTAATGCATGTAATTTGCATTTTCTGATGATTTCTGAAGCTGAATATTTTCCAATATGTTAATTTGTCATTTGGAGATCTTATTTTGTGTGAATTACTTATTCCTATTTTTGGCTAATTTTATAGGTTTATCTACTTACTTGTTATAAATTCATAGGAGTCCTTCACGTATTCTGTGTACCGATATATTCTGTGTAGGTATTGCAGGTATCTTCTCCCAGTCTGTGGCTTGCTTATTCACCCTATGGTGAATTTTGATAAGGAAAAGTCCTTAATTTTAATGTAGTTTAATCTACCAAGATTTTTTGCTTTATGTTTATTGCTTTTTTGGATCCTATTAAAGTCCTTGCTGACCAAAGGAAATTTAAAATGCAGTCAACTGATTTAACTTTTTTCTACAAATCTTTTAAATATTCATTATTACTTAGGCAGAATATTTTAGGCTACTGTAAAGAATATCAGTTTCCCCAAGAGTATAATTTATGTATCACTTGTCTCCTTTCATTCACAAAAATATCCACAAAATATCAATTCAAGTCTCATATAACTCCACTCCATAAGGCCTTTTTTGTTCCTTCTTATCACACCCAGAAATTCTCTTGAGTATATTTCTTACCTCATTTATTTCTAATCACCCTGTCTTCTATTTTCGGAGATAACAGAGCCTGTTAGATGTGGATTCCTCTAAAACTTTCTGTCCTCCACTCTGAACTCACAGGATATGTCCTCATCTGTCTTCACTTCCCCCATCTCTCCTTTCAGTGGAAGATATGGAAGATATTTCATCATCCATTATTTTACCTCTGTTGGGTATCATTCCTTTTCCTCCTTCAGAAATATTGTTCTTTGAATTATCCCCTTTCCTGAATCTTTAGTGGCTCTCCCTCTGCTCAGTACATCGACAGTGTGTTATCCCAATTTAGAAAACAAAACAAAATGCTTATTTTCTAACTCCTATCAGTTATCCCATCTTAATCCTTCCTTGAAAAACAAATGTCTTACACATATGATTAACGTGCATAATACTAAACATACCCCACACAATTCGTGCATATAAAACTAGGGAAATCTCAGTAGGGTGGAGGGATGGCATCAAATTCAGAATTTTCTTGTTGTTGAAACAGGAAAGGTTCCCTTGTCCCCCTGGCAGGATGTGTGGCAGGGGAAGTGGCTCAGAGTGGCTCGTAGTGCCTCGCTGCTCACACCTCTGGAGGAGCGTACAGATGGGCAAACTGTGGGGCTCTGACCCCATGGCAGTGTCTAGGGTGAATGTTTATTGCTGAAGCCCCAGTGGGCGTGTATTACAGGGTACTCTTTTAGTTTAGCCATCTGTAAAGGGCTTGTGTTAGCTCAATTAGACCCCCGCCTTATTGCAAGGACAGAGGGCTTTCTGTATCCCTGAGTTCCTTGGTGTACCGGAAGAATTGGATCACATGTGGGCTTGGAGACTGAGTGCAGGGTTTTATCGAGTGGAAGTAGCTCTCGGCAGATGGGGGAGCCAGAAGGGAGATGGTTTTCCCCTGGAGTTGGGCCGCTTTCCCCTGGGTGGCCAGGGTTCTCCTCCGACTGCCCCAGACAAACTCCATGTCGTTCCGCCCGTCAGTGGCCTGCTGGTGTGCAGGTGCCTGTCAAGCCCCCTATGTTTCATGTGTTCCTCCACTGATGTGCTCCCCTTTATGTCCAGCCGCCTGTGTGTCTGCCTGCTAAGGTCTCAGGGTTTTTTGTTTGTTTGTTGTGTGTTTGTTTGTTTTGAGACAGAGTCTCGCTCTGTTGTCCACACTGGAGTGCAATGGCATGGTCTCCGTGATCTCTGCTCACTGCAGCCTTTGCCTTCCGGATTCAAGCGATTCTCCCGCTTCAGCCTCCCGAGTAGCTGGGATTACAGGCACCTGCCATCATGCCCAGCTAATATTTGTATTTTTAGTAGAGATAGGGTTTCGCCATGTTGGTCAGACTGGTCTTGAACTCCTGACGTCAGGTGATCTGCCCACCTCAGCCTCCCAAAGTGTTGGTATTACAGGCATGAGCCGTCGGTCCTGTCCAGGTCTCGGGGTTTTTATAGGCACAGGATGAGGGTGTGATTGACCAGGGTGGTCTTGGAAAATACAACATTTGGGCAGGAAAACAAAAATGTTTCTCCTCATCTAGGTCCATGGGCACAGGTCCAGGGGTGGAGCCCTAGCCATAGACTATGCCCTGCCCCTCTTTTGTATCATTTAAAGGGACCACGACCTTCCCTTCCCCACTTCTGTATCATTGTGATATTAAGCTGTAGTTATGCATGATGTTGCCATTGAGGGAAAGTGGGTTAAGGGCATATGGGATCACTCTGTATTATTTCTTACCACTGTATGTGAATGTACACTTATCTTAAAATTAAAAGTTAAAACAGAAGTATTTCTAAAAATTAGAAAAATAAGAGCCACCATTTATTGAGTGGTTACTATGTGCTAGGTTCTGTTTACATACTATCAGGGGGATATTGTTGTTAACCTCATCTTCTAGAGGAGAAAACTGAGACGCAAAGAGATTAAATCACTCACACAGAGTCACTCAGCAACTAAGTGGCAGAACTTGCATTCAGATCCAGGCAACCTCACTCCAAAGACAGAACTCTTAACTACTTTGCAATCCTTATTGCATATCTGTCTTTATATCTTGCCTTCTAGTCTCACTCGTCAGCCCACTGCAATTTACCTTTCATCCCAATCACTCCCCTGAAACTGCTTTTGCCTCAGTCACCAAGTCTGTTGCCAAACCTAATGGTCCCATTCTTTTTACAGCCTTTCCTATTGCCAACACATTCAACAAATATTTCCTGAGACATACAATGTACCAAGTTATGTTCTACAGCTGTAAAAAAGATAGGCAAAACAGCTGCAACTGAAGAATGCACCTTTTAGAATTAGAGGTCTGAAATCTTCAGTTCTTTCTTGTTGTTTATGCTGCTGACTTGTTTATGGATGGTCAATAGGTGACTTTATTGTCCATGCCTTTATTTTTCTGTGGCCAATCAGGTTATATAGCTAGTTTGTTTGTGGTTTTACAACATAAATGATAAAATATATTTAGATACCATTTTCCCTTTTTCCCCCAAATGGAAATCTGAACCTTTCCAAGCAATTGTCATGAATATGTACAAAGTAAGACAACCAAATCGGAAGTATCCTACTCTTCTTATATCATTATTAAAAATGAATTGTGAAAAATTAATTGCCATTGACCTTTTACCTACTTTTTCTGTGTGAGGATAATTTGAATTAATTTTATGCTCACTATTTTGGAAACACCAGGAAGATCTCTGCAGAATATTAAGTAAGTTTCATTCCATATATCCAAATAAAAAGTTACTCCAAGGAAAATACTCAGCTTCATGGAGACCTGGTAGTAGCTTTTTGCATATCACCAAAGCTAAGCATTTGAATCAGAGTTAAAGAGGCGTCATCTTGTCTCTTTCCACATATCCATGGTTATCTGTGTTTTCATTCCTTTCTCCCAATTCAGTAAAGAGAAGGAACAAAATTCTCTCCTACTTCTTCATGCCAAAAAAACAGCTCTTGTTTTATTACTTCCAATGGGAATGTATTTTCCTTGGTGATTGGAAGCAACTCTAGTCCTCTTGCCTACATCCAGAGTTAGTTACTATTTAACTATTTGTTTACAGCAGCAGTTAGCAATTTGCATGGACAGTGTATCAATGTCACTGCCCTCAATGAAACCCAAATGCCTCTTGGAAGAAAGATGACAGATTCAGCCCATGGACTTGCAAAACTTTAAAAGTGATTCCTTGTCAAACACGTGAAAAACAACTCTTCCCTCTCTATAACTTGAGGAAAGAAATGAGAAACCATCTTACAACAGATGGTGATTCCTTGCTAGTAAAACAGGCCTGGCTGATTCAGCTCCACTCCTTTATGTTCTTTTTGCAAAACCCACAAAGAACACATTTGGGGCCACTTTTCAGAGTTGGCAACAGTCTCTGTTTTTTAAGGAAATCATGTGGACATTAAAAAAAAAAAAAAAAAAAAAGCCACAGTTGATGAAGGGCTTGTAATCCCCAGAACACAGAAACAGGATGCATAGGCCTTAAATTGTAGGTCATCAGGTTTGGTAACTTGATTAAATTTGGTTGAAACAAAAACAAATTTGGGGCTGGGCGCAGTGGCTCATGCCTGTAACCCCAGCACTTTGGGAGGCCGAGGTGGGTGGATCACGAGGTCAGGAGTTCAAGATAAGCCTGGCCAAGATACCCCGTCTCTCCTAAAAAGACCAAAAAAAAAAAAAAAAAAAAAAAGAAAAAAGCCAGGCATGGTGATGGGTGCCTGTAATCCCAGCTACTTGGGAGGCTGAGGCAGATAACTGCTTGAACCCAGGAGGCAGAGGTTGCTGTGAGCTGAGATCGCGCCACTGCACTCCAGCCTGGGCAACAGAGTAAGACTCTGTCTCAAAGAAAAAAAAAAAGGGAAAGTTGATATTTTCTTGTTGATTAGACTTCTTTAAAAAAAAAAAAAGAAAAGGAGGAAGAGAAAGAAGAGAAAGAGGAGGAACTAGAAACTATAAAAATACTCTTTGGGGTGATGGAATGATAAGGCGATCTCTAATTTTCAAATTACCCTAGATCTAAAGAATTCAATCTTTAATGTTAAGTCCAGTTCCTTTTTTCACCACTTGTATATAAAGTACTATAGCTGCTTTGATATATTTATATTTAGAAGTTATTTAGAGAAGCTTAGAACCAGTGTGTGAGTGTGTGTGAGTATGTGAGTGTGTGATAGAGAGAGAAAGAGAGAGAGAGAGTCTTCTTAATAAGCTTGGCTTTTTACAGATAGAACAGATGCCTCAGGACATCATGAAACTTTCTCATTGAAGATGTTGAAGCAGAATCTGGTGTATTGTGGAGTAGACTTAAACACTAGATTAATACTCAAATCAGTTAGCTTGTATGATTTTTTCTTCACTGAAGAGTCTATCCATCATGAATCAGAACTAAGCCCCCTTCACCTGTTCTTATAATAACCTTGATTTGGGGTATTTTCAGACATTTAGGGTAATACTTACTATTTAGTTCTTATATGCAAGAAAACACTGGCCACTTTTACTAATGTCCTATTTTATTTCTTTAGGTGTCTGAACACACACAGTTAAGTTGGATCCTTTCCTGCATGGTCAGACTACCTCGATTACAACATTTACATCAGTGGAAGGTAAATGCCAGTAATCTGATTAATAAACAGACAATAAGCTATTTTTCCCTTCCTGTTTATTTTTCTGTTAGGTTCTGGGAATCCTGAGTTTACTCTCCTCCCTGGTCTGCTACTCACTAATGGTTGGAACATCATCTTTAACCTCCCTGCTTCAGAGTATTAAAAGGAAAATAAAAGGATTTTCCAAGATTCCTCCTGACTTAAAAATGATGTTAATCATTTTTATCTGTGTACAGTTGAATGAGCGTTACCTTTGGATAGACTTGGTAATGACTTTGAACAACCACATAGTTAATAAACAATCACAGATTCTTGATTACTGGACCCTGAAGTTGCCTCCCATTTCCACTGGAATTAACTGGCAGTAAGGAAAGAATGTTTTTATTGCGGAGAGAAGAGACAACATATTATATTTAACAGTTAAACAAGTTGAGTCCAGGCAACAGTTCAAACCCACAGAATAATTAGGGCTATACTTTTTCTAAGACGTTCAACCAAGAAAGATAAATTGAATAATTCATAGTACTTTACTTCCATTTATTTTTGCAATTGGATAACCCCAGGGTAGGTAGCCCCCAGCTACGTCAACGCTAATTTCAATTTCAAGCTTCTTTTGAGCGTATTTTCAGGGCCGTTGGTTTCCTCATAAGCTGGTCTTTAGAAGCCTTCACACATGCTACAGAAAGAAAAAGACAAAGCTTTAAAGCGACAGTTTCTAAATGCTATGATCTGAATGTGTCCCCCCAAAATTTATATGTTGAAACCTAACTCCCAAGATGACGGTATTAGGAGGTAGGGCCTTAGTAAGGTGATTAAATCATGAGGGGGGTGCCCTCATGAGTGAGATTAGTGCTCTTGTTAAAGAGGCCCGAGAGAGACCGCCTGCTCCTGCCATCATCTGTGGACAGAGCTAGACGTCACTGTCCATGAACAAGGTTCCTCACCAGACACTGACTTTGCCTTCATCTTGGACTTCCCAGCCTCCAGAACTATGAGAAGTAAATTTCTGTTGTTTATAAGCCACCTAGTTGGGTATTTTGTTATAACAGCCTGAGTGGACTAAGACACTTAATACCTAAGACGGAACTGGTAATGCTGCAGATTCCTTATTTGCCACGAATTAGAAACAAAGTTTCATAATGTTATCTGCCGTATTTTGGTTTTAGGCAATACTTTCCCCATAATATTCTACCATTAAGTGTAATGTTGAAATTCTTTTTATAGGAACTGAATACTAATCTAATAGGAACTATTCCCACTTTAAAACAGCATCTAAAGATCTCCTGATAGCACATTACTAGTGCATGTACTGATATTCTGGAAAAACCTTTCCATTAGTATATAATTGCTTGTTTGTAGGAAAAACATGAATTTCAAATCCCAGTCTTATCCTCAGGTATGTCACTGTTTTCTGTGGTCATTCCTTCATTAATACTAATTAAATACTAGTGATATCTTCTGTGAGTCTTACGTCTTATTAGGTGCTAGAGATAATAGCAGTCAATAAGAAGTAGCCCCCTTCATGAGGCTTATAGTCTGTTTGGGAAGAGACAATTAAATAAGTAATAAGAAAGTGTAAGAAGCGCTCTGAGGGCCGGATTCCAGTGCCATGGAGGATCTGATAAGGGCATCTAGCTTGGTTTCCATTGGGACAGCAAAAGGTAGAATAGTGGCACAGAAGGGTGGGGTGAGGGTTGCTGAGGTCAGGGTTATTTAGAGGATTAATCAGTAACATATATGTAAAACATCTGGAGCACATAATAGGCACTCAATAAATATTAATGCTCTCCACATTTTCCCTCTCCCTTGTAATTTCAAGGTCCATTACGCTAATATGAAAAGGCTATAAATTGGGATGGCAACTTTTAAAAATTGGGTTCTTTTCCAATTTGCACATTTCCAAATTAAGCTTTCATTATCTTTACCTGGTGATAATTGTGAACTAGCCTTTATCATGAACTTTTAATTAGGGGATGTAGTGAAGAGATTGTATGTTCAAACATTCAAATTTCGTTTGAATGGCCTAGAGCATTGGTTGCTATAAGCCAGAAACCACTTGAAGTATACTCAGAAAAGTTTGTAACTAAATTATGAAACACCAGAATTAAGATGACTAAGGAGAGAAGCTGTTGTGTTTTCAGATTGAGCCTTAAAAAGTGTGTCTGCACCTTGGTAGGGGTACCCCAAATTTGTAAGCTCATGAGCTTGGTCCCTGGAATAAAACAAGTTTATAAATTCAGTTGCCCAGTTCATTTTGAAATAATCAGACTTGAAGGAAATGATTCACATTAACTAAATGGGTAAGATTTGTCTACATACCAAAGCATCCATTTATTTTTACAAGAGATGCTATACCTTAGGCCTTGAAACTGCACAGAGTATTCCCATCTGATAAATAGCTCTACTCAGAGAACCAAACGACATGTCAGCAATGTGCAGCCGCAGCAAGGAAGTTAGCATCATTAGGATCGTGTTTACTGAGTACACAGTAGTAGTTTATAGTCGACATCTATTGCTACCCAGTTATTAAATGTTTCTAATATCATCTCAGGTGTTTCCATCAACTTCTCCATTAAG
The DNA here is from genome assembly GCF_000951045.1 of Mandrillus leucophaeus. NCBI lineage: Eukaryota > Metazoa > Chordata > Mammalia > Primates > Cercopithecidae > Mandrillus > Mandrillus leucophaeus. Next base: position 353,583 of record NW_012098699.1, on the reverse strand, counting down.
GAACTGTTTTGGTCTATACAACCTGTACTGTTCATTGGGTCACTTGACCCTCACTGCTTCAGCATGCTTAATCACCTAAGGATCAAGACAGGTCATTAGGATTGGTTAGATGAAAATTTCTCTCACTTAGTTTTATTTTAAATGCCATGATTTTTTGTTTTTTGTTATTTAAATGGGATTTTAAGGGAACATTCCAGTTTTCTCAGTAGCATGCTGTGAGACTTTTTGGGAAGTTTCCACGTATGAACAATAGAGCTTTTGATATTAACTCAAGTTAATTTGTAGAGATTTAATTTCATGATAATTTGTGACCTTGTCTGTGAAATCTGGAATTTATCTGATTTGGACCCAATAAATGCCTGTATCCTTACTTTAATAAAATAAATAAGAAATAGTAGCAGGGCAGGATCCTTTAAAGGGGCAGTGGTGAAATGCACTGTCCTTATTCCTGCCTCAGCCTGGAGCGTGAAGACAAGTGAGCCAGAAGATGGCTAGAGTTGCTAAAAAGGAACCCACATATAATGTTATTACATGTGGCTGCAGATCACAATTTGCTTGTTTTAAAATTTTCTTAATTTAGCAGTATAATTAGGTTCAAGTCAGATTTCAGATTTCTAACCCTCCTCTCTTTTCACCTCTCACAGGCAAAGACTACCAAGCAGAAGCACGATGGCACGGGGGGCCTGCTCACATACCCAGTACTCCAGGCGGCCGACATTCTGTTGTACAAGTAAGAAGAGAGTTCACCCTGGTCTTGTACATACTCATGGTGACTAGAGAGTGTTTTAACCTATTCAATACAGACTTGGTTCATGGGCAGGGGGAAGTGCAGAAAGGGTCAGACATCTGAATCAGTTTATATCTATTCCCCAGAAATAGGTACTACATTATAGAAGTATGTTTCTGTGAGAAACTAATAATATTAAGAGCTAACATTTAAATAGCACTTACAACGTGTTGGAAACCATTGTAAGTGCTTTACATACATCAACCCTTACAACAACCTTCTAAAATTTGCACTCTTATTGTCCCAGTTTTACAGATGGAGAAATTGAGGGACAGAGTGGTTAATAGCATGCGCAAAGTCATATAATTAGCAAAGCTTGGAGCCAGGATTTGAGTCCACGAAGTTTGGATACAGAGTCTGTGCTCATAACCAGTATGCCATATATATTTCCCCAGTGATGATTAAACTTCAAACATTTTAAATGTTGATTTTTTTATATATTCTAGACTCTAAAGCAATGCTGTCCAATAGAACTCTCTGTGTTTATGGAAATATTCTATGTCTGTGCTAGATCCTGTAGCCAGTAGCCACATGTGTGGCTGTTGAGCATCTGAAGTGTTGCTAGTGCCACAGAGGAACTGAACTTTACCTTCTATTTAATTTTAATTAAATTTAAATAGCCACTGTATTAGACCTACAGGTTGAGAGTGAGTTTTTAAAATATGATATAGGGTACTTGTACTTTTCCTGGACCCATAATCCATCCAGTCAGCTACTGCTGCCACTTAAAGTCCTAAAAAATATATACACCTGAGGATGCTGATCCCTGCACTTGCTGTACTACTGGCCAGGGCTTCTGATTTCATCCCCCTCTCAATTCTTCCATGCTAACCCCTCATCAGCCTCCTCTGACCCCCATTTGGCCTTCTAGAGATAAAGCCTCCCAATTGGCATGCACTTAGGGCCATGCTACTGTGAAAGCTTCTGGGAAAAGAAGACACTTCCCCAATGTTTTTGCATCCCTTACCCCTAAAGCTGTGAACTACAGTTCTTTGCATGGAAGTCTGATAACAGCATGAAGACGACAGTATCTGTACCTCGTGGCATGACTCCAGAACCCTTGTGCAATTATGACAGAAACAGCCAGAAGGGCAGCTGCTTAGCTCTACAAACAGGGAATGTCCATGAGTACATGCAGCCTATCTTCAATTCTGATGAAAACTTGCAAGGATTATTTGTCTGTTTGTTGTATTAACTTGTATGCTGGACTCTTGATAACATTTATTATTTGTAATTAGTAGCTTTTGACTTATTTAAAAGGCTAGAACAATATTCTCCAATAAGTAACAAATGAAAGTATAATGAAAGTCTTAATAATACATTTTCTAGAGAGGTAGGATATTTGCTTGAAAAGGTTCTGTGAAGAAACTTGATTTTCTCACCTGTAAAATGGGAATCATTATTAAGCACAGGATTATTAGAGGATTAAAATGAAATATAGGCCAGGCAGTACTCTGACTAGGAGCTGTTACTTGGTTATGACTAATGATGACTATGTCTTTGATGATTACAATGTTGTCTAATTTTGTTTCAAGACCTACTTCTTTATAGAACCAAAGGCTAGCCAGGCATCATGTTGCATGCCTGAAGTTCCAACTACTTGGAAGGCTGAGGCGGGAGGATCACTTGAGCCCAGCCAGGGCAAAATAGTGAAACCTTGGCTCCAGAAACGAAAACAAAAAACAAAAGCTGAGAATTGTCAGCACTAGAGTAAGAAAACACATGAGCATGGTAGGTTTCCTTAACAGTTGAAGAGCTGTAATGGGAGAGTCCTCTGAGCTTAGGGCTATGGAAAAGCGTAAACTTCAACAAGAGTGACTGCACTCTTAATGATATCGTGAAGCAAAGGATGGAAAGGAGCTTTAAGGAGCCTCTTCTTTAATTCCATTGCTTTACAAGTGCAGCCCAATGTGGTTTAACAACTTGCCCGAAGTTGTGTAGCCAGTTAGTCGACTTTGGAACATCTGGGCAAGACTATGGGGCTACAGCACTTTTTCTACTAATGTACATTTTGTATTTGTCTCGTTATGTTTCTTCTCAAGTTTAGAAGCTCCTAATTGCTTGATAATAAGTAGCAGAGTCAGGACTCAAACTCAGGTTTGATTTTTAGGCTATATCATTGTTTTCCCTATAACAGAGATGAAGCACTTGAGGGTATTTTTATTTGTTTTTATTTTGCTTTGTTCCAGACATTTCTGGATTTTGAAAAAGATCATTGCCAGAATGTCTCTGAATATTTGTATTGTAAATGTAGATAGGTAGGATGGTAGAATGAAGGGTGGATAAAACATCTGTGTTTTTTTCCCTACCAGCAAATCTACATGTAACCTCTTCATAAAATTTTGATGCAAGCCAAATATTAATGTTTCCTTTTATCAAAATCATCATCAGAATGAGTGGCATGGTGGGTCAGAGAACAAACATAATAGAAAGGAATGGAAGAGGAGCCATTCAGATAAGTTTATAAAAGATTTATGTAAATGTTTTGGCGGAACTTGGTAAGGAACCCAGGAATGGACAGCTGAGACCATCTTTAACTGGAGAGTATGATAAGCACAAGAAATTTGAATACAGACAAAATATTCCAATGCTCAAAAATAGCAAGTATTCATAGTTTTTATTCTGCATCTGTATTATTTTTCCAAATCCTTAATTTCAAATAGCTGACTATATATTAAGTAAATATTTGTTTCTCCTCTTTCTCTCTGTGTATGTCTCTCCCTCTTTCTCTCTCTCTCTGTGTGTATGTATATGTGTTTTATATATATATATGTGTGTATATATATGCATACACACACATACACATAAAGGCACACACATATAATTTTTATTAATAAACAACAAATAGTTGCTAAGTACCTACAATGCCACTGATCCGGGAAAAGGCACTATACATGGCCTTGAGGGAAAGGAAAGGAAGGACTTTACATGTGTTGAGCATTATTTGCCAGTCATCTACTAACTGCTACACACTCATTATCTGTTCAGTTCTCACAATAGGGCTATAAAATAAGTGGATGGTATTATCCCCACTTTACAGATGAGGAAATGAAGTTTCAGAGAGATTTCACTAAGTTCATTCAGATAGAGATGAAAGTGAGTATCTGGGCAAATCAGATTATCTTTCTCAAGAATTTGAAAAATTTGGGAAGAGGATAAGAAGACTGGAAACTGGCTGGGCACAGTGGCTCATGCCTGTAATCCCAGCACTTTGGGAGGCCCTGCCAGGCAGATCACCTGAGCTCAGGAGTTCCAGACCAGCCTGGCCAAAATGGTGAAACCTTGTCTCTATTTAAAATACAAAATATTAGCTGGGCATGGTGGTGTGTGCCTGTAGTCCCAGCTACTTGGGAGGCTGAGGCACAAGAATTGCTTGAACCCAGGAGGAGGAGGCCGCAGTGAGCCGAGAGCACACCACTGCACTCTAGCCTGGGTGATGGAGGGAGACTCTATCTCAAAAAAAAAAAAAAAGACTGCAAATGAAAGCAAAAATGATATAGAAAAATGAGACAACAGAGTCTTCAAGAAACTGCAGGCAGAAACCAAACCAAACCAAAACCCAGAAAGTATAGAGAGCAAAATGATTGCTCGGAAACTTCAGGCTGGTAGAGTCAGAGAAGAGGTGTCATCATAATGTCTAAGAATCAGGCTACTGCCATTGAGGACCACTGAAAATAAGCTTTTTGAGAGCTTATTATTATTATTATTTCTCTTTTTTTGAGACTGTCATAGAACAGCATTTGAGAGCTTTTTCTAAGAATGCTAGAGTTCTTATAGCTGCTTTGGAGACTTCCAGTTCTTGAAGTGCTTCATTCTTTATGAGGCCAGTCGAGCCTGGATTTTTCTGAGATTCAGGAACCTGCTGCTCATTTCTGCAGTCTGCTCATATGCACGTATTCACCCACTCTACCTAAGCAACAATTTATTATCTTTCTCTTTCCACTTTACTTCTATTAGGCAAAGGCCTATACCAAACCAGAACCCTCCTGAAAGGCAGTCTGAGAAATGTAGTTTCCAGGCTGCCAGCCCCTGAAAATCAAGAGGTAGCGTAGAAGGGAGAGAATGGTGCTGAGGTGTCAACAGATAATCCAGTGTGCTCTCCAAAGAGCAACAGGAAGCTATTTGTACATTTCAAGGATACAGCGAATTTGATATGACTCATTCCTTTAAAAGAGAATTGATTAAAATACAGAGAATGAATTTTAGGAAGACAAGAATATCTGGGGCAATCTGTTTAGAGGCTATTTCATAGTCTAATATGGGCCATGATGGTGACAGTGAAGAGGAAGAAAAGTAGACAAATACAAGAAACATTTAGGCGGTAAAATGGATAGGACTGGATGTGTATGAGAGGGAGGTATCAGGGATGACCCAATGTTTCTGACTTACCCAACTGGATTGATAGCATTGCCATTCACTGAGGTAGGGGATGCTGAAGGAGGACTCGCCAGAAGAGTTCAGAGCTTCCTTGGGTATTATCTCTCCTCCTGGAGGTCTTAAATCTTTAGAAAGTAAACCCTTCATTATATATTTCACAGTACCCAGCACCAGGTCTTTCACATCATGGGTCTTCAGTAAGTAATTGCTGAATTAGAGAGTCATTATTGCATATCCAACAAGCAACTAGTGATGAGAAATGAATCCTTTATGACAAGAAAACACCACCAAACTCCTGTCCCAGCTGGGCTGGTCAAAGGCAGCAGCACTGAAAAGTTACAAACACAGCCAAAAAAAGTAGAAAAAGAAAGAATAAGACAACAAATCTCTGTGAGCAGATATATGTAGGCAATGATTATTCATCTGGACACTAATTCTGCCGGAAGGGTGGGGTGATCTTAAGTAATCATAGATGCAAAAAGGAACTAAGCAAAAGAAAAATGGTTTAGTTACCAAAGGAGAAGATCAGAGGCCTTATTATGTGACAGAAGTTATAACAATCAAAATTATGAAAGGCTTTTGTTTTATGTTGTGTCTAAGAAAGCACAGTCAGTAACTTAAAAAAAAAAGGAAAATAGAAAAAAGAGAAGACACATTAATATGGATATCATTATGCAGTATATAAATTTTTAAAGAGCAACACTAAATTATTTGAAGTGAAAGGAAGACTGAGGGGAAAGGCTGGAAATATGAAGAGAATAAGGCACATAAGTGAATAGAATCAAAGACAAAATGAATTAATGTAAAGTGTAAACTCACTGGATGAGAAGTAAAGGCCAAGATAAATTATAGGAGGTGAAAGAAGCAGCAGGAGCACAGGGAGGGAAGGCGAGAAACAAACACACTAAAATCAGATGAAAAAGCCAAGTGGAGCAATAGGGGCAGGTGAAAAAGATTAAAATTTTTTAAATCCTTTTTTTAAAAAAAAGCCAACCCTCCCACCCCCCCCACAGAATTGTTAGAAAAGAGGCAAGGAACCGACATCAGGCAAAGATGCATGCAGAGTCATTATGAAAACTAAATGTGTTTTCTGTTTAGTTTGGTTGCTTTGTGAATCTGGAACCATTTTGACATGTGGAAATATTCATTTTGATGTGCTTTAAGTGTATTGATTATGGTAATTGTTTTTTCTGTGTTAGTTGCAGTCCATTGCGATTTCCTATGGGCTACTGTAATTGTTTTTTAACCTGCTCTGTTGGCTAATTTGGCTTGGGGGTGTCCAGGTGACCTCTGCATGTCAGCCTAACTACAATTACAAGACAGATGTAGCAAAGTCCACTCAAAGAAGAGAAAGTTACAAAGGTGGGGTGTCTGCATGTACATCCCAGAAAGGAGTATCATGTAGGACTATGAGTGCTTACGAAAACATAAAAAGGAATATTTTTGTTTTTGCCACTCACTGATCCAGTGGCTTTCTACTCCAGGCTATGTGGAAGACAGCAGTGGTTATGGCCCTAACAGTTATTCTGTAGAATTTCCCACATTCACTTATTTTTTTTTTTTAACTTTTTATTTATTTATTTATTTTTTGAGACGGCTTTTCACGCTTGTTGCCCAGGCTGGAGTGCAATGGTGCAATCTCGGCTCATTGCAACCTCCGCCTCCCGGATTCAAGCGATTCTCCTGCCTCAGCCTCCCAAGTAGCTGGGATTACAGGCATGCACCACCACCCCCAGCTAATTACGTATTTTTAATAGAGACAGGGTTTCACCGTTGGTCAGGCTGGTCTCGAACTCCCGACCTCAGGTGACTCTCCCACCTTGCCCTCCCAAAGTGCTGGGATTACAAGCACGGGCCACTGTACCTGGTCAACATTCACTTATTGGCCTTAGAAGAAGAGAAACGCCTTCTGGGTCTGCTGTCATGGTCCTTACATTTTGCCTTTCCATTGATTGTTCTGTTCTTGTTTTCCTTAAATTAAAAGAGCTCTCAGAATTCCTGTAACATGCGATTTATGTTTTGGGATTACCTGATCAGATATGTGAACTGTCAGTTTCAAGTAAGGTTTCTATGCATATCAGGATCACTGCCCAGGTCTGTGACTATCTCTGGGATTATGCGTTCTTATTTGTGGTATGTCAGCTCTGAAAAAGGAAAATGATCCGGTGTGAAAAAAGTCAGTGTACCCCTCATCAGGGTTCTTTATAGTATCTTTATTTTACCATTTTGTCCTTCATCATGTCAGATATTAATGAATGTATATATATATAGAGAGAAATATCAATAGCAACCATTTATAGAGCCAATTACTATCAAGTAGTATACTTGTAATCCATGAAAGAGCCATATGAGGTAAGCTCCATCATGACCCTCACTTTACAGAGGAAACGAAGGCTTAGAAAGGTTAAGAAACTTGCCTATGATGTCTCACTACTTTTTTCACACGGGCAATATTGTTTCTTTGATTAAAAAAACCTCAGAGCACTGTATTACTTGTATTATCAAGTATAAACTCCCAGCCAAGCATTACATATATAAAATCGCCTGTTTTTTATCCCTCCATAAGTCTTCAGTATAAAATTTTCCTCATCAAGACTTCTCTATAATGGTTCATTCTTCCCTTATTTGATGTAATAAAGTTTGCAGTGTCATGATCTGACACTGCCAACTTTACATATGGGATTAAAGTCATGATAAAGTCATTCCCTATATTCTAATATTTTTGGTTTCACATCTTCATTTCTTAATAAAATGAAATATTACAGATAAAATTCAAGTCTCCTTTGTTCTTCAGATCTATTTCCTTCCCACTTTCTCTAGAAGCAGCTACAATTATAAATTTGGGGAGGAGCTTCCAGTATGTTTTTATGCTTATTACTACAGATATATTTCCATGTGCACTTATAAAATTTACATAAATGTCAATGTACTTCATGTTTTCTCCAACTTGCTTTTTGATAGCCATCTACACTGTACTTGTAGATTTTAAGTTCTCTGCAACATATTAATTGTCCTGTGATTGCAATGTACTTGAAAATGAAGCTTACTGCAAAAGAATATTGAATTACTCCCTATGTGACAGGGAGGAAAAACTCTTGCCTGAAGAACTTTCTGCCGCCTTTGATTTGAAGAGTGGGGTGGGGTGTCTTTCAAGTGTGAGCTGCAGTTCTGAGGTAAAAAGCATCTGGTCAGGCCTGGGATAATATGTGCTGACTGGGTGAGGGAATGAGGAGTAGTTTTAAAACACAATTGTGCCTAGAGCATATGCTATTTAAAATCCCATTCCTCCCTCCCAGCAAGATCCTGTTATTCTGGTGTTGATGGCTGTATTCCTCTGCTATGGAAAAAACACAACTAGAGTAGAGAAACATCTCTTTGGCTTTTGTCTGATCCATAGATAAAGACTTAGGTCTAAACATTCCCTCTATAGTTGGTGAACATTTGTTGAACACCAACAGTGAAATATTCACAGGAAATGCAGCTGCTTGCAATATCATTTCTGTCTCTAAGAAAGAGCCTTGCTGTGTTTTTCTGTCTGTCTTTTATTAAAGGTCCACACACGTTCCTGTTGGGGAGGATCAAGTCCAGCACATGGAACTAGTTCAGGACCTAGCAGAAGGTTTCAACAAGAAGTATGGGGAGTTCTTTCCAGTGCCCAAGTCCATTCTAAGTAAGTAACAAACTTATAATTGTTACATCAGGGTATATTCTAAAGAGAGGATTGGACAATAGACAGGCTTGGAACTTTCTTGGGACTAACCTCAGCTTTCTTGTAGACAGGATTCAGGATCTGTAACTAGAGTCCTCATTGTTTTCTCTAGTGTAGGACTAGTAAGTAGACCACATTGGATTACTGAAAAAGATGTTGGGTTATTGGAAAGGGTAACTAAAAATATTTTAAAAGTATGGAAGAGACAAAAAATTTAAAATAATAATATTTAAAAAGTAGTACATAATTTACAAAGTATAAACGGATGCTTCTTGACTTATAATTGGGTTACATCCTGATAAAGCCATTGTAAGTTGAAAACACTGTTAATCAAAAATGCATTTAACCCACCTAACCTACTGAACATCACAGCTCAGCCTAGCCACCTTCAGCATGCTCAAAACACTTACATTAGTCTATAATTGGGCAGAATCATCTAACACAAAGCCTATTTTACAACAAAGTATTGAATATCTCATGTAATTTATTGAATACTATACTGAAAGTGAAAAACAAAATGGTTGTGTGGGTATTTCAAGTACAGTTGCTTCTGAATGGATATCACTTTTATACCACTGTAAAGTTGAGAAATCATAATTCAAACCATTGCAAGTTGGGAACTGTCAGTATATACATCTTGGTGATTTGTTTGTTTTGTTTTTGTTTTGGGTATGTGTGTGTTGGTGTTTTTAACCTAGCATCCATGAAGAAGGTAAAATCCCTCCGTGATCCTTCTGCCAAAATGTCGAAATCAGACCCTGACAAACTGGCCACTGTCCGAATAACAGACAGCCCAGAGGAGATAGTGCAGAAATTCCGCAAGGCTGTGACGGACTTCACCTCGGAGGTCACCTATGACCCGGCTGGCCGCGCTGGCGTGTCCAACATGGTGGCAGTGCACGCCGCGGTGACGGGGCTGTCGGTGGAGGAAGTGGTGCGCCGCAGCGCGGGCATGGACACTGCTCACTACAAGCTGGCCGTGGCAGATGCTGTGATTGAGAAGTTTGCCCCAATTAAGCGTGAAATTGAAAAACTGAAGCTGGACAAGGACCATTTAGAGAAAGTTTTACAAATTGGATCAGCAAAAGCCAAAGAATTAGCATACCCTGTGTGCCAGGAGGTGAAGAAATTGGTAGGTTTTCTATAGGAAGTTTCAACGAACCACAGTAAGGCTTTTGCGCCTTGCACTCCATGCATTCTGATAACGGCAGCTTTCCTCACAAGACAAAGTTATAGTTTTGGGACATTTAATTTGGTATAGCTGATTATTGGCTTTATTTGATGAATATTGCTTTGTAGCTTTGAAATACGACAGTGTTCCAAACCCCATCAACAAAATGCTGTGAACAACAACAAAAATAAATAAATAAATAAATAAATAAATAAGGCATAGCTGTCTGAATCCCCAGTTACTGAGGCACACTCCTTGGCCTACACAAATGTGATTGAGGTAAGGAGTAATTTGGGAAATGGAGTGTCATTTGTGCTTCTTTCTGGAGTACTTAGTGTAACAGATGCACACTTTATCTACTTCAACCCTTTTATAAAGCAATATATAGAGTTCTTAGATGTTTAATCCTTGAGATGCCATTTGATCAGATGCTAATTTGTATTCAGATCTCATAAAAACAATTCCATTCTTATAGTTTGTCACTGAGATGGTGCCTGATTTAATATATTTAAGTTGATTAACTTGTTTTCCAAGAGATGACACCAACTGTTCCAGCAATAATTTGTTTTTTAATTCAGAGATATGGGATATGATCTTCTAAGGAGGTTGCATTATTTTGACTTGATTTATTTACTGTACAAGAGCCCAAGTCCCTGAATTATATTCTTAATAAGTACTTTCTTGCATTCATTTCAGTTTAGTCTCACCAACCCCCTATGAATTAGGAGAATTAGTGTCATTTTACACATGAGGAAAGTGAGGCTGAGAGAATCCAATTAGCTTGTACGATATCACTCCATAAGAGAAGCAAATCTGAGAGTAAAACTCTTACCCCTTATTCTTAAGAATAGTGCTTGTTTCATCAGTACCAAAAAATAAAAATGCTGAAAGGTAACATTTTTTAGACTCTAAACATTCTGATTTTGAAGGTGGGTATTGGAACGACTGATGACGTTTATATCATCAATTCAGCCAATAGATGCGAACTTAAAATCTGGATTCAGACAACCGTGGTCACATTTCCCCATCACAATCCCCAAGGCAGGTCCCAAGTTCTCTCCTCTATGCTTTTTGCAGAAACACTTTGAAATAGGTTCTGCCAGTCTACAACAGCAGTGAAGACTGATAAATCAGATATTCCCAATGACTGACAGCTTCTCATCTTGCCTCTACCTCAGTTAAGTAATGTCACCCTAAAACCTAGCTTTTCTGCACTTCTATTTCTGATACTTGAAAATGAAAATGATAATCCTGACTTATACAACAAGACCTGTTAGGAAGATCGATTTTGTGACAGAAATTGCTTATAAGTTTTTTGTCAGTAAGGACCATGATCACCATTTGTACATACCTAACTAGGTTGTTGAGCAAAGCATTTTTGCTCATGTTTCTTAAGGAAGTAGAGTGGTCCTCGTGTCAGAACACATGTAAATCCACAAAACACCACATCTCAGAATCCAAATTAAAAGATCCTTTTTAGGATTCTTGGAGCTAGCCTGGATCATGGGAAAAGGAAACATTTTGCCTTTTGTATCTGATATTGGAATGGGATGTCTATAAATCCTAGAACCTCTTTGAGCATATTTCTTACTAGCCTCTTTTTTTCCCCTTTAAAGGAAACTTTGAAAGGATTATGAATACTGGAAAATGACAAAATTAAAGGTAGATCTATTTGCCTTTTGTATCTTATATTGGAATGGGATGTCTATAAATCCTAGAACCTCTTTGAGCTATTTCTTACAGGCCTCTTTTTTTCCCCTTTAAAGGAAACTTTGAAAGGATTATGAATACTGGAAAATGACAAAACTAAAGGTAGATCTATCAAGCCAATTATCTGTTTATCTGTTTGTGTGGTTTTTTACCCCCTTGCAATACCTTTCCTCCAAAAAACTAAGGCACTATGGAAAGAATCTCAGAGGAGAAAAACAAATAACTTGTGATAACTTCCAGGGACCAAAGTCTATGCATTGGTGAGGGTGGACTTGTTTGCAACCTGTTGTTTTTTTTTTAAGTGACCGAACTGTTCAGGTCCAAACTTGGCCCATAATTATTAAGAGAATCTTGCCTGGTTAATCAGTATTAATCAGGATTCTTCAGAGAAACAGAACCAATAGGATATATATCTGTATATTAGAGGATTTATTATGGGGATTAGCTCACCCAATTATGAACGCTGAGAAGTTCCATGATAGGCTATGTGCAAGCTGGACCCATGAGAGATGATGGTGTGATGCAGTCCAAGTCCTCAGGCTGGAGAACCAGGGGAACCAATGACGTAACTGTCAGTCCAAGGCTGAAGGCTTGAGAACCTGGGGGCCACTGTAAGTCCCACAGTCTGAAGGCCTGAGAACCAGGAGCTCTACTAAAAATACAAAAAAAAAAAAAAAATTAGCCGAGCGTGGTGGGGGGTACCGAGATCATGCCACTGCACTCCAGCCTGGGCGACAGAGCGAGACTCCATCTCAAAAAAAAAAAAAAAAAAAATTATCCATCACACCCAGTGATCTCAGGAAGTTGATTAAAGAGCCAAGCATAGAATCTAGATCTATTTTCACATCCCTTCCACCTATCATTTACAGGACCTTCACAATCTTTCTAATGGACATGAAAAATTGGAGAGAAACTTAATTTTTATTTTTTCCTGTATGTTTTGTAGAAAGTTGAAATGGTAAAAAATATTTCAGATGGTAATAATAATGGTCATGTAACTTGGTGCTCTGAAATCCTGCTTCAAACCCACTTTGACACAACACAGTAGGGGTGTCTTGCCCTTTGTAGGTGACTCATAAACATTTATCAAAAGTACATGTCAGAAAATGGGCTAGAGATTTCTAATAAAGCTGAATTTTTTTTTTTGCAAATGCCCTCCTGATGTACACCATCAAGATGCTTATAATAACACTATTGAGTTCTCATTGTTTATCAGGCACCACACTAAATGGCTTATAACAGTGTTTTTCCAAGTGTGGTCCCCAGATCGGCAACATGAGCATCACCTGGGAACTCATTAGGAATGCAGATTATCTGACTCTACCTCAGACCTATTGAATAAAAAACCTGGAGGATGAACCCAGCAATTGGTGTCTTCGCCTTCCAGGTGATACTGATACATGCTGAACTTTGAGAACCATCGCTTTATTTGCATTCTCTAATTTAATCTATAAGCCAATAAAGTAGATACTGTTATCAACCTCAGATTGCGAAAGTTGAAACTGAGGAGGCATGGGAGGCTGCGTTACTTGCTTAAAGTAGTTCTACTTCTAAAGGGAAGATTGTGGTTTCAAATCCAGGTCACCTAATCCAGAGCCACACTAGGCCACAGTGACCTGTATAGGTCTTTTGGTATGTATGGGGGCAACAGTGTCCAATATAGTATGTGTCCATTTAAACTGAAATAATTAAATTTTAAAAATTCCTTCCTTAGCAGCACTTTCAAGTGCCCCATGGCTTCATGTGGTTTATGCTTACCATAGTGAATAAATACAGATGGAGAACACTTCTGTCATAGAACCATCTATGGATACTGCTTCTTCAGTATTCCGTTTACTGGTTTTGCTTAATAATAGGTCAAATATTTAAAGTTCAGGACTCTCCCTAGAGAGTTATTCAACTGGGCAATTCACGAAGATAGTAAAAGGATTACTTGAGAATGACCATATAGTTTGCCAAAGAATATTAAATAATAAGAGCTATTCCAATATGTATTATATACTTGCCATATGCTGAGCACTTTATAAGTGTATTTATGTTCAATATCTTATTTCATGTTTATGTCAGCTCTATAAGATAGGAACTATTAATACCAGTTTTTAAAGTAACATTCAGCAACTTGCCAAAAGTAACATATTTATTATGAGTCTCTAGCTTCTCCTAATTAAGAATGAAGAAATATCCCTTAACTATTATGCCCAAGGGAGTAGTCTGCCGCTTTTCATTGAGTCTAGAATCTTCTCCAAGTACTTGTGATACTCTCTTGTGTGTCCCATGATATTCTTAGCCCTCACTTCTCCCTCCTTGCCTCCTTTCCCCCTCCCCTCTCCTTACTTTAATGCTGTTATAATTATTCCCCGAAAAGTTCTTCATTTGTACACACAGCAGTCTTTAGTTTGCTTTCGAATGCAGCCTTTGATTTCTTTCAGTTCACCCTGTCAAGTACTATGTGCCTCTGTTACAAGTTAAAGGAAATAATTGTGCATGTGAAATTCTTGGTCTCTTTTTCTTTAACACAAGGACTCTGTCTGTGTTCTCATCGACTGTGTGTCCTCCCTATGTGATCAACATTCTCTTTTCAGTCTGTCAACTGGGTGCATCTTTTGAAATGTTTTGGCTGGGAAGAGTCAATCCCTCCCTGAGACTGAGCTGAAAACAAATTGCCTATCACTAGCACTTAACACTTTCAAACCACCCCCTTTAAGAAGAACAACCTGGAGGCTTTACTGTTAATCATTTTAAGTCCTCATATGTTAACTCTCAAGAATTCTGTTATATTGGCCAGGCAGGGATTCTCTTCTTTCTCTAGGCAGGAAACTGGGTTTCAGAGCTATAGTGACTTTATCCTTAGATAGGTAATTCAACATTATGACAAATTTTTGGTAGGCACTGAGGAAATGCAATATGATTACAGTTTAGAGGAAGACACACAGAGATACCAGCTAGCAACTGCTGGGTGTGCCTGGGAATGAGTAATTCACAAGAATGTTCAAGGAAGGAATATGATTGATATAGGACAGGAGACAGGGCTTTTCAATAAAAAAGTAGGGCACAGAAACATGAGCGCATTTAGGGAAAAGCAAATTCATACAATATGTGGACAAAATTAGATGGAAATATTAAGTTGAGTCATATGAAATTATAATATTTGATTATTATTTTTTACCCAAAACACTGGCAGTTCCATGTGGATTCACCTAATATACTCAGTGAACAAGCATTTGTGGAGTGCCTGTTTTGCAGGTACAGTCCAAGCACCAAGAATTAGAAATGACACACAGTCTCTACCCTCAGGCTCCTTGTCTATGTGGAGATGGACATGGAAAGCCAGTGAGAGGTCGAATAGGAATTATAACCAAAGTCTTCTGAGTCTTGTCCCTCTCCTGTGCATTAGCTGTGGCATTTACTCTTAATTATTTGGAATGTGGCCTCTAGATGTCACAATCACTTAGTAGTCCTTGAATAAATAAAATATTTAATATTTGATATAACCATGTTGGCTCTATGGAATGCAAACTCATTTTATAATACGCCCTCCTCACTTCTACCCACCTATGCACATAGTAAAGCAGACCCATAGTCATCCTTTTCTTCTAAGTGTTTCTAAAAATCAAATGATGTGACTTTATATGACTCTAAGATAAAATGGTCTGATTTTACAGATTTCCCTTTTTGTGAGTAATATAAAAATACAGGCTCTTCCTGGGAAGAAAGCCATGTCTCATTTCCTATCTGTAAATGCAGTGCTGAAGAAGTGCTACGTGCTTGGCCTTTACCACCAGATCTCCCCACACCAGCCTGTTCTGTAGGGAAACCCATTGAGAACAATTGTCAGTTCCAGTAAATAGGTTGTTCAGCGAGTTCCCTGAATTTGCAGTAGCCTCCCCCAAAAAGAGGCTTCTGTAACGATATTTTTGGTTTTAATGAGTGACTGTGTGGCTTATTCAGACATGACTGTGGGAACCAGCCCTGGGGAGAGAAGCGTTCCCACCATGAACCAGACGGCTAGTGAGCAGGAAAGGTGTTGTTCCTCAGCAATATTCCAGAAGAAAGTTCCTGAACTGAAGGAGGAGGTGAGTACTCATGAGGATGAAGGCCACAAAATTATTTTATTATAGTTTCCTCTCTGGGGCCCCTTATAGAAAAATTAACAAATAGAATTTCTGAGGTTGGTGATTCCTCAGTAAATTATTATTATTTCATTTTTTCTGTGCCTTCCTTTTCTACTTGCTGTTTTCTAGTCATCTTTAAAGCTCCTCAAACTCAGCACAAAGACAAAGAATTCCCTGGTGATTAGTGTGCATCCACATTTATGCATAATGGTCATTTGCTTTTGCCTCTGGGGCATCCTGAATTCATCTCCTCCCCCTTCCCTGTATCTAGGTTGATGCCCAATTCAGCTACTGCTGCCGTTTCTCTTATCTATTGCTTTTTCTGCTTTTTACTAAACAAACAAAACAAACCCCTTCCTGAGCCCTTTTCAACTTTGGCACTCTTCTAGCTTGGTGCTTCAGAACTCCCGCCCATGCTGTTGTTGCTGTTTGTCACGTGTAAAATGTTCCTGTCAAGCTTTTCCCTGCCTCCCATGTAGGTTACATTACTCTCTTCCATGGTCTCCCTTGATGTCTAACACCACACACTTATATTGTAAATGAGTGTCTCTTGTGCTCTTCCTCTCCTCCTGCTATTCTGCAAAACCTACCACCGTGTGTCTCACTCTTACCCACTGTCAGTCCCATTGTTCTTTCCGCCCCAGCCACTATCGAGACTTCCATTCTGGACTTCCATGCATTTCTCACACCTACAACTTCATATATTCACCAAACCATGTGTTCCTCCATGCTCCTCTAGTGAGGACAGGACATTCTCATGCTCCTTTGATATGCTGGCATATTGACATGTTGAAATAAAGGAAAGGGTCTTGCATTTAGATCCATATTAATACCAAATTAACAACATCTGTATTAAGCGTAATTGCTTCCCTATCTCAATTTCCCCCCAAAATATGTACAAATACATAGAGAACCCTTATTGTATTTATTACTCAGATTTTTGTCACTTTGCACATATATTTGCCATAAAGTTTTTGTGACAGAGACTGCCAACTATCCGCCAGTATCCAGTCTCTTTTTCCTCCTTTTGAAGTGGAAGAGTTCCCTGATACCTCTCGCAGGATGTGTGACAGGGGTGTGGCTCACCTGTTCGGTCACCTTACTGCTCAAATCCCTAGCCAGAGTGGGAGCATACGGATGGGCACGTGCAGGGCCCAGGGAGAGCGCTTTTGGGTCTGGCCCCACATTAGTATCTAGGGGTGGGTACCTGCAACCCCAGTACTACAAAGCTCTTTCAGCTTTGCCATTACAGACAGCTTGAATGTTAATCAGCTCAGTGGACCTGCTGCCTTTTTGCAAGGGCAGAGGGCCAGTGTGACAGCCTTCTTTATCCCAAGCTCTTGCCCAGTGTCCTGGAAGAATCAGATCACACACAAACTTAAGGATGAATGCAAGATTTTATTGACTGGTGGAGGTGGCTCTCAGTGAGATAGATGGGGAGCTGGAAGAAGGGGATGGAATGGGAAGGTGATCTTCCTCTGGAGTTGGGCCGCCCAGCAGCTGGACTCCTTTCTGACTGCCCCCAGCTGAACTTCTCTTGGCATTCAGATGTTCCTCCTCTTCTCTTTTTCTCTGCCACGTTGTTCCACCGTCCATCATCTGGTCTGCTGGCTTGCTGGTCTGTCCCTGGAGCCTGGGATTCAGGGCTTATATGGGTGCAGGACAGGGGGCATGGCAGACCAAAAGGCAACTTTTGGGGCATAAAAACAGGAATGCCTATTCTCATTTAGGGCTGCAGGATCCAGGCTTGAGGCTAGGGCCTTTGCAGGGAGATCATCCTCTTCTATCCAGTATTTCGCTGTGTCCTGTCCATATCACTTTTTAGTAATGGAACCCTCACTCTGAATTTTAGCAGAGCACATAGCCCAAGGTAGAGACTAAATTTCCCACCCTACCCCTACAGCAAAGTATGGGCCTGTAAATTAGTTCTAGCCAATGGGATATGAGCAAAAGTGATGTGTGTAATTTCAAAGTCACATCTTTTTTAAAGCAAAGTGTTCTTCTTTGCCCACACATCCTGGAACAGCATGTTTGACCTATTGCTGGAAACCAGAAAGGAAAGGTAGAGTCAACCCCTCAGCCTGGGTTTCTGGACTCAGCAAGCACAGCTACCTTTCTACCCCGGACTACTCACCTATCTCTGGACTGTTGTGTGATAAATCACTTTTATCATATTTAAGCTATTTTGTCTTGGGATCTCTGAGTTCCAGTACTTTAGGTACTACCCCAACTAATATACTAATCTTACTAGACTCTTTGTCTAATGTCTTCCTTTCAAGTAGGTTGCTTCAGTTCAATGCAACCAACATTTTGTGAAAGCCTTCTATATGCTGAGGCAGCAAGTGGTTCTCCAGATATGGTTCCCAGACAAGCAGCATCAGAGTCTCCTGGGAACTCATTAGACATGCATATCCGCAGACTCCGCCCCACACCTACTGAATGAGAAGCTCCAGGAGTAGGGCTCAGTAATCAATTTTAATAAACCCTTCAGGTGATCTAGATGTACAGATGTTTGAGAATCACTGTACTGGGGTGAAGTGAGTCGGGAGCAAGAGGTGGTTGGGGGCAAAGCTAAAAATGAATAAAAACTAGCTTCTGTCCTGAAGGAGTTTACATTGGAGAGAGCTACAGATAGACAATGTTATGAAGACAAAATTATTGTCTTAACTTTCTATTTCCTGCTTCCCTTTTTCATCAGATTAACTCATGATAATTTAGCCTAGATTGTTTTAGTTTTTATATGTGATTATTTATAAACAGCCTAAAATTTTAGGCCATTTGGGTCTATGCAAATCCTAAAAGGGGAAATAATTGAAGTTACATTGGTAGATAGGGTGAATAGAGATTAGATCACCAATATTCAAATCTTAGAA
This sequence comes from Mandrillus leucophaeus, assembly GCF_000951045.1. NCBI lineage: Eukaryota > Metazoa > Chordata > Mammalia > Primates > Cercopithecidae > Mandrillus > Mandrillus leucophaeus. The sequence goes on along the minus strand of NW_012098699.1, from coordinate 334,844 downwards.
TCAATGAGGATTTACTGAAACTAAGAATGGGGTGTTATTTTTTACAGTGGGTAGTAAAATTACAGTACTTATTACCTTGTAAAGGGTTATATGGCCTAGAAATAAAAACAGTTGAGCATGGATTAGATTTATGAGGGAGAAAGTCATAAAATTCCAATAAGCATGAGTTAGGAATGTTCAAATTATTTCTGAAAATGTCTGACATCAATATCGTAGAAGGAAACTACCATCTTTGCTGTCACCACCTCTTATTATAATCTTCAGTGTTCAGAACACTAGTCTAGACCAGACTAAACCAATGTGGTATTGGTTGTGGGCTGGCAAGTAGACTGTGTGAGAATAAAGACTCTTGTACCTAATGTGTTTTGTATAAAACCTGTGCACACTTCAGATTTGAAAGGTAGAGAAAATAAGGGAGACAATGGATGCAACTCATAAAAGAAAATAATTATGATTTGAGATTAAAGCCAGTTTGCCATTATTCTTACTAACAAGAGACAACCGAGATAATTGAAATCTGTAGATAATCTAAAACCTAAGTAAAATATTATTATTACTATACACAGCAAACTAACCTACTGTCTTTGGCATAGGAGCCAAATACTTTGGACAGTGCTAACACGATGAAGAAGAATTAGCACATTCAAAATCTAGCCAAACTTGGAACTTCAGTGAATCTATAATAGGTTCTTTGTCATAATGAAGACATGGCAGTTAGCATTGCCCTACTTCCCCCAAATTATGTGACTCTTTAAAAAAAGGGTTGAATTTCCCCACCTGCTGTTAGAAACACAAAAGTCTTTCTGCATAGCTGCTAAAAAGTATTTTAGCTTTGGCTCATACATTTTTTAAAATCTTGCAGTGTCTTTAAACTACTATCAGTTTGGTAAGATACAGCCACTTTATCTCTTTTTCTCTCTTCTTTTTTCTTTTAAGAATTCTTCATCCGTCTTCTTTCCAAAAATACTGCAAGTCAAGATTTCAATTCCAAATAATTTGGAATCAAAAGTATTCAACAGCCTGGAGGCAAATGAGGTTTTTATTGCATTTTTATTGAGAGCAAATTGAACTGTGTGGGCAGGCTAGAGAGGGTCTCCTCTGTAAGGCTTCAGCATGCCCCACTGTTGCACCCAGCAAAGACTCATGTTACAAGAATTACATCTGTGATCTGCTTTTATTGACTGGCTGGGCCCAACAGGCCCCTGGGCATTGCCAGACAAGTTAATTCCTTCTTGAGCCTGAGGAACCTTCCACAGGAGGGTTTACATGGCTCCCACAGGTCTCTGTCTTTCTTCTTATAACTTTCAAATATTTTCCTAATATGAAGAAGTGTTTGGTAAACTATAACCGTATTTCATCTTCACAAACCTCTATAATACATAAGAATTACTGTCCCCATTTTACAGACAAGTTTTCCCTGAGTACTTTGTTACCAACTTATATTTTTTTTGCAGTTGAAATTTGTACCATAAATTACTATCCTTTATAAAAACTCTTATGTGTTCTTATTTGTAAGTGTCTTGGAATATATATTGTTGCAAAAAGATTGAGGGCTTTTATGCATGTTTTTGTTTTTGCAAATTACTCCAATATGAATCACAACACTGAGCACAGAGTAAATGCTACCTTAGTGCTTACTGATGGAAAACAACCCTGATAAGAGAGAGGTTAGAGGCTACACATTCAAATGGCTTCACGGGAGAGGTAAGTATGTAAATCCATTAGATCATTTTACAAATACTTATTCAGTGCTTATTATATGCCATGCACTGTTCTAGTCACTGGGTGTACAGCAGTGAACAAAAAAAGACAAAAATCCCTGCCCTCTTTGAATTGACATTGTAGTGGTGAGATACAGACCATAAACCAGCCAGGAAAGGCAGGTTACCAGGTGATGAGTGCTATGTAGAAATAGAAAAAAAATGGAGATGGAGCATTATGAACTGAATTGTATTCTCCCCAAATTTACATATTGAGGTCCTCGTCCCCAGGATGTCAGAATGTGACTCTTTTGGAAGATGGGTGCCTTAAAGAGATAATTAAGTTAAAATGAGACCATTAGGGTATATCCTAACCCAATTGGATTTATAAGCAGAGGGGATTAGGACACACAGACAGACACCAGGAGAAAAGACCATGCGGGGACATGGCATGAGGGTGGCCATCCACAAAGTCAAGAAGAGCGGCCTCAGAAGAAGTGAAACCTACCAGACCTTAATCTCAGCATTCTAGCCTCCACAACTGTGAGAAAATAAATTTCTGTTTAAGACATGAGTCTGTGGTATTTCATTATGGCAGCCCTACCAAACGAATACAGGGTGCTTGTTTTAATAGAGTTTCAAAGGATGGTTTCATTTAAGCAGAAGACTGAATGAAGTGAGAAATAAAGCAATGTGATAAGTGAGGGAAAACCAGTCCAGGCAGAGGGAACATCAAATGCAAAGGTCTTGAAGCAGAAGCATGCTTGACTTGTTTAAAGAGCAGCAAGGAGACCAATGTGGCTAGAGTCAGGTAAATGAGAGGGAAAGTGGTAGAGAGGTCAGAATGTTGATGGGGTCAAAATGTTGATGGGGGTCAAGGCTTTCCAGGCCATGGTAAGGATTTTGGCTTTTACTCTAGGGAAGTGGGATTGGGAAGTCATTGTGGGTTTAAGTCATAAAAGGTTCATGTTCGCTATTATGTTAAGAAATAGACTACAGGGGTCAGAGATGGATGTGGGAAGACTAGTTAGGTGACTATTTTAATCGACCATGCAGAAGGGAAGGCTTGGAGTAGAATAATAGAGATGGAAGTGGTAAGGCATGGTAAGATTTGGGATACCTTTTAAGGTAGAGCTGACAAAATTTGCTGATTGGTTGTGATATTTGAGAGAAAAAAATAAGTCAATGATAATTTAAAGGTTTTTGACATGAGAAGTTAAAAGAATAGATTTTCCATTTACTGAGATGGGAAAGACTGTAGAAGGAACAGATATGGACAGGTTAGGAGTTTGGTTTTGGACATTTGGAGATATTAATTCATTAGTTGTCTGCTTGAAAGTAGAAGTTAGCCAGGCATGGTAGCTCACATCTGTAATCCCAGTGCTTTGTGAAGCCAAGGAAGGGAAGTTTCTTGAGCCCTGGAGTTTGAGACCAGCCTGAGCAGCATAGTGAGACCCCCATCTCTATAAAAAATAAAATAAAAAAATAAAGTAGCCAGGCATGGTGGCACATGCCTGTAGGCCCAGCTACTCAGGAGGCCTAAGTGGGAGGATCAATTGAGCCTGGGAGGTTGAGGCTGCAGTGAGCCATGATTGTGCCTCTGCACTCCAGCCTGGGCAAGAGTAAGAGCCTGTCTTAAAATATAATTAATATAAATAAAAGTAGAAGTCAGAGAGTGGTCCAGGCTAATTAATGAATGATTTTCAAAGTCATTAATATATAGATAGAATTTAAAGTCAAGAGTCTTGATGAAATCTCTAAATGAGTGAGCATGGACCGGGAAAAGAGGAGGTCCAAAGATTGATCCTGTTTAGAGATAGAGAAATGAGAAAACATGCAGCAAAGAGCCTGAGGAAAGAAGCACAATATGACAAAAGGAAAAGCAGGGTAGAGCTTTGATTGCCCTGAAAGCCATGTAGAAAAGCTGTCTTCAGGAAAAAGACTAGTCTATGTCAAGTACGGTGAGGACTGAAAAAGGATCACTGGATTTAGCAATGTGTGGGTCATTGGTGACCTTGATTAAAGGAGTTTGGGTGGATAGAGGGGTAAAAAGTCTACCTGAATATATTTAAAAGGAAATGGAAGGAGAAAAATAGGAGACAGTGTTCTTAACAACCCTTTCGAGGACTACTGCTGTAAAAGGAAGCAGAAAAATGCAATAGTATGACAGTGATATGGAATCAAAAGAGGGTTTTGTTACTGTCTTAGTTCATTTTTTGTTGCTATTACAGAATACCCAAGACAGGGTAATTCATAATAAAACAGGTTTATGTAGCTCATAGTTCTAGAGGCTGGGAAGTTCATGATGAGGTAGCCGCATTTGGCAGCTTTTGGTGAGGGCCTCATTCATGTCATGTCAAAACATGGTGGAGAAATGGAAAAGGAATTGGGCTTGTGGAAAAAAGGACAAAGCATTAGAGGCCACCTCACTTTATAACAACCCACTCTTCTCTCTCAGGAGCTAATCCATTCCTGCAAAAACTAATCCATTCCAAAAAACAAAACAAACAAAAAAACAAAAACAAAAAACACTCTTGTCTGGCAAGAAAGACATTAATCTGCCTTAAATACTTAATCATGTCTTGAAGGCCCCAACTCCTAACACCATTACGTTGGCAATTAAATTTCATCGTGAGTTTAGGAGGGAAGAAACCACATCAAAACCATAGCAGTTACTTTTTAGAATGAGAAAAATAATTGCATATTTGGATGGGAATGATCCAGTAGAGAGGGAGAATTTGATGACTGAGAAGTTAGAGAGGACAATTACTGAAGGAATGTCCTTGAGTAAGTATGAAGGAATGGGATCCAACCTGTTCACATGTAGACAGGATTTAGATGGGAGACCAAAGAAGAGAGAAGGAAGATATATAGACACAGAAGCAGATGGATTTTTACATGTGGTTAAAAAAAAAAAAAGCAAGAAGAAGTTCTCTTTGTTGCTTCAATTTTGTCAGTGAAATAGGAATCAAGGTCCTCAGCAGAGGATTGAGATGAGGGAGGATGTGTTGGAAGTTTAAGGAGAGAGGAGTAGGAGGTGTGAAATAGTCATCTAGGGAAGAGGGAAATGTAGTAGAACTGCCAGGCAACATTTAAGGGCTCTCTTGAGGCTAAGGGACATGAATTCACAATGAGAGCAGTCAGCACAGTTGATTGTTTTGTTCCAACCACATTCCACTGTGTGGGTGTAGGCGGAGACAGAACGTAGATAGAAGTGGATTTAACCTAGAGCTGGGCTTCGCCAGGTGATCACAACAATGGACAAAGAGGTAAAGGACCTGAGTACATATGCCGGATGCCAGGGTGTGAGTAAGGGTCATGGCATTCACACAGGGCAAGGCGGGAGGTGAGGATGTGAGGGGTGTGGAGATGTAGAACGATGATAAAAATCAGTTGATTGAAGGTCCTGGTGGTGTCAACAAATTGAGGGAGTGAACTGGAAAGACAGGCAATGTGGGTCAGAGCTTGAAATTAAGATTATGGGGGTTCAACTCTTGGTAATGACAAAGATCAAGATATGGCTCAAGGAATGACTGTTGATATAGAGTGGAAAACATAATCCCTGGAAGAGAGGTGGTCAAGAGTCTAGGGTATTATAAAGATCATTTACTTCAATGTGAAACCACAAAAACTACGCTGGGAGAAGCACTAGAGACAATGATAATGATCCAGGAATAAAGTCTTCAAGAAATGAGGGGGAGTGGTCTTGAGAGTCTGTAGACTGATAGCATCATTTCCAAAACCTGGGGCAGCAGGGAAATTAGGGAGGAGAAAGGGATAATGACCTGGAAGTATCAATAAGGAGCAAAGAGGACAATTTCTTTACCACCAGCTGCCAGTATTGTGTGTAGGCTGGAGCACAAGATTCCCCACAATTCCAGCACCAGCTAGGTAGCAGGCCTGAGCTGTGTCATGAGTGTGGAGTTTTCCTGTGGTCAGTACTTTGGAAGATTATGTTGGGGGCATTCAGAAACCTGTGGTTGGCCATGGGGCTGTAATTCCTAAACCACAAATGCTCTTTCATCATTGAAGTCATCAGTAAACTTTCATAATTCCACTGTTTAGCCCTACTAGTCTGATTTCTAGTCAAACACATTCATTTTTGTTTTTGTTGTTGTTGTTGTTGTTGTTGTATTTGAGAGGGAAGATGAGTAAGGAAGGGACTCACAGCTAATTTAATTATTCTTGAGAACTTCCTTAGAATATCTCAGAAACTTCCAGATAGGGCTGCTGTCCTAGAACAAGCTCTCTCTCAAATAAGGAGACCCGGAATATCTGGGAGTCCCCAGGCAGACAAAATGCCTCTAGGAATCTGCTCTGATTTCCTTTAGCAGCTTTGTTCCCAAGGTCTGCAACCACTGGATGTGGTTGGGACTGGCCCACAGTTGCTTTAGGCCACCATTTTGCTTGCTGTGTGTTCCACCTCAGTAATACCACTAAAATGACACCATTTCTCTAAGCAAAGATGCTATTCTGCTCTGGATACTCCCAGTTTTTAGAGTTAATTCCTCAGCATGAGCAGCTTTGATTTCCCAGAGCGCACCCACATTAGCCAGCAAGAAGAAAAGAGCGTTGAAGTAAGTGATGATGCAGAATCCCTCAAGTCATTTCCAAAAGAGGCATTCCAGAAATGTTTTGAGCAATCATTTATATAAGATATAGAATCCCAAGGTAATTTCTTAGAGGAACAACTCTCATTCGTTATAAATTGTGGCATTTTAAAAGATACATCAGCCCCATTACTGTCTACACAATTTCAATCCTTTAATTCTTTAAAATTTCTTACCTTCTCAAAAGAAAGAGCCCTGCCTAGTGACAGCTGCTATTCACCATTACAGGTAGCATGTATGGCTGAGACAGAAAATACTTCTGATTTTGTGGATTTTGGATCAAACCCAGCATTATGTGCCTTCTAATTTAGTCAACATTCAATTCAGCTATAGGGGGGTTTTAACATGCTAAAGCAGAAATGTAATAAATAATCAAAAGGTGAACTAGTCATTGCTAAGAAGGCCAGCATTCCATATTACACTTTACATCCTAGGTGCAAGGTGCTATTGAGATGGCAATTCAAGAACGCAGAAGTCATTATAGTTGGAAAGCCATAACTTGATCTCCAGTGCCTATGTTTGTGATGGGGAAATTTTCAACAAAAAACAAAAAGGAGGGGAAAATAGAATGCTCCTTGAAAACATATTCTATGTCTTATTACACAGTCTGGCACAGGCACATAAGACCACATAATGCCTTGGCTCCTATGGGAAAATCCAATTGATTGGCATTCCTTTTCCAAAAACATAAACTTCTGTGAAGATATATTAAGGCTGTCTCTTTCCTGATTCTCTCTGACCAAGTAGAATACATTTATAGGAAAGGGTATCATGGATGTGCTTGGAATAAGGCCAAACTAGTGCCTAAGTGGATAGAACCTCTGTGATGATCTCATTAGCATCCACACGAACTGACTGCTAACCAGTCATCATGGCTTATAACAGTGCAGCTCAACTCATCCCCTTTTCTATGCTCTCATATCCTAATAAGGTAAGATCAGGAGGGAAAAGTGGTAGTTCTGGAGAGAATGTGGGCAGGAAGAGATATGACCCAATCAAAGGAGAAGTCTGAACAGAAATTTTCCCACCCTTGGACCACTATTACCCATCTACAGGGATACTTGGCACTATCCAAGGGGATATCTGCACATTAACTTCCACTTAACATGTTCCATCATAAGCTGAATCTTCCCCTTCACCATACTCTAAGATGATTAATCAATGTACCCAGCAATATGCAAGATGTTGTATATCATGAAAGTATTAACATTGAGTCTCTGATCTCATGTTACAGTTCAGTTGGGGAGACAAAATTTAAACTGATTAAACATAGTCCCTCACAATTTAGCAGAAATGGTCTTGCTTTGCAGGACACACATTAGTGCAAAAAACTTGTCATTTTTTAACTAAATGGAGTTAAATTTCCAATCGTGTTTGTGCTCCTTTGCTTTACATTTCTCAAACATTCAACCAACACTTATTTGTTGCTTACTGTGTGTTATAAGCAAGGCATTGTACTGAACTCAGGAAAAACCATGGTAAACACGGCAATATTCCAAGGATATTAGTACTGATTAGTAACCCCCCACACCAAATTCAGTGTGGCATTCTAAACAAATACTTTTTTAAAATATGATTTTAATTTTAATCTTCTCTTTCCCCTCCTGGTGTGCATTTTCAATCCTAGTACAAAAGCACTGAAAGTATTTTGGTGGAGTGACGTACCAAAAAACAAACAAACAAAGTTTGCAGTGTAAAAGAAGAAATGGTATTAGCACTCTCTTCTGCCCCTGGAAACATGAGGACTCTCTGACTGCTCTAGGGGTTCCTGTTCTTTTGGAAGCCCTCAGCTGGTCTTCAGCAGCAATGATGACATTAAGGAAAATTGCATTCTGCTGCAGAATTCAGTCCCTTCATCTTTCTCCTTTCTCTAGAGCATGAAGCTAGGGGCCCATAAAGGATCTAATATCAAAAGGAAGAGGGTAATACCACTACATGGAGAAGAAAAAAAATAATTACCAAATTTCCTGAATAGTAAACAGCTTTAAAAAAGAAGAAAAAGCTGAACCCTTTGATAGCTTGGCCCTTGGTCTGCCCGTGAATGCCTTAAGGATTATATCATCAGACTGACTCCAGCAGCCCGCGCTATTGTTTCAGAAAGAGGAAACTAGAAAGAAGGGGAAAAAAGGAAGAAAAGGGGATGGGTGGGAGCATGTCTGCCTTTTGGGGAGGAGAGCGTTTGATTTTGGAAGTGCAGTTATCAAATGTAAGGCTAGAAAGACAAATTGAACAAATTCTCAGTGTCTGTGGGCAGGAGGTTTCTGGGGCCATTTTTTCCTTTTTTGGGGATTAACATAGCCTTTGGATTCAATAACTTTTCTATCACAGATGACATTAGCTCCGAAGAGAAATAAAGCGACCTGAGATTGCTCAGAAATGTTATTCCTGAAAACCATCACCTGGGGGCAGTCTTGGGACTGTTAATTTCCTCGGCCTCACTGGTAGATAATTCACTACTTTTTTTCCACGATGTACTGTTTCTTTATCTGTGGTTGAGGAGTGAGAAAAACGGGCAAGGGAAGAGGAGGCTTAGGCACTAGACCTTTCAGTCTCCTCAACCAGCCAGGAGGCGACCCCATGTGAATTCGCAGGACGTTCTTGAAGTCACAGAAGTTTTCCTTTGGAGCTCTGAAACGGAGAGCCTCAAAAGCTGGAGGCGGAGGGGTGAGGCCATACACACTAACAGGTCCACCGACGCTAAAGATCTCCGCGCCGGATGAGATCGAGAAGCCGGGATTCCCTGGTCCAGAGAACTAAAGGAGGTCCCACCTCCACCCCCACCCCGCACCACTGCACACACACGCCCGGGAGTTCCGGGCCCGCCGCGCCGGGCCAGCCCCTCTGTTCCGAGACCCTTGTCTCCCGCCCACTACCCCGCGGAGCCTTGTCAGCAAAGGAAGGCAGGGCGTGGCCCCTACTAGGCAGCTCACGGATTCCGGTTGAGGAAACCGCGGCTTCGGCGCCCAGGCCTCCCGTAGGTCTAGCTGCGGCCACAGTTATAAGCTCTGGTTCACAACCAAGAGCGCTCCGTGGTTCTCTCCGGGTGCGTTTCCCGGCCCGAATCTGGGCATCCCCGGGGACCTCTCCTGGGGGTGAACCAGAGCCCTCCCTGGGCTGGGTGGGGGCCGCCGGGCTGCCAGGCGCGTGGCAGCGAAGCTGGATCTGGGCTCACTGTCCGCACCCTGAGCAGTCAGGCCCACCAGGTTACCTGAACCCTTCGTGGTGGTTCCCGTTCAAAATTAACATAGAGAGCCCCTGTTACCTTCGCGTGCCAGCGGATAGAATCTGCAAGAGGGAAGCCGACGATGGCCCTTCCCGTTTCCCGGGCTGTGCGCGGGTGTGCTGGGCCCAAGCGCCCGCGGGGCGTCGGGGCTTCGCCTTGTCGCGTGTGCCTGCGCGGGGCCCGAGCAGCGGCCAGCCCCAGCGGTGAGGCGTGCGGGCCGGAGTACAGGCACAACCCGACAGCAGGGAGGCCGAACAAAGCCACGTCCCGCTCCGCAGAACAGCAGTGGAGGAACACTTCTCCTTCCTCCCCCACAGGGCCACCCCGCCAAAGAACGAGACACCCTCAAAAGTAGGGAAGGGAAGCTTCCTGAGGGATGAAATGTCAGGCAGAGAACTCAGAGTTCTTCGAAGGGCTTGGCCTCGGCGTTAACCACGACCCGGTCCCGGGAGCCTCGGGCCCAGTCCCCACGCCCAGTGGGCGCCGCACCAGCCGTGCGACAGGAGCTCTGATGCCCAGGCGGCGGCTCCAGGGAACTCACGCGCCGCCCGTTTCTCCGGAGGTTGTGCCTACCGGGCAGGCCCTTCTAGCAAAGAAGAGAAGGGCCGTCGATTTTCAGAATCTAAATATGTTGAAACTCAAAATGGCATGGTTTTCGCCTTCCAGAAGACGGAAAAGAGGGCAATACCCGGGTTGGGGTGGACGGGGACCCTCAGCCGTTCTTCATCTCCGAGCCCCTAGAAATAAGGCGAGGTTGCTTTTTTGCCCCATCGCTGGCTGCCGAACCCACCCATGAGTCCCGCTCACCTGCGGAGGTAGCGCGGCCAGGTTACAGGGGACGACCCCCAGTTCATAAACCTCGTCAAAGGTCCCCGCGCGTCCCGGAGCGCGTGAATTCACGGGCAGCGTCGGGTCCGAGGCGGCCCACGGACCGAGCGGCGCGTTTGGGCGCAGAGCGGGCTTTCTAGAGGACCCCGGCCAGGGATCTGCCCCGCGGCTCTCCCTCCCTGCAGCCCCACCTTGCTCCTCGCGGCGGCTGCCCGCGTGCTCCGGACAAAGGCAGGCGCAGCAGCGGGTCTGCGTCTTAACATCGCAGAGTCGCTGGAGTGGCGCAATATGCCCTCGTCTTCGCCAGGTGCGGACGGAGCTTCACACGGGGGCTCTACTCTCCTCCAAGACACGAAGAATGTGCAGAACTGCGAAGTGTGTGTTGGCACCGCCTGCTTCCTGCGCTACAACGGCGGGTAGCTGTAGTCCCTTTCCCGCCTGGCTCCGGCGCGCCAACAGCCTCCCTGCATCCCCACTGGCGGCAACACTGCGGGCCCGGCTGCTGAGCTCAAGCCTGGGTAAAAAAGCTCACGGCCAGGGCTTTCCTTGAGTCATACGCAGCCGCCAGGTTAGATAATTTAGAGATCAGACGCCACGTGGGGATGCGCCTGTCTCTCCAGCACAGGTGCAGTGGAAACGATCATATGCAGTTAAGATTGAGGCTACATTCCCAAAGACTAGATGTGAAAACAAGAGCGATGTTCGAAAAAGGGAAAACCCGTTTGCTTCACTAGTTTAAGGTGAAAGTGAAAATGTTTTCAACTTGATAGAGCTAGATGTTTTTTTCTGCTCTCTACTTCACTAGACAGAGCTAGGATAAACGGGCCATTAGGGAGGTCGTGTGCAGTTTTATAATGTCCTCTTCATCCGTAGAAGAAATTTGCAGTTCGCAGTGCCCTCTCCTCACTGCCTTCGCATTCAGAGAATTGTTATTTACTTCGGCCGCGGGTGCTGGGAGAGCTTGAACGCAGCGGCATCTGGATGAGTTCGGGTGGCATTCAACTGCTACCCCTTACCTTTGCCCCCAAGGCTTCTCATGCCATTATTTTCCACTGCATTCTATGGCTGGATTTTGTATTACTTAGGTTGTTTTGCCTGCCTCTCCACTCCTTTATTGTATACTCACCAATTAGACCCCAAAAATACAGAATCCCTGTATTGATGTACCTCTCTTTGCTTGGCCTGGATTCAAAGTCGCCAGTCCAGGAATGTGGTTGTACCTGCAGATTCCTATGCTAAGGCTGCTGAGCGTCTTCCACTTGCTCCGCTAGGGAGAGAGTCTGAGCATTTCATACCATGAACTATGGATTGGATTTTACCGACTATTCCATGAAGCCACAGGCAACAGGGTCATTTGTTGCTACAAGGCTGGGGTAGTGTCTGCTGTCTTGGTTACACAGATATAGCAGATAAGTTGGTAAGGGCACAATGAAAATGACTGTTTAAAAGCTAACTGACTGGTCAGTTAGGAAGAATAAGTTCAAGAGACCTGTTGTACCACATGGTGACTATTAGCAATTTTCAAGAATGTATAGTATTCATGAAAATTGCTAATAGATTTTAGATGTTCTCACCACACACACAAAAATAAGTATATGAGGTAATGCATGTTAATTAGCTCAATTTAGCCATTCTACAACGTATATATATTTCAAAACAACATATACATGATACACATATTCCATTTTTATTTGTCAAATAAAAAATTTAAAACTAAGTGATATTTTGAGTCTACTTGTGGAGTTACTGAATTTCAAAAGTAAGGAAAACTGAATCCACCCTCCCCACTCTGTCCTACTTTTTTTCTAGGTATGATTACATTCTATGTAAGTAAATTTGTATAGTCACGTGTATATTGGTGTATACATGTGCCTGTGTGTGTACATACTGTTGAAGTGTAGTACACTTATGGAAATTGCCCTAAGTCAGTCTCTTCAATGCCATAGTCATTGAAAAGAAATCCATTGGTTGCCTGGTTATTTCCAACCTCCTTAGAACGATTCTGGAAGAGGAACAGACTTTAGGAATAGAAAGCATTATTTTAAAATGATTTAACATATTTTGCTTCTCAGCATTATCCCCAAAGGGGATAGCTGGCTGAAAGCTGGAGCTCAAGGCTATCCCCCCTCCACTTCCACAACTGCACAAGAGGAAAAGTGTGAACTCCTAGGGCACTAGCAGACTTGTTACCACCTCTGGCAATGACCCAAAGTGTGTGGTGTGTATCCTGAAGTCTGAGTCCCATCACTCAGAGTTCTGAGTTGTCTCACAAACCTGCTATGAAGCCAGATTGGAGTTTGCTGGTTGAATGTGTACTCAGACACACACACACACACACACACTCTCTCTCTCTCTCTCTCATACACATATTTACAAAGGAGAGCCTAGCAAAATGCCCTGTTCATGGTAGACATTCAATGATTATTTGCTGAGGGAATGCATGAACTTATGTGCATATCTATTGTGTTCAAGGCAAGGGTTTTCTTTTTAAACTAAATAAGTTTGTATGTGCATATGTAATACATATGTGACAAAGAATTGTGTGCATGGAATATAGGAAGATTTTTTTATTTGTTCCTTTTTGTCTTCTAGTTCTCTTGAGTAGCCCCCTCCCCCATGTCTCTGCAGGGCCTTAGGTCTTTGCAACCAGTTGGTAAAATTATCCAACCCCCACTAAAGCCTGTCAGTCAGCCAGTAAAAGCAAATGCATTGCTTTAGTTACATCCTTGCTTTCCTCACAGATCACACTCATGTTTCTATAAAGTTTCTTGGGCTGATTTCATCCTGCACACCCGTACATTCCTTTGCAACTCTCTCTAGGAGGTATACTGATTGGGTTTCACAGGCCTGCAGACAGGCAGGTCGCCCCTGTTAGCCCACCTCAGCCTCAGTCAGCATTTTCACAGAGTGGCTGAACTTCTCAGAAAAGCTTAGAGTCTTAATTTGGGAGAGGCTTGTCAGCTCCAAAAAGGACAGAAGTTACTGTTCTCACTCTAGCTAAGACTAGTCGCACAGTCTCTGTGTGTTTTACAAAATCATGCATTTAATCACAATAGTGTGACTTCAGAAACTACAAACCTGGCACCTCGGAGAGAAGAGTTCAGTGCCAGGACTTTGGAGCTCAATGGGTCTCACTCTTGCCACCCAGAAGACCCCAGGTATTAATCCCTCTGAGGGAGTTGGAGGGTCTTCTTGACCCTAGCCAGGCCTGCTGCCACCTAGAGGATGCAGATACCCTCTTCTTTCCACCTTGCCCAGACCACACCCACCCCCCTTTTTTTTTTAGAGGAAGTTTTGCTCTTGTAGGCTGGAGTGCAATGGCTCAGTCTTGGCTCATTGCAACCTCCACCCCCTGGGTTCAAGCGATTCTCATGTCTCAGCCTCCCAAGTAGCTAGGATTACAGGCTCCTGCCACCACACTTGGCTAGTTTCTGTATTTTTAGTAGAGACGGCGTTTCCATGTTGGCCAGGCCGGTCACCAACTCCTGACCTCAGGTGATCCTTCCCCTCGGCCTCCCAAAATGCTAGGATTATAGACATGAGCCACCCCTCCCGGTCCAGGCCGTTTTTGACCCTTTCTGAGCTTGGAAGGAGCAGCTAGCCGTGCCCCAGTTGCTGCAGGGGAGGGAAGGAGCTAATTTCTCCCCATCAGAGCAGAATCAGTCTCCTGAATCCGGAAGACCCAAGCAAACAGGACAAATAAAGACACTTCCCTTTCTCTTTCTCCTCTGTCTCCTTTTTCTTTCCTCCACCTCTCCTCTTATACTCCTCCTTGTACTTTGGGAGTACCAGAAGTCCATGAAGGGAGTCATCTCTAAAGGCTTTGGCCCCAGAGCCACTGTCTGCTTAATCAGGAGGGTGATGGGGACAGAAAAGTATTTTAAAAGTTCCACTTAAAGCCCCACTTTGAAAAAAAAAAAAAAAAAAAAAACTGGTAGCAGCTGTTGAGGCAACCTGGAATGTTTCAGATCTCATTCCCAGCCCCTCAGGAGGGACAATGTTCCTTTTCTAAATGAAATAGAACAATGATCAGGACTCAGCCTGTGTAGGGGAGAGGTGGGCAATGGAGAGGACTAACTTGCTTCTAACCCAAACAACTACAAAAAACTCAAACTAAGGTTGCCTCTGGAACAGTTCTGCTGTGAGTACCTTCTCCTTTTCCCAGTACACTCCCTGTTGGCTCCCAGGAAAATATACCCCGGGATCCACACAGGAAACAGGAAACCCAGAGCGCAGTTCTCCCAGTGAGACCTCTGATTTGAAGCAGGAAACCTTTGAGCCTCAGTTTTCTCACCTGCCTGCCCCACCCACATCAGAGGCTGCGGCCCAGAGGGGCTTTGCTAGTTGCTAGCACTTTACTATTTATAAAGAATGAAAGTGGTGACAACCCAAAGGCATCTTAGTGCAGGGACCTCCACAGCCTGCAGCCTGCTGCCTTCTTGAAGTTCTCCAGGGGCTACTTTCAGAGTCGCCTTAAAAAAAATGAAACCAAACCCCAACTCAACAGTGTTGAATCAGCTGCTCATTCTACCTGGTCCGCCCCATGTGATCTACAGCCACAATTGCTAACGGTCACCCAGGGACAAATTAAGGAATTGAAAATGCTGAGCTTGAGAAGTCGAATTCCTTACACTATTTGGGGTCGTTAATCACCCAACAGAAACAGCAAGCAGGGAAAGTAGCCGGAGGGACAGAAAGACAGTGTAGGTCTGTGCGCTGGTGTTAGCAGGGCTCAGGTGGTCAGATTCAAATATAGATGTGCACACGTGTCAGATGTACTGGAAATGAGCACCCAAGCCCATAGTGAACCAGTCCCAGGAACCTTTAGGCTGCCCCAATCACCCCAGTTCCACAAAAGAGGAATGCGGTCTCTGCAATTAAGAGATTGGTGCATGGTTAGGTCGTGAGTCAATGTTCCAGCGAGTCCACTGGTCCACACCAACACGCGGGTGTTTCCTGGGAGGAGGTAGCGGTTTCTCACCCAAGGCAGTGAGAAAAATAAGAGATTCCCTGATCCTCTCGGGAATCTACCCCCAAGCGCGCGGGTTGAGGTTAAGGGTGGAGTGTGTGTGTGTGTGTGTGTGTTTGTGTGTGTGTGTGGTGTGTGTGTGTGTGAGAGAGAGAGAGAGAGAGACTGACTGACTTCTGTGCAGACCAGGAAGGGTGAAACTTCACTATGAGCCACCTTTTAGAGTGGAGAATCCTGACAAATTGAATCTCTCCTTGCAAGGCCAGGAAACCTGGCGCTTGGGTTGGGTACCCTGTAAGGGTGTTCCAAGGCAGACGCTCTTTCTACAAGCGCCCGCCGATGCTTGATTCTGCTCCCTTGCCCATTCGGAACCCATGAGTTTAGGCCTGGATCCCCCTGCTCCTGGGGCATCGACACCTCTGGCTCAGCTTCCCGACCACGGCGCACGGCGGCACTAAGGCGCCGCGCTCTCTCTCCTCCGTGGTCCTGACAGTGGGGGGGCTTCCGGTCACACTTTCTGGCAGGCAGGCTCTGGGGCACAGGGCCGCGCTAGAACCTGCCCTGATCTGCTCTTCGCAGCTCTATAGTTTTAGCGACAATTTGTTCAGTGAAGCTTCTCAGACAATAGAAAGTTCTGAGGTTTCCTGGACGTTGTGTTCGGGAGGCGGGGCCGGGACCCGCTGACGGCAGTTTCCCAGCCCTGTTCCCCCTCCCCTGCCCCCTCAGCCGCCGGGCAGCAGAAGGAGGCGGCCAGCCTACTCCTGCCCCTCGGCCGGACGAACTGCGGCTGCCGCGCCCGTCACCTCTGCACCTGCCTGGTTGAGGTGAGATGCCTGGCGCGCACGGTGAGGGCGGTGCGCGCAGGCCGGCACAGAGCTGTTGGGGCTGCCCCGGGGTCGATGACTTCAAATGACGGGTGGGAGAAGGGCCTGCGAGGCTAACAGAATCCCCCTCGGGGGAGTGGAAAGAACAAAAATGTTTCGGTGACCTAGGTAATAGTCCTAGCTTTGCGGCTCAGGAACCCAGGGCCATTTAACGTCAAGTTGTAGGGACGTTAGTTTCCTTATCTGGAAACGAGAATAACACTGTTGCTCCATCCTCCCAAGGGGGTAGCTCCCAGATTGGAGATGCAGTCTGGTGACAGGCTGGAGAGAGATAGAACCCAGGGTGGGAAAGAGCAGCCGCGCTCTCAGCTGTTTTAACCCATACTTCTTTAGTAGACAAATCTGAAATTTAAAACAGAAATGGCCACATAAGGACAATTCAGATGAAGCGCAGGCGGGCTGACATCGCGCACTTGGGTCTTTCCTGCAAAGACAGCCGCGCTCTGGGAGAAGCCTAGTACTCCGGCTTGTCCCCGGGCCCGCCCCAAAGGCCGCTGGGAGCTGGGTGAGGACGTGGCGGTCCCCTCGCGCATCTTACTCCGGAGGCAGGTTCCGCAGAAAGAGCCTTCAATCTCGGCCGTTTGGCTCCAAGATAATCTCCTGGCGAAAGCTGAGAGGCGGCTAGCTTATTCAGGGGACTCAGCCCCTAGACTGAGCTTCTTCCGCGGCAAAACACTCCCAAGCCCTGCGAACTCGCGGCTCGCGTCTCCCCAGGCTTCCGGCGTGAGCGTCCCAGCTACACTTTAGGGCACTTTATTTGGCCAGCATCTATCCGGTTTTCGATTAAGGAAAGCGCAATGGGGACAGAGGGAACCCCGGCCTCCTGTACCAGGCCTACGTAGTCGCCCAGGTGGCCGGGTCACAAATAAACAATTCCAGCATCAAGAACCCCGCTAACTTCTGTACTCCGCTAACCTCTGAAAACCTGATACTGATCCAGGTCTCCCAATATAATCTGCATCTCCCCAGTCCTTCCGGTGGAACAGCTCGCCTGAGCGCAAGGAAAATTGACAAGGAGCCTTCAGCTAGCCTTCTAGCTTTGAGCTTGAGTAGGGGCATGGCGACTTCGTGGCTTCTTCGCGGTTTATTGGTGTATTTGATGACTCTACAGATCCAGATCACAGCCCCCCCCCCAAACATTCTCTTCCTCACCACGCCTCCCCGCCTCCCCACCTCCCCGCCCTGCCCCGCGCCCTGGGCAAGTTGGTATCTCTAGAAGAGCCTCGGGGTTCTGAGTCCCGTGGGGGCGCGCAGAGATGGTCAAAGCAAGGTTTCTCCACGAGCCCTGAACTCTGAAGCTACAAGTTTCCCCGCTGCGCACCCTGCGAAATTGGTGGGGAAGAGAATTTAAAATACAATGGCAAAACGCACTGTTGAGAACCCTTTGAAGTTGGGCAACCACGACTGCTCCACTCTCCCCATCTCTTTCCTCCCCATCTCCCTACTCCTCCAGATGCACCAGAAATCGGCACTTTGATCTTGTAAAGCAGCAATTTATATTTATTTAATTTTTTGTTCCTGTAAAACGATGATTGGACCGGGGAGAAAATAATGTAACTCCACGGGCGCAGGGCTGAGCAGCGGCTGTCTAGGCCATGCCGGGGCTGGGTGAGTGCACCATGCACATCTGTTCGCCCGGGTTTGCAGCGCATTCCTCTTCGCCAGGGTTCTCTTGCGCTCTCTCTCTCTATCTCCCACTCCCCCCCGCGACAACCCCCCCCCCCCCACAGGGAACCGGTCGACCCAGGCCGGAAGCTAGGCTTTATTTGTCTTTGACGAAGAGATGCTGGGCGCGGTGGTGGGGGCTTGGGGAGTGCAGGAGGAAAAGTCAAGTCTGAGGCTCCAGTTCGGGAAAGTGAATTGAAGAGAGGGGAGGAAGAACTCAGAGAGGAAACCACCTCCTGCCTTGGAGTAGAAAACTCAAAAGCCATTCACCTTCTTCTCTAATAGTGGAGGGGTGGGGGCAGCTGCGGACTCAGTGGGTGGAAGGCCAATATTAGCCAGTTCTCACGTGTCTTTCCCCATACCCAGAGCACAGAGATTTACTGGAATAAGTCTGATGTGCAACCTTTCTCGGCATTTTGCCTAATAACCTCAAATTGGATTAACATTTGGGAAAATATTAACTACTTAAAGCGACAAACACCACGGCTTCCCACTAATTTCTCCCACCCTCACGCTGAGCCCAACGTCCCTCCCTCCTCTGCCTGGGTCAACCTGGCCAAACTCCCACTGCTCTGGGTCCTGCTTCTGGGTCTTCCACTCCCTAGGGCCCTAAGTCTCTTAGCCCTTTCTCCCAATAACCACGTTTTCTTTCTGCACTCTGAGATCTCTTGTCTTTGCTCTCTGGCTGCCCAGGGCATGCTGTATCCAACACATCAGTGTTTGAGAAAGGAGTTCAGGAGACCCACCCCCACCTGACCTTCAATCTGCACAGCTGATTCCTCCAGGCCCTTGACCCCCCCACCTGGCCCCCGTCTGCTTCGTGCTAGGAACCCTTTGCTGAGGCCTTTAAGCCCCAGGCAATGGGCCACCCTGGCTCTGCTATACATGATGTGATGGGCTTGCTCAGAAGACACTTTCTAGGATCCCTAGTCCTCTGCTAGTACCTCAGATTCTGATAGTCTCAAGCTGCTTGGGGAAAACGGGCCAGGGTGGGGGGCATTGACACGTGCACCAGACAGAGGTGCAGCCAAGGTCTCAGTAACTGAGAGGCAGTGCTGACCACTTCCCTTCTATTTTTCTTACCCTTTGTTTCCTTTTTCCATTCCTTTTCTTTTTTCCATTCCTGTCTTTTTTTCTTAAATTCTGTCTTCTTCCAATCCCTCTCATGTTTCCCTAGCTTTCATTAGCCTCTCTCTGTTCTAAATTGCTGCAACCCACATTCCTCAGGCCCACAGAGGCTGCTAGTACACTTGTCCCCTGGCATCTCCAGCCCTAGATAGAGATGGGGGTGCTGTGGGAAACTGGGAGCAAAACAGGAGCAGCTACTGTTAGAGCCCTCAGGGGCCTCCCAGGGCCCAAGGCCCAGGTGAGGGACTCAGTGGCTCCTCCTTGCACATATCTTCCCTTTGAGCATCTAATGCTTCCACTTGCTCACCTCCCTCCCCACAGTCTTCTTCAGGAGACAGGTGCCAGCTGGGCTTCCGGTCATAGGTTAAAAAAATCAGGAAAAAATAGATGGAAAGAAAGCAAATGGTGGTCCCTGGATGATATGAGAGTCTGCTGCAGTCAGTTGGCTGGGTGAAAAATGCATCTGTAGTACTGAAGGAAGCTCCCCCAGTGGGGCAGACATGGTTGAGAGTTACTGGGGAGGACAGGAGGGAGATCCGGGAGCAGCACAGAACAGATGCATGGGCAACACCTGCACCAAGGAAACCTGGGCAACACTACCTTACCTCAACAAGAGTTTTAATGCAGCATTTGCACAGAGCAAGACAGCCAGTGAGACTGGATTTGCCATCAAGGGGAGAGAAAATGTAGCCCAAGAAAAGAGGCTGCCAACATTCCACTGAGAAGTCCAAAATGGGGAAAAGGCGAAACTAAAGAGGGGAGGTCTTCTTGCATTTCACCCTCTTCCCTTTCCTTTCTGGATCCCACAGGAAACAGTGGTTTGGGGCCTGGTCCAGGGCATCCCAGGGACTGGCTTCGTCCCCTCCATCCCTAAAATCTTCCTTTACTCTGGCAGCCCAGGCCCTCCTGGCCAGCCTTTGCTGGGGGCAGGTGGGAGAGGGTGGGGGTTGGGTGGGGTGGGAAAGAGCTAGGCCTGTGCTCTCTGCCAGGGGAGGAGGCTGCAGCCACCCTGGCACCCAAACAAGACCGAACTCACTCCCAGAACTGGAACTCCTCTAAGCCCAGAAGTCAAGAGGGACTTTGCAGCGTGGCTGCCAAGGTTTGTCCTTTGAGAGGTGGGGACTTTGATGATGAGGCTGTTTCTCCCTCCAGCTATGTTTCCTAAGGCTGATCTGCAGCTTGACAGGAGCCCTTCAAATTAAGCCAATAGCTTTTTCTCCCAAGCCGAGGTTTTTCCTCTGAACTCTGGAGTTCTGCTCCCTTCCATTTGGCTCCAAGGACCTGTGAGGTTTCTCTGCCTGTCCCCTTTCTCACGAGGAATCTGATTTCCAAGTCCTCAGCTACTCTGATAAATAACTGACACCAGTAAGTGCTCGGAACCTTAAGACAGTTTCTTATTTGCATTTCAAGTGGATCTGAGCTGTAGGGATGACAATTAAAATAAACAGAGGACCCCCCAAGTTGAGTCCTGTGAGTGTAAGTATGTGTGTGTGTTTGGGGGCGGATGACAGGGGAACTCAGTTTGAAAATATTTGAGGGCCCACCATAGGCAGCTTTATCTCACTAGTGGCCATCATAGAGTGATGGAGAGAGCTCCCATGCTGGGTTAACACACCCTGTCCTCAAGAAGCTCCCAACTGGCAGGCAGAAATGGTCTGCTTGGCACTGTCTACAGACCACTACTGCGAGAACAAATTCTACTTAAGACATAATTGATGTTACCAGCCTACAAGTGGGTGGGGTTGAAGGTCCAGAAGCCTTCAGAGAACAGGTGGCTTTGGGGTTGAGCCAATAAAGGGTCAAAGCCATGTAAAGCGGATGTTTTCAGGTGAAGCTGCCCAAGCTGACTGGGCACCATGAGAGAAGGCTGACCAAGGGCTGGTCTGAGGCTGGCAATGGGGATCCTGGTGAGCAGAATAAGAGTTTAGCAGCATGATCCCAGTTGACTGCCTATAGCCCTAGGTCACTGCTTCCAGGTTGCCTTCCTGGAAGCAGCCACTGTGGCTCCTGCAGTGATACATGTTCTGTTGGGCACTTGGCTGGGCCGTGCCTTGAGTAATGTCACAGTGGGAGACCCTGCCCCACTATCCTTTTGAAGACCTCTCATGTGTATGTTAGATCTAGGCAGGCAAGATTTTTGGCCTGTGTAAGACAGTTCCATCAGTGCCCCATCTTTCCCTACTAAGTTACTTGAGTCAGTTGCAACCAGAGAGAACTTAGGTGTGCACAGAGAAGGGCTGAGGGTGTGGGAGCAAAGAATTCCAGCTGCAGAATTCTTTTTAGAATTTTACCTGCACTAAAAGCTGTGAGACCTTTGCCAAGCTGCCTAACTCCTTGGTACCTCAGTTTTCTCATGTGTAAAATGGGACTGGTAATACTAGTTCCCAGCTTGTAGAGCTGGAAGCAGGTGACATAAGTCCATGTAAAGCACTTAGCACAGGGTGCTAAGGCATGGAGTAACAAGCTCAGTAAATGTTAGATCTTCTTAATTTGTGCAGACTAGAGAGAGAGGAGATACAGAATGAAAATTGGTGGCAAGAGAGGAAGGCTGTGGAAATAAACACTTATCTTGTTCTCTTTGCCTCTCCTGGAAGGAGAGACCTCTGGATAGCAAACACCATCTACTGTTTTGGAAGCTGGATCAGAAGTTCTCATTTCCTGTGGTAAAGGCAACCAAAGATAGTAATATTGGGTATTGGTGAAGCTTCCATCCACCATAGTGCCACTGACCCTTGCCCCTCAGAGTCATCATGCCTTGCAGGCCCCTAATGCCACAGACATCATTGATAATTAGGAGAAAATGGATTCATGAAGGGTTCCATTTTGGAAATTCCTTTATTTGCCTAGATCTGTAGGCTGTCTTACGAAGTCCTTGTGAAAGTACGGAATTCAGTATTTTTCTTGGTTACAGATGGACCACTTTCCTCCTTGCTGGCTTTCCGGGGCACTTGGCAATGGGCTAGAGTGCGATGTCTCTTGTGGCTGTTTGAATGGGACCAGTAGTGGGACTGTTCTGCCCCAACTCTTCCCCAGCAGCAGCTAAAGGACTCCGGCAATGTTTGCCTCTCAGCAGACACCCACGTATGTGTCTCTGGTCTGAAAGTACGGTCAGGTTATAAAACAACATTTTAGAATTATATATATCAATCTATATCTACCTATTTACTTCAGCCTTCTGGAGGTCTCATTTGTCCAGGGCAACTGTGCGCCTGATCTTGGTAATCTCCTTACCCTGACTAATTTGTGTCACAGGATGCTACACCTACCTCCCAAGAGTTCTGGAATCCTTCCTATCCCCTTTGATCTGGTTTCAGGTAGAAGAGGTAGCCCATGAGTTATGAGCCAAAGTCACATAAAAGCCTCCCATGGACTAGCTCACACCCTGCTCCTCCAGCCTCATCTGCGGCTGTGGGCAGAGACAAGAACAGTTCCAGCTGCCCCAGCTACCCTGACCTTGGCAGCCTGGAGGATCTAATACCCCAGCCCCACCTGGGAGCTGCCCAGTTGTTCTAGTGTGGGGAGTTGTTTTCCACTCTCCTTGAATAATGGAGAACAGCTATTGAATAATGGAGAATAGCCACCCCACTCTCCTTGATTAACTATTTCCACTGGTGGAGAGGGGAGATTGAGTGTAAGGAGGCTGTAAAAATCCACATTTGGGACTTTTTGGGTGATGGCTCAGGGCTGGGTAAGCTCTTGAATTTCCACCTTGAACATTTTGCTTGTAGGTGGCCATTTATTAGCAACAAATGAAATTCAACCACTTCTGGAAAAAATAAAGTCATCATCAAATTAAATCCCTAATGCCTCAATTCAGCTGCCTTTAGCTGCTGGTCCTTGTGCCCCAACAGATTTCAGAGCTAGAGACCCCTCTCCCCTGCCTTCTTTCTGCCAGCCTCAGCCTCCCCACCACCACCCCGCAGAAACCTCAGGTAACCCTTTTATGTCCCAAGGTTGCTACAGAGTTAGACTGCAGGGTCTGGTGATTCTTCCCGCATAAGCTTTAGATAATTCTTCCTCTCAGTGGAAAAACTAAAGGGAGAACTCTGCTTAGCCAAGCACCTGCAAACCCAGCATGAAGCGGGAGATGGAGTCACATTTAGGGGGTGAACCTGGTAAAAGTGAGGCTCCTGAGACCAGAAAGAACAGGAAAGAATTCTCTGTGTAGGATTCATCTGGCTCCCAAGATTTGGCTTTTTGGCCTGAGGCCTGCCAACTAAAGGGCCAAGGGGCTGCACATGAAAGCAAGACAAAGCCCTGTTGCTCCCACTTGGCCCCACCATTTCTCACTGTCCTGTCTGTCAGTCCCTACTGAGGATCTTGGGGCTTTGGAAAAAGTCCTAGTCTCCCCCAAGAACTGGGTGGCTCTCTGGGGAGCGAGGGCTGGAAGCTGGGTACTCCTCATATTTCATTTCTTTTGTTGCTTCAGACACCTTGACCATTCAGGCAATCCCTTGCAGATAAAGGAGAGGAGGCTACAGGACAGCCACATGGATTAAGCTTCAAGCAGCCAGGGAGATCCCGGGAGAGTTATGGATTGGGGACAAGAGATGCAGCAGGAGGGATGCATGTTGATTTCTGCAGACCTTGGGGGCAACCGAGTGGGGCCAGGATGTTTCCTCACATGCCTGTGTGTGACGCTGTGTACCCACGTACGTATTGTTTCCACATTCATGTTCGATTCTAGAAAGGTACATGGATACAACGCGTCTGGGTGTACGAAGTGTTTGCATGCTTATGTGTGCTGCTGGATAAACTTATGTCTTTCTGTAGTCACACATGATACGTGCATGATGCTTGCACTTAGCTTCCTATAAAACGTATATGGTAGTTGCTAATGTAGCCGTATTTTTTTCGGGGTGGGTGCACGTTGGGGCCTCAAAACTCGCTGACTTTGGATTGGGTTTTATGGTCCTGTCAAGCAATCCCGAGCTCCTGAGAGTGCAGAATGTTACCTTCCAGCATTGCGGAAGCAAGGCCGAGGAGAGGGGCTGGAGGGCTTCCCACGAAGCCCCTTCACCTCGCACCCTAGGCCTGACTTTCCGCCTTGGTAACCTGAGGCAGGCTCCTCCCACATGCTCAGTGGGCCCAGCTCAGGCTCGAAGTTACGCATCCTGCATCCTACATCCTGCGAAGGCTGGGAGGGCCGGAGCTGGCGCCTGCCGCGGCGCACACTGCAGTCGAAGGTCGGGCTGCGGCGTTGCGCTAAACGCCGTGGGGAAAGAGAAGCTGGGCCTGGGGGAACAGGATTTCCTCACCTCTTGGGCGCGGCCGCTCCGGCCTGGCCACACAAGGCTCCCTTTGTGGAGGGGCCCTGCTTCTGCGCAGAGCGAAGTCAGCAAACAATAGCGCAATTTTGCGGCCCGCCGGGCCGGGCTCTGCCGGCCACACCGCGGCGGCCGAAGGCGAGGAAACCGGGTGGCGCTTTTTTATAGTCACAAATATAAAATCGGGGCTTTCCCCCCCTTTTCGCTCGCCTCTTGCCCCAATGCCGATAGAAAGCAGATAAATTTATGAAGGGCAAGCTAAGAGAATAATTACAGGGTGAAGGCCGTTAAATTTTATTTCCAGTCCCAAAGGCAAAACCTGCGATTTTATTGCAAACATCTGGAAGGACCAAGGGATGGGCACGCTGCTGGTTTAAAATAAAAATAAAAGATTTTATTTCGTGAAAACAAAAAAACATCATTAAAGACCTTTCACCCCCACGGACTTTTATTTTTAAAAAGTGTGAGGGGGTGGTTGAATAGTTAACGACTTATGCGGGTCCCGCAGCTCTCTGCGACTTGAAGGAGCGACTGGAGGTGCGGTCTGCAAGAGTGGGCCCACGCCGCCTCCGCGGAACTGGCGTTGGGCGGGCGTTTCCAGAAATCCACTCCCTCTCCCCATCTCACCACGCCCGAGGGTTCCAGATCAGTTATGCTGTCCCATTTCATGCTCCTGTGTTTTTTTGTTTTGTTTTGTTTTGTGTTGTTTTGCTTTGTTTTGCTTTAGGGGCATCGATTTGGCAAAATACGTGAAAAGTGGAATCGTTGACCTCACATTCCCAGAAGATTCGATCACAGCAATAATAAAATCTCAGGTCTGTCCGGCCGCAGGGTCGATGACCTTGCCTGCTCTTCTTAGTTGTAAAGTTTTAAGAACCCCTTCACTCTGAGGATAGGGAAACTGAGGCATGGGCCATTAATCGACTTGCCGAAGGTCACACAGTTTGCAGGTGAACCGGACCTGGTCACTAGGCTTCAAGTTCGCCTTGCAGTCTATATGGTTTCTTCCCACCCCATAGACGCCTCATAATGTTTTATACCTACCTTGATGGGCGAATTCATTGTAATTCTCTCACCCCCACAGGGTGTCCTACCCACGTGTTTAAGGGCAGCCTAATATGTCCCGCTGGCCAACTATTTTTAACTTTGTTTTCAATTACTCACTCAAAACTCCGAAATCAAAGCCGGCTGGTGGTTCACCTTGGTATTGAGGCATTAGCAGTGGTGTTATTTAAGGTGCTATTCAGTGTGGGGTAATGGGACGAAAAGACAGGTATGTGGAGGATGTGGGCGTATTTGTGTTTATGACTCTGATCTGTTGCCGCATGATTCTGCTCTTCCTTTGAAAAATCAAAGTATCTGGACATGGTCAGTTGTAGGTGAACAGTTACTGTACTGCCTTTCTTTTTCTAACTTTTCCTCTTCCAAGACTAGGCCTGGACCTCCACTTCCCTGTAAGTCCCTGCAGGTAGCCTGTGAAACCCCAGGGCTCCTCAGACTTCCCAGGTACCCAATAACCTTCGCTTCCTTTTGGGGGGCTGCAGGGAGTAAGTGGGAGGCAGACGTCTTGCTTCGTCTTTGTTAACCAGTTTCAGGCCTAAAACAGCCCTGAAATTCAGTCATTTCAGGGTGGATCGCCTGTAGGATCCACTCAGGGAGAAAAGCTGGAGCCTGTAGCAGGGAAACATAGGTAGTGCCTAGGGAATTAGCCTCATAAACTGAGTACCCCACCCCACCCATAAAGGGTAAAAGAGAGAGAAACTGGGATAATGAGGAGAGATTTTAAAAGCCTGTTGATGTAATCAGTAGAAGAAAAATTTGTATCACACTTTCAGGTTCTTACATGTAATCTCCCAAACCCTCCCTCAGCTGCACACCAGTGTACACCTAAGTACACATATTAAGCCATCCCACTTACTCTTTCTCCAGACTTTCCTCCCCACCAGCAGAGTCACCCACCAAGGAGTGCATGCTTCTGGTAAAAACCTTACATTAACTCCTATAGAGTCACGGGAGTTTTCACTGCTCCTCCCATTTACTTAGAGGAAACCCCTTATTTTCAAGACTGCTAAAACCCAGCCTGCTTTCATTTGGGTTCGATTGGTTTTAGTGGCCTAACCTACAATTCCAGGATATGTGTGTCTGTGGAATGGGGGTGGGAGCAGCCTATGTGCAATCTGAAGGAGGGGTGTGGGAACTCTACCCGCTGACTACTGACTCTGCTGAGAGCACGCCTCGGGAGGATGCAGATGCATGCTGTTGAAGGCATTGCTTATTCCTCTTTGTATGCCTCTCAGATGCTGTGTCCTTGGACACACAGGAACAATCGAGCCTCTAGACCTGCAATTAGGTTCCTGGATAACCAAAAAGTCCTCCTTTTTTTTTTCTTTCTATTTTTGAGACAGGTTCTCACTCTGTCATCCAGTCTGGAGTGTAGTGGCTGGATCTCGGCTCACTTCAGCCTGGACCTCTGGGCTCAGGTGATCCTCCCATGTCAGCCTCCTAAGTAGCTGGGGCTACAGGCCCACACCACCACACCTGGCTAATTTTTGTATTTTTTGTAGAGATGGGGTTTCTCCATGTTGCCCAGGCTAAGTCCTCCTTTTTGAGAAAATTTCATGGTCTCAGGGAGGGTGAGGCCTATGGTGTACCCGCTTCTCAGTCCAAACCAGGCCTGTGAGAGACTGTGAAAGGAAAAAGGCTGCCAGAGAGAGATGGGAAATACCGGCGATGGGGAGGAGAAAAGAGCTGGGAAAGTCTAGAGGCCGGCCCTATCGCTACCCCACCGAGCTTGGTAGCTGCAGGCTCCAGCCGCAGGCGGAAAACGCCGGGCGACACCAGAGTTGGGAGCTAAGAGAGAAGCCCCAGCCGCTGGGGAAGGAAACTGCGGGTTCCGGGCTGCCTTGTCTCCAGCTTCTCTGCTGAAGCCCGGTAGCAGTGAATGCGCGCTGACTTTCAGCGACGACTCCTGGAAGCAACGCCAAATGGTGACTGAAGTGGGAGATCCTGCGCCTCTCCATCCGGGCTCCCCAAGTCCTCTGGGCAGAGCGGCAGGAGACGGGGACCGGTACCCTGCTTCCAGCTCCCTAGAGTGCATGTTCGTGCTCCCTGGGGACTTCCAAGCCTGAGACACAGGCTCTGGGGAGGTCAGGTTTGGCTGAAGCACACTCATCCGGTGACTTTTCCATTGTTCTTTTTGCATTCACTGGGATGCTAGCTTCCCGACATCCTGGTTGGATCCTAATTTGAGGCGGGGGCGAAGGTGGGGGGCAAAAATAGCCTCTTGTCCAAAGAGGCCCAAGATGCATTCACAACACTGTGGTTGCCTTCAGCACCAGAGCACTTCCAACTGTAATAATAAAGACTAGATTTCCCTGGGTCCCTCCGCAGTCCGGCAGAGAATTCGGCGTTTCAGAGGCCTGACAAGTCATCTTTTCTTGCCGCAAGGTGGGAGAGCTGATTCTCCCGGGCCTCGCGAAAACAACAACAAAAAATCTTAACAGGCTGTGGGCCCGCTAACCTAAACTTTCAGGTTTGGAGACTTCTCAGGGCCTGGCTGTCGTCACGACTGGACTGCTTGGCCCCTCAGTCTGTCCCCCGCCCCCGGGACCCAGCTCTTTCCGGCTTCTTTGCAAAAGCATAGAACTGTCTCGACCAGGGCGCTAGGACTGGAAGATCGGGCTGTGTCTAGGCCGCTGTCCGCGAAATCTGAGACGTTTTTCCAGCTTGGCTAGGACCGACTTCGCCGCGGATTTGAGCTTTCTCTGCACTAGGGGGTCTCCTGCCGTCCTCGACCAGTGGCGTAACTTGGGAAGGGGTGTGGGAATTAAGAATGGCCAGGAGCGTTGGATTTTAAATTCCTTAGAAATCCATATTGAATGCAGTCCTTAGAGATTGAAAAAGGCGGGGGACGGCCAGCGGGGAGACCAGTTGGCCGGGAAAGCCAGGCTCTTGAGGTAACGGGATTTGCAGGGAATTTTGAAAAAGCTCCTTCTCTTATGTTAAAGTTCCTAGTTGCTCTCGCCTGGCACCTCTCCATAGGTTCTCCGGAACAAGAGCCCGGAATAGGCGAAGCTCGGCACAGCGTTCGGGCCATAGGGAAAGAGTATTTATTTGCAGCGTGCGGGGCCCAGCTGGAATACGCCTGAGGAGCTCTCCCTAAACGCTGCGCTCTGCCGCCCGCTCCTTGCTCTCAAGGCGCCTGTGTCTCCTTCTCCACCAGGTAGAGCTGGAAGGAGGAAGCGGTCTTTGAATTTTCAGTTACAAGACCCTGGTTAGTAACAGAGCTTTTTGTTTGTTTGTTTGTTTCCTTTTGCCTTACCCAGATTTGCTTAGAAAACGTTCAATAGGAACATTAAAAACCTGTGCGGCGAAATCCAGGAGGAACCAGCATATTCTAAAGCACCCGGGGCTGATGCGAGATTATCATAATCGTTTTCTGGCGTTTTGGACAGGTTAACATTTTGCCAGAGTCCCCAAATTCCAGACCTGCAACTAAAGTGACTCTGGGCTTGCAGCGTCTATGAGACCCAGCAGATCTGGAAGAAAAACGTATGGATTTGGGATTTGCAGGCGTTTGTAAAGGCGCAGATCAGACCCGGACTTTCAACTGTCCTACCTCCCTCTTGGAGTAACCCATGGGGAAACCGGGAAGCCAGGGGTTAAAGTCGGCCCAGGAGCATCCAGGGGACGACTGGCGCGCCGCCTTGGCCCGGGCCTCAGTCTCTCCCTTCCTCTCATTGGTTCGCGCTCTCGGGGTTTCTCTTGTTCCCTCCTCGCTATTGGTTGGGGGCTGGCTTTTTCCCCCCTCAGTCTTTTTCTTCCTCCCCCTCCCTCTCCCTCACCCCTCGGACAGGAGCGCACCGCCTGCCCCCTGTTCCTCGGAAAGGGAGGAATTCAGCGGAAAAAAAAGTTTCCCAGAAGTTTGGATCAGAGGGAGGACGGGAAGGCAGAGAGGAAGAGAGAGAGAGGGAGGAGAGAAAAAGAGAGGGAGGGGAGAGAGAGAGGAGAGAGAGAGAATAATAATAATAACAAAAACAAGATGAAGTTCAGGGGACACAGCCTGTGAGCGCCTGCCCCGGTGGGTGGGAAGCAGGACTCGGGCGCTCATGCAGCGAGCGGGCGGCGCTCGGGGCGCTAGTTCCTAGCAGCTGGGCCAGCGTAGGGGCGCAGGTCCGATCCGGCAGCGGAGGGCGGAGGAGGACGCAGGGGGAGGGTGCAGAGACCCGTGAGCCGCCGCCTCAGCCTCGTCCGCCGCGCCTCTGCCTCTCCCGGGCCGGGCCCGGTGGGCGCTCCGAGCTTCAGGGCGCCGGCTGCTCCCTCGGTAACGGGGGCGAGCGGAGGCAGGGGTGTGGGCGGCTAAAATGAGTGAAAGGAGAAGATCTGCAGTCGCCCTGAGCTCGCGAGCACATGCCTTCTCCGTTGAAGCCTTGATCGGCTCAAATAAAAAACGGAAACTGCGAGACTGGGAGGAGAAGGGGCTGGACCTGTCCATGGAGGCGCTGAGCCCCGCGGGCCCACTCGGAGACACGGAGGACGCGGCGGCACACGGCCTGGAGCCTCACCCGGGTGAGTGCGTCGCAGCCGACCGCGGGAGGCGGGCGGAGAGGGGACGCCGAAGGGCCAGTCGCCAGTCGCCGGTCGCCGGTGAGGAGCTAGGCCTTGCCGTTGACGCCCTGCCGTGACCCAACATAGGTTTCTTTTTCTTCGCGCAAATGCCCTGAGCCTCCCTAAATTTACCGGAACCAATTTTTGGGGCTGAACTGAGCCTTGCATTTTGGTCGCCAACCTAAGCAAGGAGTCCTCTTTGTTTGCATTTCCTTCTTTTGGGAGCAGAGCGCAGCTTTCTGGGTGTCCGTGGGTGAAGGGGCTGCCGGTCCCTGGGATTGGGAGGGGCGCGGGACGAAGGCAACGGCGGGAGCCCAGATCTGGGACTAGCTTCTGAGAACTCGGGAGGACTGGCGCGGCGTTCTTCAATCCAATACCTCAGTCTCGGGGGAATGACCAGTTTGTCTCATTTAGCTTTCAACCTCGTCCTTGCCCTTCTCCCACCAACTTTTCGATGGTGGAACATAATTATATTTCTACTTCTTTGGCGTTTACGGAAACAAGAATGGGTATTAGACCCCCTACTCCCTGGGTCACTCCTCAGGGCCCACATCTCTGTGTATTTAGGGTGTGGGTACGATTGATTTGTGTCTCAGATCCTACAGTAACCCATGTATATTATGTGCACGGAACATGAAAAAAGCAGGGCGGATATCGTGTCTGTATTTTAACAGAACCCTAGGAGGGGAGAAGCCAACTTTAACGTTTTGTGTTAAGTGCCAAGATTTCAACTGTGCAAAAACAGCCAGGGGGAACAGCTGTTGTCGGAAGAATCTTGAGTGTGCGCGCGCACGCACACACACACACAACGCTCGCAACTTGGTTTAGCGGTTTCAGAAGCTTTCCAGCTCGGACTTCTAAAACCATACTGGAAGGTGCTCCTGCTGAACAGCCAGAGCTGGGGAGTAGACCCCGCTTCGCACGCTGGCAAGCCTCGGGAGGGGGCAGCGGCCTGCACTGGGATAGAGACGGCCTGGGGCTCAGGAACTTGGGGATCCCAACCGCAAAGCTGTCCAACTCAGAGGAGGGACAGCTGTCGCTTACATTTTCTCTTTAGGCAGTGACAGTTCAATTTCCATGCTCCCGAGGCTAATAATAATGCGATTAGCGGGTGACCTGCAGAGATAGAGTTTTATGAATTCTCCGTGTTTTTGTGGCCCGTTACGGTATTTGAGTTTAGTGCTGGGGAATTATTTTTATTAGTCGATGAAAAGAAAATTAAAAGGAGATTTATTTCGACTGTCCGAGCGTTTTCCTGTATTTGAATGCAAGTGCTTGTCCACGCGGACCCCTGCGTGGACATTCCAGAAAGGGACCCAGGGCTAATGTGTGTTTCCCTTCCCTGGCCAGACCCTATTTCCTCACATCATTTATCTATTGTCAAAATCTCGCGTGGGCCTTCATACAGTTAGAAGTTCTTGCAGGGGTTATGACACCTTAGAATTTTTAAGTTTCTTTTATTTTCCCCACGGCGGAAAAAACAGAAGTTGTTTAGCTGCGCGTGGCAGACGTCCTGTCCCCGGGAAGTTTTCTCTTGGGAGGCCCCAGTTCGCACGGAGCCCGTCTAGGGCCTTATGTTCAAAAGGGGTAATACATGGGGTCATAATTAGAAACTCAGATCAGAGTTTGCTCTTTCTGCGGTTCTCCTCAGCCTGAGCCCCATTCAGGAGGCGGAAGAGAGAAAAGTTAGGGAATGAGGCAAAAAGAGACCATTCCAGAGCGTGAACGTGGGGAGCTGAGCTCCTGAATTCTATTTACTCTCCCGCGGGATGGGGGTAGGGTGGAAGATCTGACAGAACTAACTTTATGTAACAGAGTTCGGGTGGTCATTTCCCATTACGTTATCTTTTTTCTCTCTTTTTTTTTTTTTTTTTAAGAAAAAGATGGGTATTTGGATTACAGAAAACGAAATATATTTGTGGGGCAAGGGTCTAGGAGGAAGAAGCTGAAAGCCCAGCACTCTCTGGCTTTCTGCAGAGCTGGGCTGCAGGCCGGGGCCTAGCCTTTTAGTGGGCCGGGGGAATCCTTAAGTTGGAGCCCCCACAATGGCTAAGACTTTTTTTTTTTTAACGATTTGCTGATAGGATGAGAAAAGATCTTTTAGTAAAAAGGGCACCTTGGCGTGGAGACGCAGTGGTCCAGGGAGCAGAAGAGGTGGTGCTGTGGGCTCCAGACTCAGGCAGTAGCGAAAGGCGCGACCGCGGCTGGAGTTCTTTTTAGGCCTTTATTTTGCTGTAATGTAGCACCCTAACGAACACACACAGGGTCACATTTAAAGATCTGTGTATGGAGGAGTAGCGCAGACGACCCTATTGTGCCCAGGGCAGCGTCTCTTCCCAGGTGAGCGTCATTATGTTTCAATTCTCTTCTCCTTCTTAGGGCCAAGAAGCCGCTGTGTGGCTCTCCCGCCCTAGGCCGATAACAAACCCGGAATAGGAAAAGAACAAAAAATTGTTTTGGGGGAAGAATTAAACACTCACACACACGCACACGTTCATGCCTAGAGTATTCTCACCATCTCTCATGACACGGTGTTTTAGTCCGCTCTGCCGGAGCCTCAAAATTCTGCGATCTTTAGACAACCTTAGGGTCAGATTTTAATGTTTAACTTTCATTCAAAACGCGGCCTTTTCATTCAAAATCGCGGCCTTTTGCTTTCTCACAGCCCATTTTTCTTTCCGCGTCTGGACAGAGCTGGCTTTAGTTGGCACCCAAGCACCCGCAGCCTGGGGCACCAACCTGCAGCAACGCGGGATCCGTCCTGCCTGCGCGTTGTAGGCACTCACTCCACAGAGGAAACTATGTATTTCGAAAGTGTTTCAAAAATTCCACCGAGCCTGGTGGCCCCGAAAAACCCCAAGGCCCGCCAGACTTTGGAGAAGGGTCTGTGAGGTACCCTCACTGTCATACCTACGCCGGCACTCGTCTTTTGGAGAAGCCACTAGGAGTGCCTCAAGACCAGCCTCGGAGGGGCCTGGCTCTGGAGCCTGCTCGTCCCCGCCCTCTCCCAGAGCAACAGAGGAACTTTAGAGCTAGGATCGGCTGGAACTGCTGCTCTGGCTGCGGCCTTGCAAGTATATTTCAGGCGCTCGGCGGCGCCATCTGCGCTCGGACCTCAGCCCCGGCTCCACCCGGAGTCCTCAGCTAGGGCTTGGGCCTTTCCCGCCAAAATCTGCTGAGTGCGGCCGAAGCCGGGTCTCCCGCGGAGCGAAATAATTCAAACCTTCTGTGGAAGGATTTCCTCCTCCAGAGACTTCGGGCCGGGCCACGCAGCCGCTGCACTCCAGAGGCCTGGGGAGGTGGCGGCACGCGCGGGTGGGCACCTAGACAGGCACACCCAAGAATACGCAGGCAGATTGACACTCCGCGTACACGTGCACACGTGGCAGGTCTCGCATTCTCGAACGCACCCGACAGCTCAACTCCTAGTGAAATGAGACAGGAAGAGCCCGTGCAGTAAGCGCGGCCGCCCCAGGGCACTTTTTTCTTTGGAGTTATCTAGATCCAGTGGTCACATGAATTAATCTGCCAGTTTATGGTTTGTTTGCTCAAAATAAAACTGTGAGATTTTAATTCTGACATCACCTCTCTACCCACCTCCAACCCCCAATAGGGAAACAGGGTGAACACGGAGGAAGTGACTCTTCACTGACGTTTAAGTAACAAATAAAAAGGGATGAGTTCAAGCCAGCGGGGGAGAATGTGTGTGTGTTTGCGCGGGGCAAGCGCCAGCCAGGGCACAGGCCGGAGCTCGGACCGCAGAGACAGGGTGTTCCGCCAACGCGTAGAGTGAGATGCCGGAGGGTCTGCTAGGGTAGAGTCCAGGGATAAGGAACCTTGGTTCGTCTCTGCTGTGCACGCCCCTGCACTGGTGCTGGCCTGGAGGTTCGTGGCTTCGAGGAGTCAAGGGTGAGGCCTGGTGGACCTACGCAAGGCACTCACTTGTCAGGTTAAAACGGTCTTCCGCGGAGGTCACCCTTTTGGTAAGTGACCTTGTGTGAAGGGAAGCGAGAGGGAGATAAGGCCCGAATTTGTCATGGGCCAGTGAGGAGTATTGTTCGCTGAGAGGATGACCGCCAAGGGCCTTTTTCTGCGCAGTGATCTGATCTTACTAAATTAGAAGCCCTTTGGGTGCGCGGGGCTGGATTCCCGGGCAGCTGAGATGGTTATGAAGACATTCTAGGTAAAACTCCGGCTCCTGCGCGGTGGCACAATACAAACCAGTAGGCAAAGGGAAGTAATTGTAACCTGTTCCCACCCAAAGAAGTGACCACGGAAAATTGCACGAGGGCAATGGGAAGTTCAGTGAATGGGAAAACCCAGATGCAGAGTTTGGACTGTGATGGGGAGTAGGTAAAATGGGCTGTGGTTTGCATTTCCAAAGGTCCCTTCCCACCCTAGGTTCCCGCGCTTCAGAAGCCAGTAATGATAGACCCAGGGATCACAAGCGGGTGTGCGGGTCTCTCCCTTTGCTGCCACGAAGTGCAGGGCGACCCCTCACCCGCCTCTGGCGTCCACCTCTGCACCTCAGAGACCCGCTGGGGAAGCACAAACCTCATGGGCAGCGAAGGCTTTCCAGGCAACTTCACACACAGTCTACGGGCGCTGCAATTCTGAATTCAGATCTTCTACTCCCAACTCAACGTTATTTCTTACTGAGCACTATATTTGGGCTCTGAGCTTGCCACTTTGGGTATCTTGATTTGTATAGGTGAAATTCCCAGAAGGAAAGTTTCATGGGGGCAACCTTCATGCCGGGAGGAAGGGAGAATTAAATTTCTTAAGCAGGAATTCAGACTGAAATGATGGTGACACAAATTGTCTGACATTTTTCTGACACCTCCCATACCAATGACTTCAAATGGTATAAAAATCTTTTAATTATGAAAGAAAATTTGTTTAAAATAGCTTTTAATATAGACAGCATGTGAGGAGTGAGTGAAGAATGGCATGCAATGCCTAAACTGGGGACCAAAACTAAAAATACTGGGTATTGTGGTTTGTGTTCTCCATTTATCTGTATACTGTTCTTCATGAGTGTAAACATGGAAACGAGTCCCTCGTCATTAACGCTCATATTAGGCCACAAGGAGAAAGGGACAAATACATTTTGGCTTAGAAGGCCTAAACATTGTGTTCATCCAGTCCTCTCTTAGGGCACTCAATGCTATTATTGAGTGAAATATTTCAGGTCCATCGCAATCGTTCTATTGCCAAAAAAAAAAAATTACAAGATGAGAGGACTGCTTTGAGATCCTGATTATAGACTCTGGCAGAACTTTATTTCTCACACCCGGGAGAAAAACAATTACCTCTTAAATCTGTGAATTCCTTCTCAGGGTGTCTATAGTTTTTTGTTTTGTTTGTTTTTTGTTTTTTAAGGCAAGGCCAAACTGTGCAAATTCCACAGGGATAAAGGGCAGATTGCCATGCTATATACCTTTCTCCTTTCTGGAAACAGGACTCCATTCGATTACTATTCTGGGAGCGTAGCTGGTTATTGCTTTCATACTCTCAAAAGATAAAGTTGTTCAATAGGAGAAAATATTTAAATGATTTTCCCGTCTGAGATTTATGTTTTGACCTTTTGAGATACTTTTCACAAAAGGGAAAACTAAGGAACTGGTGGAATGTGGAATCTCTTTTCCTTACTCTTTCTCATCCGTGTAGTTTATTTTTGCTTCGCTTTTCCTGGTTTCTAGTAAGTCTGGAATTTTATATGTGCATGACTGAGATACTCAGGGGTCTGCACTGGGAACAGCAATTAGCAAATTTATAAATTAGGGTCCTGTTTACACTTCTTGGGGGAAGGATAATCATTAGTTAATTTAAGTGAGGCCCTTGCTCTAAGTGTCAGAGGTGGAAAATGTGATTTGGTAGGGAGGACCCGCTGTGAAATGGGAAAAGGGGAATTCAAGCAACTGGTGAGGACCAATCAACATTTCTTCAGTGCCATTAATGGCTTCACTTTTAGGCAAGATATCTTGCTGACTGCAAAACTGGTGATGAGCTTTTGATACCAGAAGTGAAAACAGGCCTTGCAAATGACTACTTTTCATTTTATACTTTAAATATTAGCTAGTGTTTTATATATTTTATGGATAAGTGTATAAAACATATGTTCACAAATGTATGTGTTTATACACAAACTTATGTGTGTGAACACCATAATATCACCAGAACACTATATCCACATCAAAATGTCAGTTCTGAATTGGATGTAGATAAAATTTGGGACAAGAAACTGCCATTGTGTGTGTGTGTGTGGCCAGTTTAACAAATTGGGAATGTATAAAATTTGGGAGGCCAAAAGTTTTGTCACCCCCTAGGTATCATGGGACGATTCTAGAGTATCCCAGTTTTGAAACTTCCAGGTAATGGGCATTGTCATTTAACTTGTAAATAAACTGATGACTGTGACCAAAGTCAGAAGTACCAGTCAAGGCCAGGCATAATCCCAGCATTTCGGGAGGCCAAGGCGGGTGGATCACGAGGTCAGGAGTTCAAGACCAGGCTGGCCAAGATGGTGAAACCCTGTTTCTACTAAAAACACAAATATTAGCTGGGTGTGGTGGTGGGGGCCTGTAATCCCAGCTATTCGGGAGGCTGAGGCAGGAGAATAGCTTGAACCAGGATGCCGAGGTTGCAATGAGCTGAGATCGTGCCACTGCACTCCAGCCTGGGCGACAGAGCAAGACTGTCTCAAAAAAGAAGGAAAAAAAAAAAAAGTACCAGTCAAAATACCAGAAATTGAGACTGTACAGATGCTATTTAAAGGAACAGGGAGAGTGGAATTTTTGTAACTAAATTTAATTTTGTAATTTGTATTAATTTTGGATGGGCAGAATGGTGCTTTTTATTCTAAAAAGTGGTTTCATGTTCTTCCACGTAGAAAGCAAACGGAATAACTAAGAAATCTTAATAATAAAAATGGCTTATAGAAATAACTAGAGAAACATCGTGATTTGGGGAAATTAATTTAAGAACATAAAGAATGTATGTAAAAGCGTCCTCTTACTTGTCGTCGTATATTTTCTACAATATAGTTGCCAAGGCTCAAATGAGCTGACAGTTTCCAAAATGTTGCCATACACTTTAGAGGATTAAAAAACAAAAACACAAACCACCCACTACAGATGGCGAGTAGAGTTCCCTTGGAAAGGGAACATTAGAGATTTAGGTATTTATTATAGACCTAGCTTGGAGCCTTGGAGTTTTTTTTAGCTCCTAGTTCTCAACTGGATGAACCGATTTTCCTAATCCCCTCACCGCTGCGTTCTCTTTTACTGTCCCACACCCGGGGACGTGTAGTTTAAGCTCCAGATAGGGGTCCGGGAAGCAGTTAACCCCCTTACTTGCCACTCACTTCCCCTCCCCCAATTTTCCTCCACGCACGATGAAAACGTCCAGTTCTTCCCCCTCTCCAAGAATTTCAGATTCCGTTTCGCCCCAGAAGGAACTGGGATTGCATCTCTTTCCGTCAACCCATCTCTGGGAAAACAGAGCAGTTTCGGTGACCTTCACAAGTCAGAATTGGGCCGTGGCCGCGTCTGCCCGTCCTCGGCCCCTCGGCCGGGCCTTGGAGGCGCCGCGGGGCGGGAACGGCGGCCGGGTCAGGCGCGGCTGGGCTGCACCGCCTCAGTGTGCCGGCCCAAGTTCCTGTTCTCGCGCCCGGGGCTCCGCGCTGGCCCAGCCGCCTCGCCTCGCCTCGCCTGGCCTCGCCGCGCCGCGTGCGCCCGGGGTTATCGCGGGGCCTTGGAAACCCGGGACCCGAAACCCTGAGGGATGGCCGCTGTTCTGAGCTCTATTTACATTCTGGAGAAATGTGGGGACCCTGGGCTAACCAGGAAGGCCCTGGTGAAAGACACCCCCCCCCAAATAAAACAAAACAAAACAAAAACAAATCAGGAACCCGCCAACAGCAAACCAGAAATGCAAATGGAACCCAAGGGTCTTACACCTCACGCCCTGAGGGGAGTTCGAGCTTTTGCTTTCATCAGGCAGAACAAATTTCCGAGGAATCAAACTGACTTCAAACATTAGCAATTAGAAACCAAGAATCCGCTGGCTTGAAGAACTTTTAATCCCTAACCATTTCCAAATGGGTAAATCTAGGGTCAGTATATATCGTAGCTCGTCTGTTAAAAAGGAAAGTCATCCTGTGAGATCGTGACATGGAGGATCCCTGGGTGCCTAAGAGACAGGGATGCTCACGCCCAGAAAGCGGGCATTGCCCACCGAGACAAAGAAAATCAAATGATTGTCCTTCACGCTGCTCTTGGGGGATTAAAAAACGATGAATTCATTCTTTTATTAAAAAAAAGAAAAAGAAAAAGAAACCAACCAAGTGTAAAAGCAGAGTGAGAAGTGACTACTAGTAGCTGAAGTAACTGCGTTCTTTTAAGAAGCTGGCGGGAATGGCTTCCCTTTGAAGCGAAGTCCTGTCCCGATGCATCCTTGCTCCAAAGCTTTAATCTCTCCAGGATACAGGGCTCAGAATTGTAAACCTAGGGGCTAGGTGCCTTGGGTGTTTTAGTGCTTCCACTCTTGCTCCTGAAAAATAAATAACTGAATTTCGCAGTGGGGAGGGGCAAACATTTGAGCCAACAAGTGATTGTGAACACAGCGGTGTCTTCCCTGGGTTCAGAAAAGTTTTCTCAATTTAGAAACTTAATTAATAATTTGATTTTTTTGGCATCAAAGGGTGGGAGGGGCTATACCTATGCGCTATTTAGAAAGAAGGATTTAGTTAGACAATTACAGGTATAAACAAACTTACAGAGAAATACTGAATTGTAAAATATATCAGAAACTTTGCTTACTAATGTGGATATGTATGTCTTCACTTTCCTGCAAAGCTTTCAACACAGACCCTCATGTTCTGTATTATATCCATATTTTTATGGTAGAAAGAGGGCTGGAGGAGCTTAAGTTTGGAGTCCTAGATTCTAGTGCTAGTTTTGCAATTGATGTTGGAACCAGGGATATTTGATTTAAAACCAGACATATTAATGTTGGAAAAAAGTTTCAAAATTGTTTTATAGCCACTGATGAGGCCTCAGTGCCTCATTTGTGAAATGAGGGAGATGAGGCTCAAATGACATGTGAGGCCCCTTTAGCTACAAGATTCTGTGATCCTAACTTTGGTTTTGTTTTTTGAAATATTAACATTTTCTCCTAAAGTACTTTGGCCATCACTTGACCCATCCTTACTTTGTTGGAACGAAGGAGTTTTACTGCAGTTGTAGAAATTAACAGCAATAGCAACACAAGGCCAAAAAATTTAAAAAAGAGAGATTTTTAGAGCTAGAATTGAAAGTTTTGGTAAAGTTCTTGAAAAAGTTTTTGTATTAATATCACATGTTCAGCAGTCCTGGATCAGTGATTTCCAGTCCTTGTGTATGATGTAACCTATTGTTGCTTGCGTGAACACTGTTGAAAGGGTTCTACAGCATTAGCGAATTTAAAGGAAATGTAAGTTATTTATGCTTTGAATATTTTCTGTGCCATTCCCAGAAATAACTGGAAAAACTCTGGATTTGAAAAATGAGGGCTGAAAAAAGCAACTTCATCACTGGTGAGTTGAATTGGTGGGCTAATAAAAATCAGTTGCCCCCTCATTACTATTTGAGCCTGATGGAAAGCACTAGCAACTATTTTCCATGTCTAGTCTGCTAAGCCGAGATCTTGATCTGGCAGAGATGTGAGAATGCTAAAAGGATGACTTAGTAACAGGCAAAACGCTTGTCAACAAGATAGATCAGAAGACAGCTTAGCATTCAAGGCCTCTATTCATAGCTGCTGAACTTGAGGGCAGGGTCAGATGCAAAACTGTGCCCAGCACACACCTAGGAGGGTTTCTTGTGTTTCTATCTGTAGGGCTTTATTTCCTTACAGACTTCTGCAGGTGGGTTCAAACTCCAGTGATGGCTCCTCACCCTCATCTGATGTCTGCATTCTGCGCAGCCCCTGTAGGCCAATGACCTTGTCCTCATTGTTTTTGTATCTCCAGAACCAAGGACAAATGGCTGTTACATAGGAAGCACTTAATAAATAATAAAACTGTAATAATGATAACATGATAAGAACAATGATAACAAACAGCAACATTTATTAAATAGGCACTCTGTGCCAGCCCCTGTGCTGTGTATATGTGCATATATATGTGTATATAACAATTATATGTATATCTAAACACTCACAAAATACTGTATCTTATTATCATTTCTACTTGGTGCAATGAATGAATGAATTACACAGTGTAGTGGTTAAAAGATCAGATTCTTGGGGTCAGACTGCATGTGTCTGAGCCCTGGTTTTAACGCTTGCTAGTTGTATGACCTTGGGCAAGTTAGTTAATCACCCTCAACCCTAGTTTCTGCATCTATGAAATTGGAATAATAAATGTGTTCACTAAAGGATTACTTGAGAATTACATGAGATGGTTCACATACAGGAACACAAGATTTAGCATAGTGCCTATTATTCCTATCAATTGAATTGACAGCGATTACTCACCTTAGTGAGCAGCTTGGATAAGAAATTGTTGCAAATTGTAATCTATAGCAGCCATTGCGCCTCTCCCCCATTCTTTTGCTTTAAATGGAATGTTTGGGACTTGAAGTGGAATCCCCACTTTGTTTATAGCCTATGGCTAGAAACAGTACAGAATTTGAGTACCTGTGGCTAATAAAGACGAAAGGACTTTTGACAGCTGTTGCTATTGAAGGTTCCACTGAGGCAAAATGCTAACCTGAGTGAGCATCTGGGGAAGGGGTGGGGAGTAGCTGACTGGCATACAGTAGGAAGAGGGGGTGAGCAGAAGCGGGGCTGAAGAGACTCAGCCTTACCAACTTCCCTAGGAACTCTGCTCTGAGAAGACAGGAAGGCCTTTCTGAATGCAGGGAGGTGGAATAACACAAGCATGTTTCTCTTTGGTTAGCTTTTGATATTTCTTCCCAGAGCTCAGAAATCCCTAAGAATCCAGACTTTACCTGATAGGAAATAGGAGGATTCATTCTTTGTTTGCAAAGCCATATTCCAATGTACCTCCCCGCTCTCCGATTCTGAGAAAAAATGAGCCAGTTGCACCAGTTAGTTGAAGCTGCAATAAAGGATTAGTAGGTGTTGCTTGGCTGAATTAAAACAACAACAACAACAACAGCAACAACAACAAAAAGAATAAAAGAAGAAAGAGACTAAATGAAAAGAAAGCCTGTAACTGAGCTGAATGTCAGGGAAGAGGAAACTGGGAAGTCTTTTTTTAGAGAAACAACAGAAACCTCAGCTCTGATTTGCCCAGTTTAGGACTGGACAACCTACATTTGGCAGCCCTGGTTTGCCCAGTTTTCTTCCTTCTGTAAAACAGAAGCCTGGATTTGATAATTTACTAATTTTTAAAAAATTTTTGTTTCACCCTAGACTTTGTTTATATTATTTCCTGGCAACAGAGGGAGAAGGTGGCTTCCCTAGGAAAGAGGAACAGAGAAGAGATCCTCTCCTCAGTCTCCTTCAAGAAGCAGCCCAGGGCCCTTAAGAAGAAGTGCTGAGGTCCTGACCATCCAGAGGAAAAGGGAGCTGCCCTTTCCTTCTGGAATCCAGGTCTCAGTGTTCAAATTAGACTCTGCCCTATGTTTTATCCCCAAGACAGATGTTCCTATACTTTTCCAATTTTCCAAGCATTATCTTTGCTCAGTGTCCACAACTCTAACCAGCAGTAACTTTCATGAATTGAGAGCACACTCTGTACCAGGTACTGTGTGGATGGTTTTATTCACATTCTCTCATTGCATCTACCCAATAGGTCTCGAGGAAGGTAATTCTTTCCCCATTTTACAAATGAGGAAATGAAGGCTTAACGGATTAAATAGCTCACCCACCGTTGCACAGTTCCAGTATACTTTAAGTGACCCAGCCAGAATTTAAACTCAGCCGTGTGTGGCTCCAGAGTAATATCCTTAACCACTAGATTATATTGCCTGTCCTGTAGATGACTCTTAAGAGCTCTAGGGAGAATTTTGAACCTTTGTAGGTGGAAATTTATGTTTGCTGCTCACGTTGTCACCAAAACAGAAATTGTTAAATTGTGAATGAGAGAGAGGTTATTTATAGTTTCCAGGTCTTTTCCTTCCTTGCTTGTCATTATTAGTTCTTCTGCTCCTAAGGTGACTTTTCCATACCTGCTAGTAGAGGTCTCTTTGTGGCAGTGATACAGGGTTGATTTTCTAAACCGTGGTCTTTGGAATGGTGCACGTGCAGCCTTCCCAACATGACCTGTGTTTCTTTGACTTTAATGCACAAAAATCTCAGTGTCTGAAGTATAGTGACTACATATTGAATTTTATCTAAAACCTCTCCATCCTAAATCTCCTCACGCAGTGAAATTTGGGGGAAACTTTAACTGTTCTGTTTTACCCATTCCCTTCTCCATTCACAACGGGATGGATGGAATCTTATTGGTAATTGATTCAAAATGGAACAGCTTAGAAACATATCAGTTGCAATGACGGGCAATTCGTGCATTTCTAAGTACTGTTGATTTTTTTCAAACTCAGTAATCACAGCTGAAATCCCTTTGCCATGGATTGAATTTACAAAGGAAGAGATTCTGATTTCCACAGTGGCTTCTTTTTAATGCCTTCGGATTAGGAAACTGCCTTGAGGACCCACGGCAAGTACACCCGCTGTTAGGGTAGAGGTTTTAACTTTAACCTCTGAGTGACTGCTCTGATTCATTTATTTTGTAACAGCTCTATTTAGAGTAGCCTTGTTTGGTATGGTACTCAGTTACTTGCAGAAGTCTCCCATCTCAACGAACACTTACACCCTGTGCTCTGTTACTCTTCTAATGCTGTAAGTGGATGAGATGCCAGCAGTGAGTTTCAGAGAACTCAACAACAGGTTTCATGCTTTTCTGGCGCACCTGTTCACTGTCTTTCCATCACTTTTTCTCCACTTCGAGTAACCTTCCTCTCTTAGGAAGTCTGATGTCTCCAACAGGGATTTGAAGAAAATCCAGCCCCCTGCCCCTGTTTTGGTGCATGGATTTTAGCATTAATGTGTTTCTTGGCTCTTTAGTTGTATAGTCTGTCATATTCCTGTCTGTTGTGGCCAGTGATGAAAAAAATGGCTTTTAGAAGCGAAAAAGAGAAAGATGTAAAATTCATCTCTGTTTTAAAGCTTTGCTTTCTCCTATTGCCAGCACCACTCTATGCAGGCAACTGATTGATGGGATTTGATACGCTCTTGCAGCAACAGAAGCATATGAATCTCTGGGTCCATTTCCTTTCCCAAGGAACCCATAGAGAGCCAAATTCTTGAAATATAGAGTGTGGCAGAGGATGAGATGAACACTGCAATCTTGGGTGATTTACTGGATCTCATCCATAAGATCTATCACATTAGAAATGTAGATTCTGCAAGGTATGCAACTAGCCAGGCCTTGGTCATTTCATTTTCCCCGCAGTGTTCAGAGCACTAGTTGCATGACCAACATTAATCCTGGGAACATTAGATCCCATCTGGTACAACTGTGCATTACCCAGATTAGACTGTGACAACACAGAGATTTAAGGCATCTCTGTGATATTCTGACTGGGTGGTAGGTACTGCAGGAGGTGCTTCCTAAAGACACAGGCCAATTTGGTGGCTGTAGGGGTGAGCAGAGAGTAAGCCAAGCCTCAGCCAGTGTGTATGAGAGTGTGTGTGTGTATGTGTGTAGGGGAGTGTTGGGGGCGGTGCTGAGGGATGTTATGGAGAACTGGGTGTAACAATTCCCTAGCCTGCGTGGGTGAATTGGTTCCGGATGTTAACATTTTTTCTTTGGGGATTGACTACATTCTTCTTTTTCTTTGCCTGTCTGTTTTCCTGCCCAAATTGTTAGGCTTCCACAGCTGTGTGGCTCATTGCTGGTCAGTGCTGAGAATGAAAAATCTGCTTTATTATAAGGGCAGTTTTTGGGCATGTATATAGGTTTAGACTTTTGAGGGATTTTTTATTCAGCACCTTTTCTGAATTCTGAGGGCTTTTTTTTTGCCCATCATCTTGTCAGCTGACTACTAACCCTGCAGTGTATTCGATGGCCTCTGTTGGGAGATGAGCGTAAGTGTGAGTATGAAAGCATGAAAGCAGACAGCCTTCATATACCAGAAGCGGAGAAAGCTGGTTGGTACGGGAAACTAAGACAGTAGATAGAGGCCAAAGAAGTAGCACTGAACTGCAGGGAAGAGTCAGGGAGACCTGATTTGAGCAACTCTTCTGGCTGTGAATTTGAACACATGACCTGGGCACACTGTACCTCAGCTGTGTACATGTCAAATGAGGGCAATAATATTGCTGCAGAGTTCTTGTGAGAATTAAGTGAGATAACAAATCTAAGGTGCTTGGCATAGTACCTGGTACATACATCATGTCAATTAACATTTGTATCAAATTACCCTTTTCCATCTTAGAATATTCCTCTCATATTTGGTGCAAAATTAGGGAATGCTCAATATTATCATCTGTCCACCTTGCTCATAATTACACTTTTCATACATTGAGACAACTCAGACACTCTTTAGTGTTTTTATGAGAAACCATTTGGCTGGGCACGGTGGCTCACGCCTGTAATCCCAGCACTTTGGGAGACTGAGGCAGGTGGATCACCTGAGGTCAGGAATTCAAGACCAGCCTGGCCAACATGGTGAAACCCCGTCTCTACTAAAAATACAAAAATTAGCTG
The DNA here is from genome assembly GCF_000951045.1 of Mandrillus leucophaeus. Lineage (NCBI taxonomy): Eukaryota > Metazoa > Chordata > Mammalia > Primates > Cercopithecidae > Mandrillus > Mandrillus leucophaeus. The sequence continues at coordinate 290,241 of NW_012098699.1, read as the reverse complement.
GGCACAGTGGTGGGCACCTGTAATCCCAGCTACTTGGAAGGCTGAGGGCAGGAGAATCACTTGAACCTGGGAGGCAGAGGTTGCAATGAGCCGAGATTGCGCCACTGCACTCTAGCCTGGGTGACAAGAGTGAGACTCCATCTACAAAAAACAAAGAAAGAAAAGAAAGGAAAAGAAACTATTTGGAGAGTGTTGGCACAAGACGGTCCCTGGTCCCAAACTACCAAACTACCCTCCTTGCCTACTTTCTACTGCTGCCCTAATCACAGCTCCTCTCCACACGGCTTTTTCTCCTCCTCCATGCCATTATTGCTGCTGTCTGGAGCACCATTCCTCCTGCTTTTTCCCATAAATTTCTTTCTAAAGAAAGTTTATTCTACTTTCAAGATCTATCTTGACACCAAATATGACAGGAGTATTCTAGGATGGAAAAGGGCAATTTGATATAAGTGCTAATCGACATGATGTATAAATCCAAACATGTAATGGCTTCAGAACATTACGTATGTCCATGCAGAGCTCATATGTTTGGATATACTGTAATGGAGGAAAGTCTTTGGATTCACCAATTTTACCTTTAACTTGGAGTTGGCTAAAGGGAGCTCTTCTTTTAGGGATGTCATTTTGGTTTCCTCTCAAAATGGCGCCAAGGTGCTTCTGTGGTTTTGTGGTCACAAAAGAGCTCCAGTTAGGTTTTCTGCAACTCTCAAAGGTGTAGCTAAGATTGTATAAATACAAGGGTCCCCCTTTGGCCATCATCATCAGCTTCTCTTGGGAGGAGGTCTTCACCAAGTAACCTGACTTGACAATTAATCAAGGCTCTTGTCCTGCCTTTATCATCATACAATACCTGCCGGCTTTACACTATCAACAGGACAGTAATTTGGTTTTAACCTGTTATTTTCTTGGCAGGATGCACACCTGTTCGATTCCTTTTTCCCTATTAGATTGGCATTAACCTTTAGACTTTTGGGCAATTGATGCCTGTACCCAAAGGGTTGTTGGCTTTGGCTGTCCCTCTTATTCTGTGGCCATCTTTGTGCACATGTAAATGCATATACACACTCACACAATGGTTTTGGTTGATATTTTCTACATTTTAGAATTCGTCACAGATGAATGGATAAGTTACAAGCCTGTGAAAACTAGTATTTTGTACCTTTCTTATGACATCCAACATGTTTTTGCTTGAATTATAACTTTTTGGAAAAAATATTTATTTTACAAGCCCCAACTAGACTGGAAAACCCTGGAGAGCACTGTGTCTTACTCATCTTTGAATTCCTGTTGACACTCAGTTAACATTTGTAAAACTGAATTGGTGGTTGTCAAACTTTAGTGATGGGTTTTGTGACCACTACAGCCACTTTACAGATGACTTGGCTTCAAGATGATCCTTGAGCCCAGCGTGAGATGCCTGCCAGTCACCTGTAGGTGTGACCTTGAATGTGTCAGTTGATCTCTCTATATTCTGGAATCTCTATAATAGGAATAAGAATCCTGGGCTTAGAGAAGAAAGAAAGGACATTTAACATTTTTGTAGATAGAAATTGTTGAATGCTCATGGAGTCTCTTTTGGAGCTTTTGCCTGATGAGGTGTTAGCATTTAGAAGCATAATTAGTTTGTGGGAACCTCTCTGCCTCCTCTTTTCCTATTTGTTTCAGGATTGTGACCACAGCAGCCTCTGCTTTCTGCCCAGCAAGGGAGGAAAAGAAATAGAATAAAAGGCAATCTGAAAATATCTAGTGTTAAACAGAAGTGCAAAAAAATCTCTAAATGAAAGACAGATTGTGTGTGTTTGCCTGAGAGAGCAGAATTGGGTTAAGCTGAAGCAGAATGACAGAAATTTTTCTGGCTTTCCCTTCCCAAGAGCAGTAGGGGATATGTGCATGAACTGACAGGAGATCCCAGCTTAGGGCTCAGCCCCATGGTACCAGGGAAGGAAGATTGTCAGGAGAAGGAAGGAGGAAAACCCTCTCAAACACAAGGTAGTCACTGAGCAAAATGGAGGGTTGAGAAATGTAAGGCAGCTCTGTAAGAATGCATTAAAAAACTGCACGGTCAAAAGAGTCAGCAGCAGAGATCCACAGAGTGCCAGGTGCTTTTTGGTCCTGTCGAATTACATGTAAAATCCTTAGTACTGTTTTGGTTCTGATGCAGTTGGTCAAGGAGGAAAACAGCCTGACTTTGCTATTTCCTTTCTTCTTTTATGCCTTATGACCTGCCTTCCTGCTGTTGCTTGGAAGGAGATATTCTGACTACTATGCCAGTTGCTTTTCATGACTTGCAAGAGGGTTTCTCTTTAACCCAGATCTTGTTAACAATCCATTGGTTTAGAAGATAAAGGTCTCCTTGATTCAGTGTGAACTCTCAGCTAGTGTGCCCACAGTGACACTGGACTGCTAACGCTGACCCAGTGTCATTGGGGGTTCTGCAGGGGTGGTGGTTTCCAAGCCATTGTTATATTCTAAATCCTGCAAAGTGGAGACAGGCGTGGAGGGCCAGACATACAAAAGGAGGCCGTATTAGTCCATTCTCACACTGCTATAAAGAACTACCTGAGACTGGGTAATTGGTTAAGAAAAGATGTTTAATTGACTCACAGTTCCACAGGCTGTATAGTAGTCATGGCTGGGGAAGCCTCAGGAAACTCATAATCATGGCAGAGGTGAAGGGGAAGCCAGCATGTCTTCACATGCCAGCAGGAGACAGAGAACACACAGAGGAAAGTGCCACACACTTTTAAACAACCAGATATTGTGAGAACTCATTATCACAAGAACAGCAAGGGGAAAATCTGCCCCCATGATCCAATCACCTCCCACTAGGTCCCTCTCCCAACACTGAGTATTACAATTCAACATGAGATTTGGGTGGGAACATAGAGCCAAACTATATCAAAGGCCAACAGAGTTAAAGTGAACGGATGCCTTGAGCTCCAAGCATGGGAAAAGCGTTTCTCTGCACTTAATATGTAAATAATCAGAATAACTTAGTCTATCTTTCTCTAGTTGAGAAACCCTGATCCTGAACCTTGGAGGATACTTCTTCAAGATACATTTGTGGTTCTCTAAATGTTATTAGCCAACAGACTCTAGGAATTGTTGAATGAGCTGGTGTCTTTTGGGAGAACGCCACTCCAACGTAGTTCTTATTCTGTATCCTCTTTAGAAAGCGAATATGACCCAGGAACTCAACCCTAGAAGGGTTGTACAAGATGACTTACCAAGATCTGATTATAGGTCATGAAGCACCCAATTTGATGCCTCTGAAAACAACAAGTCCCTTCAGATGCTGAAGTGCTTTCTGAGGATATATATTGTCCATAAAGATTTGAAAGTTCATTATTCATTCATCTGTATGCTGATCCTTAAGGCTTATAGAGTTCTCTTATAGGCTACCTTTCAGGTCTTTCATGGTCCAGAGGCCAGAATCAACAACTCCAGAGAGTAACCCCAGAAGGTCACTGCTTTGACACCCCTATAATAATCACACAGTTTGAGCTCCCCTATTTTCTGTTTCACAGTGAAGTGGGTCCTATTGAGTGAAGGAGAAGATGGGATGAACCTGAACCATAGGCTACTGGGAGATGTCTAGCCTTTGAGCTGCACTAGGTACAGGGAGTAAGTCCATTTGTCCATGATGCTAAGAAACACGGTGCAGACACTCTGGGGCAAGGGATCTTCTGACTGCTGTGCCAGTTGCTTTTCATGACTTGCAAGAAGGATTTTCTGACCCAGATCTTATTAACAATCCATGCTAGGTGACGTATTAATTATGCCATTTGGGCTGTTCTATCTTAGGAAAACCCCAAAACCTACTTTCTAATCCCAACGGTACTTATAGTTTTCAAAGAAGCTGAAGTGCCTGGTATTTACGATGGAGACAGAGGCCTGGTGTCTTTATCAAAAGGAGGGTCTGGGCAAACAGGGAAGCTCCCTGTGCCTGCCTCTGGGGCTCACTGTAGACTGTAATCCAAGTTTCACATCATATGGTTCTCTTTAGATGGGAAGTGGAGCACCAACACCCTCTTTTGGAGCCCAAATCAGAACAGACCCTCAAACTAGTTTCCATGCTGAGAACTTCTGGGTCTTTCCTTTCTTCACCCAACAGCACTGGCAAAACAGCTGGTTAACTCACAAATGCAATATGTATATATTTGCAATATATATGTGTGTGTATATATATATATGCCATTGAGAGAAAGCATTTAAGTTTGTTTTTCAGAAAATTCTTCAGATGATGTAAGACTGGGCGTGGTGGCTCACACCTGTGATCCCAGAACTTTGGGAGGCCAAGGTGGTCAGATCGCTTGAGGTCAGGAGTTTGAGACCAGCCTGGCCAACATAGTGAAACCCCATCTCTACTAAAAATACAAAAATTAGTGTGATGCATGCCTGTAATCCCAGCTACTCTGGAGGCTGAGGCAGGAGAATTGCTTGAAACTGGGAGATGGAGGTTGCAGTGAGCTGAGATCATGCCACTGCACTCCAGCCTGAGTGACAGAGGGGGACCCTTTCTCAAAAAAGAAAAAAAGAGAAAGTCCTCAGATGATTTTGATGGGCAGCCAGGTTTGGAAAACACTGTTCTGTACCAGTGTCTTTTTCTTAGGAATTCCCAGGAGAAAAAGACTGAGAAGTATACATTTGGCAAAAATGGTCACAGTGTTCTGGAACCTGTATTTGTAATGCTATTGTAATAGTTCTACCAGTATACAAATAAATGTCTTAACCGAGAACATTCATTACTGTAGCTAAGTCAGAAAATTACTTTTTGTTTTAATAGGAGTGACTTGTAGCTATTGAAATAACGTGAGGGCGGTAAGTAATATCCGATTATAGGCTCCCTAAGCAAATGAGGCCTGGGATGTTTTTCTGGTTGTGGCAAATGTAGCTTGTTATTTTATAGAGGTCATGGAAAATGAAACTCCTTCAGGATTTTAACATTGACAACAGAGTACCCTTCTGGAAATGAATTAAATTAGAATTAAATTTAATTTTATGCAGGTTAACTCTGGGAGCTATGCTCAACTTTTGCAACTCTTAGGATGATATTTAGACCTGAATGAAACACCAAATCGAATAAAACACAAGTTTAAAAGTGAAACATTTGGGTAACCTCTTCTTTTGTCTACATGGCTTTAAACAACTGCTTTGACTGTTTTATCTTCTACTTGTCCCTTTCCTTCGCTTAACTGATGGATTTGATTTGTTGAGTTGGCAGATGAGGTGCGGTTTCTATGGAATATAGCTATCTTTTTCAGGCATAAAGAGAACACAAAATCTTAGCTCAGTGGTGGCAAACACATTGTTTTAAATCATTCCGTTTGAAATATTGCCTAATTATGCTGCTACTTATAGGTCATTTTTATGATTTTTATATAGCATTTTGACCACTGTGAAATCTTGACAATTTTAGTCCTTCATTTTTGAAATTATTCACTTAGGTGCTCGACTAAGTGAAAACAATACAAAGCAATAAATAAAAAATAAAGATTTGGTGAGTCTGCTTGTGAAGGTCAATAATGTAGGTGTCATGAGGTCAACCCTTTTCTTTTTCTCTTTTGGCACTTTGCTTGTACCTCTTATAGTATACCGCAGTGATGGTATTGGAGTACAATTATTTGTTTACATCTGTCTTCTTCACTCGATCTGGTATTTCCTACAGGTCAGGAGTCTGTCTTTATCTCTGTATGTCTAGTCTTCACACCATCCTTGGCTTGCAATAAGTGCTCTATTAATTAACGTGTGGCAATTAATGAATAATCATAGTTTTGGGTTTTGTCTGTGCTGAGCTATCAGATTAACTGTTTTGACTGAACTAGCTGGCTAGAAAATTTAGTCAAATCACTGGCTTTTCTCCAAAAAGATCACTTGCATAATACTGCTAATATTTTGTATTTGTGTATTAGTTTATTTTCTCAAAGTACTGTCTGTCCCAAGATGGAAAATCATGTTGACAATTTTATTTCATTCTCTCTAAAACATAGAAGATGAAACTACTAGTCTTATCTTAGAATTGGGAAAGGAAATGAAGACAGCTTAAGCAAGATCACAGCCAGGTATGAGCAGAGCTGTTGGGATAGATCTGTTGCTTTCCTGTTAAAATGCCCAGCCTCAGTATACCTTCCTTTCCTCAGTATACTCTCCTCCTTTCCGTACCTCCTTTTCTTACCCTGGGCAGTGTGGGTGGAACTTTAGAGGATGTGGTGGAACTTTAGAGGATGTGCTGGAGGCACATTTTACATTCTAAGGGCCTCTGAATGTGCAATGGGTCTTCTCCTACTGATCCTAGGAATTGGGTTGAGGGCCAGGCCTAGAGGTACATAGTAGTGATATGGAGGATTTCCTTCACTTTTTTTTTGAGGATCCCGCGTTTCTAAGCCCAGAATGTCTACCTTTGTGTTTCCTTAGCTGCTGCCCAGCAGGCCCAGGAGCACCTGCTCTTCACGATTTGTGAAATCGCTGCTGGGTGACAGCCCATTAGGTATCTTCTTCAGTGCATGGGCCTCCGGTTTTCCCTGAAAGACTGAATCAAAACCTTAGAGTCACAAGATTGGTTCTATTCTTTTCATCTTAAAGTACCAGGTGCACTGCTGTGCCTGAGAAGATTGTGTTGGACCCAGTTTCTATTCTCTAATAGGCTGTGATACTTTTTACTTCTTCTCCTTTTTTACTTATAAATTAAAAAAATAACTCAGATAATTTGTATACTTTTAAAAATCCAAATAGCCCAAAATGAACAGTGAGAAGCATAAAGTAAAGAGCAATCTCCCATCCCTAGTTTCTGAGCTTCTCCCAGGATAACTACTGTTGCCAGTTTCCTTTTGCATCATTCCAGATACATGTATGATATATATGAGTCCTTATGTACACATACACACATATGTATATGTACAAACCTTTAAAATGAAAAGAGAAATTGTGGCATAATACATATAGTACTTTAGACTTTATACTTTTAGTTTTGAACTTGTGTTGGAGACTGTCAAATAGTCATTCTTGCAGGTTCTCCACTCCCCCCTCTTTTAAAGTCTCATAGAATTCCGTCGTGTGGATCTATTGTAATGTTTATTGAACCTATTTTGATGAGCCTTCAGGTTGTTTCTGGTCATTTCCTTCTTTAAATAAGGTTCCATGATTATTTTTGGGCATTCTTGTGGTAGCACTTATAGAATAAATTCTAGAAGTAGAGTTGTACAGTTGAAGTCATGGCATTTACAATTTTGATGGGTATTCCAGATTACCCTCCTGAAAGGTTGTTCAATTTACACTTCCACCCACAGTGTATGACAGCCCATTTTCCTATCCATTTGCCAACAATATATTAGAAAATATTTTTGTCTTTGCTACCTAATACCCTTGTATTTGAAGGGTATAATGCTTGCAAATTGATTTCATCATAAATTCTCTTCTGTTCTCCCCCCAACTTCCCCATTTTTTCCAGGTACAGAGCTTAAGTTTATAGATTTGTAGAGTAATTCCTTCTTCCCTTTAAACAGGCATAGGGTTTTGTTTAATATCTCAGGCTTCCCTGTTCCTCCATTTATTACCGATCATTACTTTAACTTATTCTTTTAGGATCCTGGAGTGCAAGTCTTCAGTGCCGGAGGCTTTCAAGGTGTTGAGTAAATAAGAAATGGCAGCAAACATTTCTTGTTAGCGAGGGAGAGAATAAAAGGCATGTCACTCAGGGTTTCTGGGTGCAACTTTGGTTCAATTATCTTCAGATGTTTAAAATAAAGGCTGTTTCCAGACCATTTCAAAGAACGGCAGGGCAACCTGCTGAGACCTGTGTGAAATGAACACCCTGTTACAACTAATTAGTGTTACTGTTTTCCTTGCAGTTGGGGGTGAGAGGAAATATATGAAGGGTGTTTATCTCTTCCTGTAGTAGGAAAGAATTGGAACCACTGGAAAAGCCTGGAGGGGGACCCAAACCATGACTCCAGCTGGCTATTCCCACCTTTCTCCAAAGAGTGGCTGCAAGCAGCTATGAGCCATGTGGCTGATCTGACCCAGTGCATATGCCTTCTTTCACCATGCACAGCCTTCAGGTTGTTTTTACAAGAGGCCTGAGACAAATAGCCCATTCAATTAAATTTGACAACTATTTATTGAACACTTGCAATATGTAGATGAGTAAAGAATAGTCCCTGCCCTAAAAACTTTACAATCTAGGCAGAAAGGATAATTGAGTAGATGTTTGGAGCCCCTGGAATTTTTCAAGGAGGAGAGTGGTTATGAGCTTAGGCTGGGTTTGAATTGTGACTCTAATCCTTATTAGCTCTGAAAACATGGGTAAGTTTCTTAATTTCTCTTGACCTCCATTTACTTATCTATAAAGGTTTTGTTATAAGAATTAAAGTCATCAACAATTAGTGATCTATTAATGTCAGTAACTATTACATAATCAGGGCTATGCCTTAGGAAGATTCATGTCACAGTAGTAAATAGGATGCTAAAGCATGGAATGGGGAAAGATAAGAAATGGAGAGATATCAGTTTAGTCAGGATAGGTTAGGCCCCATGGCAGTGACAAACCCTGAAGTCTTAGTGGCTTAATATAGACAAGTTTATTTCTTGCTCACTGTTTCAGTTATCAGTTTCCGCACTTAGTGTCTTAAAACCCTTAGTGACACCATTTCGTTTGCCCCTGATTCTGTGGGTCAGGTATTCAGGGCACAGCAGGATGGTTCATCTTTGCTCCATGATACATGGGGCCTCAGCTGGGGTGGCTTAAATGGCTGGCAGAGATGACCTAATAGGGGATGTATGACTATAGTCTCCATTTTGGCTGTCAGACGGTCTCCTCTTTCTCCTCCATGTGGCTTCTGTATGTTGCTAGCTTGGATTTCGTCACTGCATGTAAGCTGGACTCTAAGAGGATGTATTCTAAGAGGACAGGCTCCAGTGTGCAAACATGTATCAACCCTTGCATCATGCTTACAAAAGTCCACTTGGCTGAAGCAAGTCATGTTACTAAACTCAGCGTCAGTGTGGAAGGAGATTGTACAACAGTACAAATACTGAGAAGAAGAGTTCATTAATTTAGACCCACTGATGTAATAGTCTGTAATACTGTGAGAAATCTGGACATCTTCCAGCATGGCTCTCTTCTGAGTGATGACTCAGGGACCCAGTTTTCTTTCATTTTATAGTTCCGCCATCTCAACACATGGCTTCCAATATCTCCATGGCTAGGGAAGAGGGTTACACTGGGGCCTTAGCCTGTAAGTTAAATATGTCGCAGTCCAAAGCTAATCATAGCTCTGTCTAAGTACAGAAGGCCTTAACGATGTATTCTGATGCTCAGGAGAGGGAAACAAGTAAGAATGAATCTAGAAATCTTTTCTATTGTCACTAGGGAAGATGCCTGTGGTGGTCCAGGTAAGCAGAAATGCAGGTCTGAAACAAAGCGTTTAGGAAGACATTATAAAGGAGAGGATCGATTCAATGAAAGAGCGCTTCAAATACCTGGTTAGTAATAGTTTAGATTAAATGATATCCTAAATCAACTTTCTGCTGTATTTTTTAACCTCATAAAAACACATGTTTTCTTTATTTCTGTGAGTTTATATTATAGCTGGGTTTTGCTCTAAGGATGTGAGGTCCTGTCATGGATTATTTTATTTACTTAGATGTATGTTCTCTACTTTTCTTTTTCAACAAGAATGTTAGGCTTTACAGCATAAAGGTTAGAAAGACTTTCAGAGATTAGACAATGTAATGATAAACCTGAAGGATAAACTTTTAAAAGTGACTTGTTTCTTATCTCCATTTTCCAAATATGCCATCTTCCTGAAAAGCAAATTCCTTAAAAGTTTAATTCTTCCCTTTTCTAGAAAGTTTTAGTTTTAATGGAACTGAGGGGTTGTCATGAGAACTATTTCTGCTTTTGAGATCTCTCCTACCAACTTGTAATTTAATTATGTAATAACCATTTCTAAATTAATTCAGTTACCTAAGTGGCAGTGTTCATGATGGATATTTTCCGAAGATCATCATTGCCATCAATTTTCTAGATTCCGACTGAAGGCTTCATTGTGTAGCTAAATAAACCAATAGAGTGAGGAAACTGTGTAAAGGGGTAGAGAGAGTCCCTTAAATCCTAGAGGTTACACTTTTTGGGGACATGAAAACTTTAGTTTAGCACTTGGTTTGGCCATTTTTGAGAGCACTTTGATATAATGCACCAGTATTTCATTATTGATTAGAGGTAGCGAGGTGGCTCACTGAAGTTCATGAAGACTTATCAGTTTTCCACTTGTCCATCTAGGATATTTTGAGGTTTTGGGATGAGCATCCTTGTCATTTAAATACAGAAGGGAATGTTGTTGGTTGCTTTTGGCCACAGAGACAAGAGTAAGTAGCCTGTTTTACTTTTGGGAGAAGTGATGATGGTTACCCTTATCATCAGCTGAATTGTCATTATGCATCGAGGAAATGTAGGCACGATTTGGGGTTATGTAGGCAACCATAAGTTGAAGGCTGTTTTTAGGGTTTGTCTAAAAAAGCTATAGTCAATTTTTTATTTATCTGATATTGGAACAAATTGTAACCTCACATAGCCAAACATTTTATCAGTGCTGGTCTGTAGTAATTGACCCTTACAGAGTTTTCCTTAGAGTTCTGCAAAAAATGAGTGTGCCTTTTGTGTAACACTGTCCTCATAGAAAAAAGAAATTTTGTTGGCTAGGATTTGGCCCTAATGTACTAGAACTTTTGAAAAATTGGCATATCCTCATGATATAAATGTTAATCCTGGCTTCTTGTAGTTCTTCTGGAAAGTAGAAGTTGACTGTAACTTAAAAAGTTCTTCTGTAAACATCCATATATTGGGTTGTAGGAAGACCAAAGCCATTGTCATTTGCTTCAGCATAGGTACCATAGTCTGTCTTGATTATAGGAGAGGGTCTTATCTCAGCACTTATACTGTACATACCTTGAGGACAGGGATAGTGCCTTAATCATCTTTGCATACCCCTCAGAGCTCACCAGAGAGTCCCCCAGGTAGCAGGTACCAAGGAGATGTTCATGGAAATGATTCAGCTTGTAGTGGGAAAGAATGAGGTTACACAGATGATACTCCCAGATCTGCAAGTACTGGATGGGAAATTTTGGGCAAATCACTTTTCTTCCCTAGGCCTCAGGATTCACACTTAATATGGGGATCTAGTGAGATGAAACTTCTCGTCCTTATTTGACCTCCATCATCAAGCTTCTGCTTCAGAGAGTCAGAGGAAGGTTCTAGGAACCTGAATTTTACATAGTAATTGGGGCATTCTTCTGACATCTCCCTTCCCCCCATGCACTTTGAGTAATGCTCCTTCTCCCCAGGGAAGATGGCTTCCTTATTCCCAGCAGTATTTTGCAAACACTGAGACTGTACAAGAGTACATGCTCAATTTCAGTGGAGAGAATGAATCACACTCTCATCATAGCAATAGTTGATTCACTTATTCAACAAACATGGTACTAGGTGCTGGGAGGTATAAAGATGAATAAGCACCATTCTCTGCTCTTAAGAAGACATACATAATCAGACAAATGAAACACAGGGTGATGAGTGTCTCGACAGAATATGCACAGAGTATGGAGCACAGAGCCTGAGTTAGGAAGGGGGAACCAGGAAATCGTTTATAGTCTCTTGATTCCCAACAGGTTTCCTACAGCAGGGTCTGGATGAAGAAGGAACTTGCATGAATTCCCTATCCTTAGGGGCCACCACTCTCCTGCGGTTCCTGTAGCTCAGCACAACTGCCATCCCCTTCTTTTGCTCCCCAGCCTTTCCTGCTACTGCTGCTGCCTGCAGATCTCTATCCATGGCTGCCCAGTGTTGATGACAGCAGCAATAACAAATTGCTTCTCCCTCACACCAAGAGGATGGGTTGAGCCAAGTCCAGGATGATTAAATTGCACTTTGAGCCACTGCTGTGTTGACCAGACCTCGGCTCTGCCCTCCCTCCTCCCTTCAAAGCAACAAGTAGCAAACACTGGGGATGATTGAGTCAGAGTGGCCGCTTGTCCCTATTTCCTCACACCAGCTGGACTTTGGAACATGAAGCCTCATCCTGAGGGAGACTCTGCCGGCTCACTCAGTAGCCTGCCTGGGAGGCTGTGTCATCTTCTATAAATTAAACCTTGTGCTTTCTACCCTGGCAGGCCTTCCCTGCAGCCCTTCCTCTCATTGTCCAGTTTGGCCTCCTGGTCGCTTAATTTTGTTGTGTAAACTTTGGTACTTTTTAGAACTGACCTCCTCTTCTGGGTCCTGGGAAGCTGGCAGCTGTGGATGTCAAAGCTTGGAGAAGCTCAGTCACTAAGTCTGGCCACCCAAGCCATTCGCCTCAAAGGTTAGATGGAGGTGCAAGGGCAGTGAAGAGCTGTAGGTGTTCTCTAGGTCTGATTTGTATCCAGTTGTTTCCATTCAGCTGCAAAAAATGCATGGGGCTTTCGAAACTAGAGCTTCCTGGTGTGAATCAGATGAAACCTGAACTGAGCGGAAGGTGGCAAGTTTTCCAGTGCGAGCCTAGCGGGTGTACTTGGGTGGAAAGTCACGTCAGGCCCATAAACACAGCAAGATGGAGAGGCCGCCAAAAGCAGAGGCAGAAATAGCCAAGGGGTCCCCCATCCTGCCTCACTCAAACCACAGGCTTCTGCCAGACATTCTTCTCCCTTGCCCTGCCTTCCCTTTTTTTTTTCTTCTTCTTCTTTTTTTTTTCCCCTCTTTCTCTTCAAGTTTTGTTTTGCTCCAGTGATTCTTCAGCTAGTCCTGCAGTTGTCTTCCCAATCTCTAAGTTGCTGGGCCTTTTCTTGGAGTGCAGGAGAGTTTCAGAGAAGCTGGTCTCGGTCTAGGACTTTTCTCTGGGAAGCCACAGGAAACATGCCTCTCTGCTCCACCCCAAGGTACTATATTTCCGGTGTCTGTACAAGGAGAAGAAATTGCCTCCTAACTCTAGTTGCAATCAGAGCAATCTTTGGGTGTACTGAATTTATTGCAGACATTTGTGCTTATTCTGATTTTGAAGTCAGATTTCATCTCTTTCTCATTTGGTCTATATGTAGCTCCCCTTGCTCACTGAACTGAGCTCATTCAGTATTTAACAATGATGAATTAGGGGGCTGGAGTAGGACTGACACTGTTCTGGAGAACAAAGTTCTATATTTTGCTGATGCTCAGAGTGTTAAGGTGGTTTTAGGGAAAACACAATAGCAGTGAAACAGGTGCTGCAGTGGCAGTAACTCCAGGGAAGGCTCAGTTCAGCTTGGCAGGGCTGTTGTGTTTTTTCCAGCTACAGAGACTGGAGCCCCTACAGTGCTGACAGAGGTTAGGTACTGGAAATATCAAGGACCATCATCTCTCAGGCCTGAAACACCTTGTACATTTCATGTTCAGATGCAGAAGCCTTGAACACCTGGCAGAACACAGCTGTCTGCCTTCCAAAGGAGAGCTGATGGTCTCTCTTGCAGATGTCTATAAATACATATTCTTATTCGCCTGAAGGCTTTCTGGCATGGATCAGAGTGTATCCTCCACAGCCCAGCATTCATAGTTGGGAGGATTCAGTGAGGTAATGTGGGAAGTATCTAGCACAGTTCCTGGTGCAGAGGAGGCCTTAATTGTTGACCTTTCCCACTCTATTCCACATTCCCTTTTTTCCTTTGTTCTTAATTTCTACCCTCTCCCACAAGGAATGTTAGCAGAGTATATGTTTAACTTCACACACACATTCTCTCTCTCTTTCTATCTATCTATATATATAGAGATAGATATACTTTATATATATATAGATATACTATATATATATATAGATATACTTTCTGATGACCACTAAGACATTTTCTTCCCAAATTAGAGAGCCTCCCTATTAATTAGTATTTATAACACTGAAACACTAAGAACGGTCTTCTACTCATCTTTTACCAATCTTCCTTCTTGTTTACTATTCCAGCCTCTGTTTTTGCTCCTTCTAGGGTGAGACAGCTGTTTAATATTTTTCTTCTTTTGAACTAGGCCATCAGAAAGCAGAGGAGGTAGTGGCCAGTTAGAGTTGGTATTAATTGGTGAGCATCTCAACATGCCTAATAAGACAAGACATTGGTGAAATGCAGTCCCAGGAACCATGAGGATTTAGCTACTTCTCTGGGAGGTGGGAGGTGGGGCTCATGGGAATATGGAAGGATATTGCAGTGGGAATGGAGTGCTAGACTGTGTCTGTTAGGGTAGGGCCATGACTATGGTGAGGCAAAAATTATATCACTAATCAAGTTAAATAATATTTAGTGCAGTATTTTAAAAATTCAGAATTAATGTAAAAGAAACTATGTTGAACTAAACATCAAAATATTGAAGTGATATTGGAACCTGAAGCAAAAGGAAAAATCAGGAATACTGATCCTGTGTGTTTCAGTCTGTTCAGGTTGCCACAACAAAATACCATAGACTGGGAGACTTAAACAACAGAAATTTATTTCTCACTGCTCTGAAGGCTAAAAGTCCCAGGTCAAGGTACAGCAGGGCTGGGCTCTGGTGAGAGCTCTCTTCCTGATTTGCAGGTGTCCATCCACATGGTAGAGAGAAAGAACGAACTCTCTGCTACCTCTTCTCATAGGGTCACTAATCCCACTGGACCAGCTCCTACCCTTACGACTTCATTTAATCCTAATTACCTCCCCAAAGCCCTGTCTCCAAAAACTGCCACATTGGAAGTCAGGGTTTTGACATAAGAATTTTGTGGGGACACAAACATTCAGTCCATAGCACTATCTTTATTTTATTAAATATTTTGTGATAACTTCATTCATGGCAAATTTTTGCATTAATTTTAATTTTTAAAAATATTGCATTGAAATATTATTTATCTTGATTGCTGAATTTTTTGGTGCCCCTCAAATTTTTCACTCTAGGGCAGTGCATTGCCCCCCTCACTCCAGTCCTGGTCCTGCCCTAGAGAAACCCACCTCCTAGATTTGGAGTAGAGCAAGGGGCTGAGGCATTACTCTAAGTCAAAGGGGCAAGCTCTGACCCTCATTGGATTGGTCTGACTCTGACCAAATTCTTCATTTCCTTTTTCTTCCTTGATTATTGTCAAGCGCATGGTTGTGTTTTCAATGCTCAGTTATTTGCATTGTTCCACAATAGTTTGAATTTTATTCAACATTACAGTAATTAGTTAAATATAACATTCAGTAGCCAAGTATAATTTTCTAAATTTCTCATAGGAATGGAGGTAGGCAGGAACTAGAGAACCCATTCAGAACCTTCAGCTTTGTTAGGTTGAATGTTCTTTTGTTGTGACTTCTGTAATCTTGATATGTTAGTGGATTTAATCTATTTTTTAAAGGCTGTGAATATTTTTCAGCTCTCTGATGATGGTTATTTTTTCAAAATGTTTGGGATGATTTTCCAAAATGATTAAACATTCTTGAACTTCTAATCCTGATGTAATTTTAAGTTTACAGAAAATGTACAGTAACTATTAGAAGGAACTCCTGCATGTATACCCTTTACATAGTTTCACAAATTGTTTATATTTTGCTCCATTTGCCCTCTCTGTGAGTGTGTGTTTTTGTATAAACATTTATAGATAAATACCGAATTTTTTTCTGAACTATTTGTTAGTAAATTGGAGACTCATGCATTGATACAATCTGTTATTTAACCCAGTTGGTATTCACATTTTACCATTTGTCCTAATATCCATTACTAGTATTCTTTTTTACCTAATCTAAGAGCTAATTCAAGATTATTGTCTTAGTCTGTTCAGACTGCTAGGAAAAAATACCATGAACTGAGTAGCTTATAAACAGAAATTTATTTCTGACAGTTCTGGAGGCTGGGAAGTCCAAGATCAAGGTGCTGGAAGATTTGGGATTTGGTGTCTGGTGAGTGCCTGCTTCCTGATTCATAGATAGCACCTTCTAGCTGTGTCCCCATGTGGTGGAAGGGGTAGGGCCACTTTCTGGGGTCTCTTTTATAAGGGGCACTAATCCTATTAATTAGAGATCTTCAAGGAGGTTATGGATGGAGAAGCCAGGCATGACGCACAGCTCATAACCGTTAAGATGAGAGGTCTTTGAAGACCTAGGATAAACTCTGTGCTCATTTACCTGGCCTGGAAGGATAACTATTTGGTAGATGATCTTTTATACCTGAACTATAAATCTCCATGAGGCACACATAGGGAAGAGTGGGCTGTTGTAACTAATCCTTGGGTTTTACTAAATTTCCATACACAAGCATTCCATAAAGTCTAGAATAGTGTCAGGGAATTGAAACAGAAGAGGATGACCTTATGTGATTCTCTGCCTTTTTTCACTTTCTAATGGCTCTAGAGCAGGGAGTTCTTACTCTTTGTAAAATGGCTCTGAGAGCTCTTTTTCTAGACTGTAGCAGAAAATGTCTTGCCTCACAGAAAAGCAGGCCAAGGTTTTTTTCTGGCTGAATAGTTTTGTATTTCCACACTAACTACACACTAGATTGCAAGAGCCTTGGGAGCAGGGCCCTGAATCATTCTTATTTGTATCTCCCATTATTCATGGATTGATTGGTTTTCTGGAACAACCCCAACTGCTTTGGGATATGTGAGATGGGAGATATAGTGGGATGCTGAATTGTGTATCAGTATAAAGTTTTTCTGTGTTAGCTTAATTTTATAACCCTGGGTGATTCTGGAGTTTCCCTTGTACAGACAAAATCACTATAGCAGTTCCAGACTTCACTTTTCCTAAACATCCCTTTTTAAAAAATCACATTGTTCATGTTTAAAGAGCAGATAGCCTTTTAAAAGAAGGGAGTTTCTACATATTTAAAAGCCCCTTTTAGATAAAAATAAACCTGTGGGCTAACTGATCTTCCATGGTGAGGTATAGGCAAACAGGGCAAGGGAGGCTTTCTTGGCAACCCTAAAGTGATGCCATGTAGGTGACTCCTATGCTGCCCATGAAGAGGGATTCTGGAAAGGTGGCTTACCTTCTTCACACTCCCTTTGTGGGTCTCACTCTTGGGCCTGATGAAGCCTGAAGCTTGATATATTGTAATTCTTCTAGCCAAGGTGGTGCTTGGGACTCTTCCCTCTTTATGATGGGGATAGGCTCTGAAGGAACTTGAGGGGTATGCTCAACAAAGGCCTATAAAATCATGCAGTGCTTCCAGCTGAGATGCCTGTGTGCATCAGTTGTGGAAACCAACAGTTGGATTGGGGAATTCCCCCAACCTGAAATGAATATTGGTTTGAGTTATTAATCCCAGAAATATTTCCTGTCTTTGAGATTTGCTGGAAGGCCGTTCTTGCCTTAACTTAAAGGGTCAGATTTTCCTGTAAACAGTTGAGCTCCCTTGCTATTTTGGGTAATCACCTCTCCACACACATATGGTTAATCAGGAGCTGGAGTATAGTGAACTTCATTGACTTTGTCCTGTGCCTGAATTAGGATCTCTTCCTTGGCCAAGTGAATGCTCTTGATGAGTTTGCCTCCTTCTGTGATCATGTTGTAGGGCTTCTGATTAGACATTGTTGTATGTAATCCACTCTCAAGTAGACAGGCATTCCTCCAAGTAAAGATAAGATCTGGCTCGTGGTAGATGATGACTCTTTTCCTGGGATCTCCTGGGGACAGGCTGGTGCTTTTAGAACTGCCTTGTGCCTTGATCTTAATTTATCTGTTGTATTCAATATCATTGGAAGCCAGGAAAAGGCCAAATACCTGACCTCTGTTCCAGGGCTGTGATATTCCAACCACTCCAAGCTTCCTTTGATCCTTGCTTTGCCCAGCCAAGCAGGGAAACTCCTTAGCTTTCCTTGGTCTCCAGAGGTCCATCTGACTGTTGGTTTGTGATATTTAGTCTTCCTATTAGAGTTTGATTTGATTACATGTTGGGGAAGAAGAAGGATTTGACAGCCTCTGGAAAATAGCTATTTAGAATGGTGCTCTTCTAAGTGTCCACGTGAAGATTAGTGTTTCTCCCATGATCACCTGGATGTCATGTGACAAATCTTGAGGGATAGAACCTTGGCTTTATTAGGTCTTGTCTGGTTATAAGAACTTAGAAGGGTAGGCAAAGGACACTACAGATAGCTTACAATATTCTCGTTCAGTTCACTCCCTCTGCAAATAAAGACAACTTGACTGTTCATTTCAGACTGTTTATTAAAACTAATTCAGATCTGCTGAAATAATATCTACCTTGGTAGGGGGAAAAAGAACATTCATCAAAAAATTTCACGTAGTGAAGAAAATTGTTGACTTTCTTGAGAGTGAAAACCAATAAGCTTAAAAAAAGAAAAAACCTGGAACAACCCTGTGTATAAACTGTTGGTGGTGGGTTAGGAAGACATGGGTTTCAGATAATTCCCATATGTGTAACATCAAACATATTATAGGCACATGGCCCTTCTCATCTCACTTCCATTCCCATCTGAAATATTATTGTATGAGTTGTGAAATAATGAAATTTCACTTTAAAATGTGTTTTATAATTGGAATTTTGAGGGTCATTCTTACCTTTCTTTCTAATTGGAGTGAGGCTCTAAGGGTCCCAAGGCCCAGAGTGGGAGGTTGGGAATGAGTGAAACAGCGGAGACCAAATGTTTCTCTTGGGGATGTGGAGCAGTTGGAATTCGCCAAGATTCTATTTTATCTCTTCTTATATGTACATTCTATTTTGTATTTATTCTATATCTTGTATTTTATGTTTGGTTGGCTAAGTCAGGTGTTATAAGGGTTAAAATAAAAAGTAGCACTTAGAATGAGTTAAATTCCAGTGACTCATTTATGAGGGTTAGGTTCAGAGGACAACCAAAAAAATCACTAGTCTAAAAAAATACCAGTGGCCTTAATTAATTTAGTCACAAAAGCAAATCTTAAAGAGAATATGGTTAGTTGGCCACAGGTGTATTTTTTATTTTTTTCAGAAACTAGTCCTTGGCAGCATGGAAAAATGTCAGTATTGGGTTTATACATTTAAAAAACGTGAAGTGCCTCTCTTTCCTCAGGCCATGTTTTCCTATTTCTATTCTGCTTTAAGAAGCCTGAGCTGTGGGTGGATCTAAATATGGGATGTACCATTCCTTCAAGTGCTAAAGACACTTGGCTGATGACAGTTTTTCCTGGTGGTTTCCTGTACTTGTTTTCCGAGATAGCAGAATTTCAAGTAAAGTAAATACTTGATTTCTGTCTCTTGTGGCTCCTAGTGTAGTTTCTTGGCCAAGGAAAAAGTCCTTATTACCTTTCTGAGCCAAAGAGTTACTATTATTTTATTGGTCAAAACTACTATGGCTAGCCCACTTGGGAAGTTTAGCCATACTTTATACAGGTGCCTAGTCTGGGCATCTACAGGTATTTAGGGCTATGTAAGGGCAGAGTGCCTAGGAGGAGGAGAGATTAGACACCAGAAACTGACGGTTGGCACAGGATTGTAAAATGTCTTATGAAAAAAAGGGCATAAGACTGTTGACACTCAGTGAGGGCACTGAGAGAGATGGGAACCCACATTTAAAATAATTGAGAACTTAGAGTCTTGGTTTGAATCTAAAGACATGGTTGAATTTAAGGACAGAAAATTATTTTTTTCTAAATTTTTATTTCTATATTATTGACCCTTGTAAAATGTGAAGGTTGTGATGCCGACTCCCTGTGTAGCCAAAAATCTCGATATAACTTTCAATTTTCCCAAAACTTAGTTGCTATAGACTATTGTTGACTGGAAGCCTTACCAATAACATAAACAGCTGGTTAACACATATATTGTACATGTATTGTATACTATATTTTTACAATAAGGTAAGCTAGAGAGAAGAAAATGTTAAGAAAACCTCATGAAAGAGAAAATATATTTACTGTTCATTAAGTGGCAGTGGATTATCACAGGTCTTCATCCTTATTGTCTTCACATTAAGTAGTTGAAGAGGAGGAGAAAGAGGAGGGGTTGGTTTTGCTGTCTCAGGGGTGGCAAAGGCAAAAGAAGTTCTACAGATAAGTGGACCTGCACAGTTCAAACCCTTGATGTTCAAGGGTCAACTGTACTTATATCAACTTCCACTGCAGCCCTACATTCCTGCAAGCTGAAGGCATGGATAGAGATTCATATTCAGATTTTGAACACTGGCAGAAGCAGAGCCCTCCCACCCTTACCCAGGGATGGCACAGGGAAGACACATAACCTTGTTAGGGCTGTAGCTGTGGAGAAGCAGTGAGGCCCAGATAGGGCTGGGACACTAACATCAAGTTGGTGACTTTTTGAGTGTGTGGTGCGAATTGGCAGATAATGGGAGCAGGAAGCAATTTTGGCTCAGGTTAATGGTGACCTTTAGGTTTTGCCACCTGGAATCAGGAACAATGAGATGTTGCAACCGAGGGCATGAGGCAAAGTAGAAAAAGGCACCTGTGGTTGCGGCAGGTGACCTTTAGTGATTGCCAAGAAGAGCTCAGGAACCATTTGGAGACCTTGCCAATAAGAGAGAAAGGACCAGGGTTCTGGGACTCCACAGATCTCCTGCCTCTCCTGCCCTGGGCTCACAGCCGATGAGTGTTATTATTGTTACTCAAAACCCCTCCACTGGACTTTCTCCAGCTGGCAGAGGTAGGGGTGGCACAGGTTACCTCTATTTCTTAGGAGAGAGTTGTCGTTGCTTCTTATTCTGGGAATTGCATGTTAGCTGCTACCTGTGTATTCCAAGAATTTAGAATGCCAAGCCAATTAGGGGAAATGTCTTCTACATTGGGAGGTGAACTCCTTTCTCATGATTTTGTTATCCTTATGACAGTTGGAGTTTGAACATTTCTGGTCTCTGGATAAAAGGAATCTTTTTTCTCCTGTCAAAGAAATTTATTTCAAGCTAGGTATTTTGTGACATTAAAGATGTAGTCATAGTTTGTAGTTTGTTTTCTGTAGTATCCTATTCTTTTTATAGCTAGCTACATGGCATCTGAATGGTGTAATGATTCTATCTTTTCTTAAAACTTTAAATTTGTTGCAGTATGAAAATTGTTCTTGTGCATTGCTCTTTGGGGGGCAGTAGATGCTAGTGTCTTTTCAGAGTGCACAGTGGCATGTTGGACTTTTTTCTTTTATCACCACTGCCTCATTTGGTAAGGAACCAAGACCACATGCTGATGTTTGGACTGACCCACCTGATCCTCCAATGAGAACTATGAGGCAAGCTTGAGAACTGAAGCTGTTTTTTTTCTTCCTTTTTTTGTGATGGTCTTTGAAATATAGCTGACATTCTGAGTTAAGCTTTCCTATCAGAGAATAATAAAGGCCCATACTTATCAAGGTGTGAATATCAGATGTTCATTTAAGAAACAGAAGAACAACAACCAAACTACATGAGAGGTCAGGCAGCTCAGTCCACTACCACTTCAACAGGCTTTTCTGGGAAGGCCGCAGCTTGGCCCTGTGCTTGGAGTTTGCTCTCAGGGAAGGTGCTTATATATTTTCTTCAGCTGATATTAGGAGATATTTTAATGGTCCAACATGGCTCTTGTCCTCATTTAAACTATGTTTAAGGCCAAAGATGAGACCACATCATGTGGCCTCTGCCCCAAGGATGCATGAAGAAAGAGCTCCTCTTTATGTCAGTGAGTCTTGGCTCAGCATGAGCTGGCTTCATCTTGGGTTCTGCATCCTCAATCCTGTCTTTGTCCACTCTCAGTGAAGCACAAGTCAGACAAGAGCCTGTGCCGATGAAGCCAGAGGCCTCAAAGCAGCAGAGAAATCTCTCCTCTACAAGCCACATATGCCTAGACCCCGAGAGTATATGACTGTTAACATGAAGAGGGGATGCCTTCTGCCACTGAAAATCAGTCTTTTACAATTTCTTCCTTCACCCTCCCTATTTGCTTCTCTGAGCTGTGTCATGTAGCCAGAATTTTATCAAGTTAAAAGCAAGGTATTTATTGTGTGCCCATGGTTTTTCAAGCCAGATACTGGGAGATTATTTTAAATGCAAATGTATCTCGAAGACCACAGAAGGGAAATAAGTATTGTCTTGGAGAATCTGGATCGGGAGATGGCTACAACTATGGATCATATAAAAGAACTTTAAGACTATTCTTTCTTCAAGGTTGTTTTGAGATTTTTGTGAAACTCACTGAGCGATCCGGAGACAACCTGAATAGTGGATCACGAGTTCAAGGTGTCTGTGTTTTTCTCCCATTTTCTTCCAGTTCTGGGGTCCTGGCAATCTGGACCATCTTAAGCCATTGAACTAGTGCTGATGGAAAGGCAGGAAAAGTAGCAGCTGCTTCTCTTATCCTCAGACTCAAGGGCCTCAGCTAAGAGGCCTCACAGCCAGGTCCCTGCCAAGGACATTGGGTTTCTTGAGTGACTTTATCACACACTGATGTTTCAAGGCTGGGTGCTCCCCAGCTGGAGCCCTGAAAATGCTTGTGTGACATCTTTGGAGAAGGAAACAAACTTGAAAGAAACTCCCGCAAAGTAAATCACCAGGACTGGATGGTTTTCATCCAAGAGTTGGGGAGGAAATGAAGTGTGAAATAGCACAGATACTGATGAAGACATTAGTTCTCCATTAAAACCACAACTGTGTCAGAGCAGAGGAAGTTTGCTAACATGATGACCTTATTTCTAGAGGGGAGAGATTAGTGGCCTCTCAGATGCCTCTGGAAAATCTGGGCCACTTGGAAAGAATAACATAAAAGATGAACAATGACACAATAGCTTTTATTTCCTGAAGGCAGTTAAGAAGGATATTGTGACAATTCATGCACAGCAGCATCCCAGTAGAGACCTTAGAAATAATATGATAATAAATATGTAATGCATATGCTGCTATTCCCTACTGCTGTGTTCATGAAAGACATCACTAATCAATCTGGTACTCTTCCCTTTGAGCTTGGATTGGGCCTCATGCTTCTGAATTTCAAGCTCTCAAATGCCACATTCAAATGGCTAGAGTTGACATGTGTGTTGAAACTCATTTGCTCTCCCTTACTAAGAGGTTGTATTTTATCCTGGTCCACACTGACTCATAGTTAAATTGTAAATAATGACAAGAAGGAGGTCTTTCACAGGTAGATTAGGAGCATGACAAGAAACACGTTACATTCTTTCTTCTAAGGACTGAGTTAGCAGAACATTTATCTCTAAATAGTAATATTTATCTTGTGTGAACTGAATTAAGATGTGTAATCACAACTCAAACCATGGTAGGGTCTTTGTAGAGGGAAGGAAAGTCACTTCCTCTGAGGCAACAAGCAGCATGTTTCAGAAGATCATTTTGAGAAATGAGAATCAATAGCAAGATCTTTCATTAGGTGTTTCTTTGTGGAGTTGGAAAACAGTTGTAAACATTGAGTCCTGCCACCACAGTGACTCTGTGAGGTAAAGGCAAAGTGAGGTATGTTTTGAGAGAAGAACAGCACTGAGGCCCAGAGGGGAAAAGAGACAGGCAGGTTGGACCCTAGAGAAGTTGCGCAACTTTATGTGAAACCTGAGGTTTCTTTGGGACTAACTTTTGTTTTAGGAGGGAGCAGAAGGCCAGCTCTGTTGCTGGTCTCAGAATCCCATAGGGTCAGTCCCTGGAACATTTTGCCATTGGATCGACCAAGCCTTCTTTTGCTGAAAATAATTAGAGCAATTTGGCTACACTAATTATCCTGCAGCCTAGTGGCCTTGGTATAAGAGGATATATTATAGAGCTAATCTCTTGGTGTGGACTGTAAACTGACCTTTTAAAGATGTTATCTGCCTCCCCCCATTATAAAATGGGTTATTTTGCTTGATCAGTGAAAAGTTGCTACATATGTTTCTTAACAGAGAATCAGAATATAGGAAAAGGCACTTAGCATGATGGAGACCCTGACTGTACTGTGATTCTTCATTGAGTCACCACTGGGGAGATGGCCAGGTGCTATGCTTCAGAAACCGAAGGAACAAATGGGGTCCATTGGTCAGCACACTTAGCTGCTAGTTCCCCCGCACCACAAGATAACTCATGACCGTGCTCACATCTTGCAGAATCACAGATCATGGAACAAGATGCTGGGGAGGTCATTTTGTTTAGATCTTTGTCTCATAGGAGCATGCAGTTAACGTCTCCATTTTAAAAATGAGGCAAAGGTTGCTCAGCAAGAGTAAGTGAAGTACTGCTGCTGGGGGAGATAGGGACAAGATTGAGGAGACAACCCAGGGTCTCAGCAAACAGGTCTTCTCACTTCACCACTTTGCTTCACCGAGTCTCAGTTTCCTCATCTCTAATGGGCACTTCATGGATTTAGCAAGTATAGATTAAGCATGGTATTTGGAGCACACTGAGAAATCTCTGCAGGGTAAATGATTAAATGTAGTAATGATAACTTACATTTTATAAGGCACTTTATAATTTACAAAGTGCTTTCCTCTGCACTATTTTATTTTGCTTGTGCCTCATTGAGTTGGGAAAGTAGTAGGTTTCCTTCTCCACTTTTCACAGATGTGTCAACTGAGGTGCCACAGGGTTCAATGGCTCCTCAAGATCATATCTCTAGGTAGAGTCAAAATCAGGACTCACACTCCTGCTTTCTGATTCCAAGCTAGGACTAACACTCCTACCTTCTGATTCTGAACCCAGAGTTCCTTTCACCATAAAATGACAAACAATGCAGAGTTGACTGTGTTTACTATTCACTTTAATGACAGCAGAGAGTTTTCAGTGTCACAGTGTGGTAAAAATAGATGTTTAGCTGTGAGGACAAGGAGGTTCTTGGTAGCAAACAAACTGAGCTCACCAAAATGTTCTTCTCATGGGCAGGCTCTGTTGCCATGGCCTTTAGGAAAGCCTTGGCAGGCCTACCAGGGGCAGCCTCACTGACTCACTGTGTCCAGCTTCCTCTGGGGAGCTGCCTCTCAACCCCACTGCCAGATGCAGACATTGCCTTAGAGGACATGAGGTGGAGGAATTTCTTCTGAGATACAGGGACCATTGACTAAGAGCACATCCCCAGTGAGGAGATGGGAGTGCAAGTCCCACAACAGCAGACTTGCTGTGCAGACTTTTGGCACACATAAAGAGAAAGAACCTGGTGAGCTTGGGGTTCCTGTGCCACTAATGTTTTCCTGGGAGACAGGGGAAAAGAGAACCAGAGTAAAAGCAGCAAGGCCAAAGGAAAAGCCATGTTTTCATTCACTCAAAAATAATTTACAATTCATCTGCTTTCCCCAAGTAAGTAGATGAATATGGATTATAATTTATCCAACTTATACATATGTGTATGTGTGGTTAAAATAAAGATCAATGGAAAATAAGGAACCATACAGAGAAAGTAAGATGGTCTCAGGTGGTCATTTTAATACTCACTACTACATAGAGAAACACAACCCCTTCATCTTCATAATACAGATAAAAATATATTTTATTAAGATGCAGCATTAGTATTCTGTGCCATATTCTTTTGAAGCTTTCTTTCATTGTAAGTATCTGGCTGAGGGAAAATGCATTTTGTTACAGCAGAAGAGAGCTTGGAAAGTTGGATGTTTATTACACTTGAAGAAAACCTTTCAAACCAGTGTAGTCCTTAAGGCCTTTTAAAGTCATAGATTCCTTTGAGAATCTCATAAATCCCATACATCCTCACCCCAGAAAAGCACACAAGCTTTTGCAAATGGAACTTACCATTTTAGGTGACTTGTAAACCTCCAAAGCCTGTCCATTGACTTTAGGTTAATAACCTCTTCATTTAAATAATTAAAAGTCAGTGTTTTATATATATTTTTTCTTTATAAAAAGATTCATCTCTAACTATGGCTGTAGTTAAAATGTACATGTATACCAAGTGTCATATAAAATATTCTGATATCTATGAAATTTCCTAGCCTATAGCATTTGCATTTCAAACTTGTACTCATTGCACATTCACTTATAGTTTTACTCTAGTCTTATTTTTTAAAAGATGCTATATATTGTATACTTTATTGTAATTTGCATTTGATAACACTCATGTAGTACTTGGTATAAAAAAGAAAATCTGCCTTCACTCATAAATCAATGTTGATTATATGTAGAATATGGTATATAAAGTAATACTTTAATATATACAACAGCTCATACACCGTCAATAAGATCTCATCCTCCAGACTTGTAAATTCTTGGAAAAAATTACTTCCACATGTTCCTAAAAGTACTTAAAGATTTTTGACTGGTTGGTGGTCCTTGACTCTGAATATCTGGCCTGTCAAAATGCCATCTTTAAACTCCAGTGATGCATAGAGGCTTGGAATTAGCCAGGGTTGAATTTATTACAGAACAA
Source organism: Mandrillus leucophaeus (assembly GCF_000951045.1). Classification (NCBI taxonomy): domain Eukaryota; kingdom Metazoa; phylum Chordata; class Mammalia; order Primates; family Cercopithecidae; genus Mandrillus; species Mandrillus leucophaeus. The sequence continues at coordinate 263,991 of NW_012098699.1, read as the reverse complement.
AGAGAGGTGATGATTAACACACCCATCTGAACAGTAGAGGGGGAAAATAATCCTTGAATGGATTAGATGCCATGATCCTAAAACCACATTCTCTGAGTGTTGGGTTCTTGCCCAGGAATGGGAGAGGCCAAACACTGATGCCTTTTAAATGACAGGGTGTCTCCAGGGAACTCTGGTTAGGGAAAGTGGGGTAGAGAGTTTGGGGTGAATTGAGAAAAAGCCTTTCTTTCTCCTGTGATCTATCAGATTGAGGACCTAGACCTGCTCTGTGTGCAGTAACCCTCAAAACTTATAGACCACCTGATTAGTGTTATACAATTATCAGTCTGCCTGTGTGGGTGGAGATTAATGTGAATATGTAAATAAATGGACTTAATTTTTAACCACTAACCAGAATTAACTTACAATTTTGGGGGGACTGTAGTATGCTGCTTCAAAGACTGGCATAAATGCTGCTAAGAAGATGAAGTGAATTCTTGTACACTGTCCCACTTAGTTGTGAAATAGGCTCTCTCAATTCACTGGCAATATCTGGTAGGTTCTGAATACTCCCAGGCTATGTTTTCTGGGAAATTTATCTTTGTAAGAATAGTCCATGAACAGAGTACTAAACTCATTTTCAGATTGACTTTCCTATTCTCCTGTCTTTCCCCTGCTATGTGTTGCAAACTTTATAAAAAGTATGGATTTTTAAACAGCATTGTGTAATAGCATTGATGGAGATTGACTCTGAGAAGAGGCCTTCAACAGAAGGACGCCATCCTAAGAAGGAAACAGAACATCAGAGGAAAGTCATTTTGACCCCAATTCCCTGGGAGGAGGAGTGCTTGAATCGCAAGCCCAGGTGCCCAGGAAATCTCCTGTCACTCTGAGATGGGCTGGAACATGGTGCCATGTCCAAGCTTCTAAATACAGTTCAGGCTGGGTCATCATGACAGATGCTGAACTGGCACCACTGTGGGAATTGAAGTGGGAACTCTGACAGTGCTTAAATGCCATGGCCCCTGGGCTCAAAGTCTTCCTAGGCAGGGACAGGGAGAGGCAGGGCAAAGTCTTGTGGGGAGGAGGGTAGGAGCAACTTTGGCAAGGAAATCCTGCTGTCTCGGCGACACTGCCACTCTTTCAGAAGGCAACAGACACTCAACAACACACCAGCTATTTTGGAAGCTGTCCGTTTCTGAATTGCTGACACACTTGAAGGACACTGTCTCTTCAAGGGTCATTCTGACCCTTCAAGGTAGGTAGGCCTGGGGAAAAACAGAGGCTTGCTGAAGCCAGGGTGTTGACCATGGAATGAGTGGAATTAAGTGACATGGTCAGAATGACTCAAGGAGTCGGGAATGGAGTTAAGAATAACATGTTCACTTTGCGATTCCCAAATCAGCCTTCTACACAGAAGACAGTGTAAGGCAATTGCTTACCTCACCCCACCCTCCTTTTCTTGGCCATCATAAAAAATCCACCCTGGGGTTAGCATCCTTTGATGACTCATTCCCCTTTGGGAAGAACTTTAGAGGAAAAAGAAAGACAGGAGAGACTTGGGAGGAAGACTTTTCCTGGAGGGTCTGGGAACTTGGGATGTGAGGGTGAGATTCTAAGTTTTGCAAGCATCTTAATCTGGGTTTGTTGAGTTGTAAATATAAAGACACTCAGTGATTTCATTCTCAATGATTGCCTTGTGCCCCGAAAGTGAATTTCTTTCTGCCATCAAAACATTTGATTTTAGGGTTTCTGAAGGTGGTGTGGGATGGTGGATGAGGTGAAGTTTTGAAATGGGAGAGACTTGGGTCAATTTGTTCTCTCTGATACTTCTGGGTGGGTGACAGTGGGCGTATTCCCTTGTAGAAGTCTCAAAATAGGGTTAAAATGCCTACGTTTCAGGCCTCCTGCTCATGCTCCGTGGGAGCCTCACTTAGGTACTAGATTTTTTTTCTGCCTTCCCAGTGTGTTTTCCTTATCCTGAGCCAGGTGAGTGTTTCTGACAAGGCTGTCCATCTGGAGTCAGGGCTTCCTGCAGCTTCTAAGCTCTGCCCTGTCCTTTCCACCTCTCATGGAACAATGCCTTTGAGCAGCTTCTTCAGCCTCAATTGCTCTCTCTGCTTCTCTGTTCAAGGTGAGAGTTTGCTCCCTAGCCCATTTTCCTTACTGAAAACCCAATGTACCTCTTTTCTTAGTGATCTACCTTTTTCTCTCTTCTTTTAGAAAAAGGTAGTGATCTTTTTCTCTTTTTTCTCTCTTCTTTTAGAAAAAGGTAGTGATCTACCTTTTTCTCTCTTCTTTTAGAAAAAGGTAGTGATCTACCTTTTTCTCTCTTTTCTCTCTTCTTTTAGACACTTTCCTTCTCAGATATTGTGCCAGCCATTGTGGACCAAGAGAGCATCACTCAAGCAGACCCACACAAAAGCAGGCTTCCTTACATGGCATTTTCATTGTTTCTTCTGCTTTTCCCTTTTTCTGCCTTTCCACCATTTCTCCTAACACCGTTCAATTTTGATAGTTTTGCTCTAGACCCTGAAATATTTTCTTCATCATGTGATCTTTTCCCACTCTATATTTTACATTTTCTTTAGTGAGGTTTGCATTTATTCATTTCAAAGTCGTCTTTCTGCCTCTCTGATAGGGACAGGAAAGTGACTGGGAAAAGACTTAACCCATATGATCATTTTCTGTTCCAAATGATGGAAAGCATTTATATTAAGTATATTCCTATTGTGCGCCAGGGGCTTCACTGAGACACATGGTAACCACTATCTCCATTTTAGATGAAGTAATTGGCTCAGAAAGGCTAAGTAGCTTGCCCAGTCATAATCTGGGTCTGTGGAATTCTAAAGGAGGTTTGTAATCTTTTCCCTTACTTCTCAGCAACTCTGGAAACCCCACTTCATTGCAGACAACAGAGACGCTGGATGTGTAGGGGACCTGGTGAGCACAGCAGTCATTCTGTTCCTGAAGGAGAAGGGTATCTCTGTCTCACTACCTCTCCCTTAGCATTACTAGCTCTAGCATTTGTAGAATAACTTGATCCTTTCCTTATTTTATCCTCATGACTGTAAGCGCCTTCTCTTCTTGGGTTAATGTGGAGGAGAGTTAGTATCTGAGTATTTTCTAGGTGTTTGACTGACTGCTACTCACAGAAGTGACTGAACTCTTTGAACTCAGTTGAAACCCCTGAAAGATTTTGGGTCAGACCTCGCCAATCAGTTTGACACAGCTCACAGTCATGCAAGGAAAAGCTGGTAGGATTCCAGTAGTTCAGGTTATAATGTCAGGAGGTGACCCTGGGATTTAATAGGGATTTCATTGGGAACATATCATGCAATTAAGACACCTCATTACTAGGGATATATTTATCTCCTGGAAGAAGATGAGAAGAATGGTATTCAAGATTCTTCATCTGGCTCCAGCCTACCCTCCCAGATCTTCTCTGGCTATATCTCCTCTCTTACTTTGCTAAACCTACAGCATTTCATTCATTAATTCATTCAACAAAAACATTTTATTGAGTGCATAATAGGTGCCAGACACTGTTCCAGGTGCTGAGGATATAAGAGGAATAACACTGATGTGGTCAGAATGACATAGATTGCTGCTCTCTAAATACGTTTGGTAGATTTTATTGCCATGCCTCTGCCAGAAAATTCCCTTTTCCTAGAAGACTCCTCTCTTTCTTCCCCATTTCTGCCTTTGCATCTCACAGACATATCTTCATTAGGCCCAGAAAAAATCCCTGGACTGGGAGAGATTTCTCTCACCTCTAAATTCCCATAGGATTTTGTTGCTATTTCTCTTAGATAATAGTACCTGAAAATTAGCATTCATATGTCTGGATCTTTTTTGCTGATAAAGTATTAGTGCAAATACACATACATAGGCACCTTGTTAATAGTTCATAAAAGTTTCACAAAGTAGATACAAATGGTATCCTCATTTTACAAATGATAAAACAAAGGCTTAAGAAGTTAAGTGACTTGCTTAAGGTTAGATGGTTGGAAAGAGGAGAGATGAGCTCAAGAACTCAGTCTTTTGGATCCTAAACCCCAGCATGCTGTCTGCTATGGTGGATTTTGACTATTCTACTTTTATTAGACTTATTTATGGATGTATCCTCTCTCCCTAAATGATTGTATAAGCTCCTGAGGACATGGATCATCTCTTATTCAATTTTGTGCCCCTAATAGCACCAAGTACATTGCCAGGCCCAGCCCAGAAAATGAATATTAGTTGCTGAACAAATGAATGATTCATTGAATGGATGAATTTTGATTACTGAAGAGGTTGTTACATTGTTGTCAGCCATGTTATATTTACTAAAGAGGATGGTTTTCTGTGTTTGCATGGTGAGTTGAGTAGATTTTAAACTTGGAGTAGTTGATGGTCTCCTGGGATCATCTGAAGGGCATTCCTGGCTGTACTCAAATGTTTATCCTACTTACATCTTTGAAACTGCCACCACCAGGGGCACTCTCTCCAGAAGTCACAGTTAAATTACACTTGTTTAGAAACTGGCTGCTTAGTTCTTCCCCTTTAGCTCATCATCATGAATTTGTTTATTTATTGGTGCTCAGTGGGAACATTCTAACAAAGTATACAGCAAATGCTTGTAGGGCCTTTGGAGAAAGGCCCACTTTTCACATCACAGAAATTAAAAGATCACTATGGCAGATATATAATGGTGCTATGACAGTGGCTGGTGTCGGAGGTGGTGGTGGGAGGTTGGAAGTAGTGGTTGCAAAGAGCAAATAAACATTGACTTGGGGATGAGACAATGTATTGCTTCACCCAGGAAAAATGCGAAGAGCCTTAGGAAGGGGCCTGTGTTGATAGCCGCTCACCTGAAATTGACTGGTAAATCTTGAAGACCACCCAGTTTATCAGAATGAACTTTTGAAGGACCTTTGGTGCAAGAGATACTTAGGTTGAACATTTCCATGTGACTTGTGGCCAATTTTTGATTATTCCATCAAAATAAGCAAACAGTGTGATGAACACACTGTCTGTGTGTTCATGAGGAATATTTTCTAAACCAAAAGTTGGTCTCATAAACATTAATTTTGTGGGAAGAATAAAATAAAATATATGGCCGGGCGCGGTGGCTCAAGCCTGTAATCCCAGCACTTTGGGAGGCCGAGGCGGGCGGATCACGAGGTCAGGAGATCGAGACCATCCTGGCTGACAC